>NW_008796044.1:4628162-4696823 GCF_000699145.1 Aptenodytes forsteri | reverse complement strand
GCTGTCCAGGGAAGTGGTTGAGTCCCCATCCCTGGAGGTATTTAAAAGACGAGTAGATGAGGCGCTTAGGGACATGGTTTAGTGGACATGGTGGTGGTGGGTCGATGGTTGGACTCAGTGATCTCGGAGGTCTTTTCCAACCTTAATGATTCTATGATTCTATGATCTGTCAGTGGCATCCCCCCATCAGTCTTCTGAAGTTCTTTTGCCTTACCATAGCTGTTGCCATGCAGGGTTGTTGTGATGCCCTGAAATGGAGTCTCCCCACTGCCACTTAATACACACCGCTTCCACAGTTGGTGGATATCTACTCCACACAGGTGATGATAAAGTAGATTAATTTTCCATCCTTTCTCACTGATTTATACAAAGAGATTTTGAAGATGTCATGCACACATGGATAGTTCTTTTTCTTAAATAAGCAGTATCTCATACTTGTGTTTCAGGCAATACCAATTTCAAAACCATGTTAAAATTACTTGGTGTCTTGGGTTCCTAAGATGGCAGTTTTGTTAATTGGTTTCATGACAGTAGTATGATGTTTAAAAACTTTCATTACTACTTGGAGTGCTTGTGTGTCTGCATGTCTTTTTCCTGAGAACATTAATTAGAGGTATAGCTCACTGCCCTTACCCTGTCAAGCTGGTTTAGGACTGTTTAAGTATAGTGCACTACTATTGTTCATCTGCTGCATCACTTCGTTTGGAGGGTTTTAGATGTATGGTTTCTTTGTATTACCTGTGACATAGTACTTGCAGAAGGGAGAAGTGAATTACTGAGTACTGCAGTGCTGTTGAATGGGCTTGGTGTATTCAGATTAGCTGTAGTGATAAGAAACAAAGGTGAACATAGCTTTGGTTTAGCGCTGAAAAGAGGAGGGTAAAATGTGGTATTGAACTGTAAGAGTGGAAAGGGAGATATTTTCATTAGATTAATAAAGTGTTCCCTGTTCAGAGAGACTTGGCAGAGCTCTTTAGTCTGTTGGTGATTTCTGATTTTTGTTTAGAGGGATGGGGAGTATTAAGTGGAAGATGCAAATCATTGTACTTCAAGAGAGACTATGGGTGCCTTCAGAGTGCCATATGAAATCTGTGTGTGAGACTGAATCAAATCGGTAATATGGGAATAAGTGCTTGGCTTTTAGTGTGGTTTGTTTGTTGTGTGCCTTATACCTGAGAAGATGGTATCTCTGCTGCTGAACAAGTTAGCATCTGCTAATTTAAATAATCTTCTGTATTTTTATTGTGGGTCTCAAGGAAACAGCGCATCCTTGTATTTGATATTGCAGGGTGAATAATACTTTGTTCTGTGCTGCCGCTACTAGGGCACCAATCTTTTCTTCTGTCTTTCTGTACTCTGATAAATGCAGCAGTCCTACTGATGGGTCACTTCACTGAAAGTTAGTCTTATCTAGTGGAGGTGCATGTTGCAGGCTGGAGCTGACTCTGGAGTTCTTGTGTATCATAGTTTCGCCAGCTGCTGACACATGCTGATAATAGACTTCTTGTTAAGCAGCAACTTTGATAGAAAAAACAGGTTAGCTTAGGTAAGTGTGTCTGTCTTATGCTGCAGTGAATGAAATTCACCTGTGGGCTTGTGGGTGAAATAAGGAGAATTCACATTTCAGTATATGCACAATGAACTTCAAGAGATGGTAGAAACCTCAGTACCAACAAACAAGAAAGCAGGAGCAGGTAAGGCAGGCATTCCTCTGAACTTTGCCATCTAGAATATAAATGTTAGAATTGTCATCCTGTTCCTGCCTCAAGGAAGAAAATGACAGTGATGTGTCTTCATTGAGACAAACATTGCAAAGAAAACCCAGCCGAAAACAAAAAATCCAAATCAATAATAAGGAAACAAGGTACGAAGTCAAAGGCCCTGAGACAGTACTGGTGGCATGTAGTGACAGCTTTCAGCCTGCCTTACAAGGTAAATGTTTTGTAAGAAAAAGCGTATAGCACAATAGTCTGACTGATGAGGAAAACAAAGCATTGTTACAGAAGCAACAAGCAGCAAGATTTCACTGAGGCCAAAAGCTTAGCAGGATTCTAAGAAATGCTGGCTGGACAAGATCATCCAGAGTTAGCAGGGTATATATTTGAAGAGTTATGAGGAATTTTAGAAGGGATAGAATTGTGTCCTGGGTCAAACTTCACTAGGGTTTGGGAGGAACCTTGGTATCTTAACTGCCTTATTCAAGAATTCTTCTATTCACAGATTTCACTGAGGCCAAAAGCTTAGCAGGATTCTAAGAAATGCTGGCTGGACAAGATCATCCAGAGTTAGCAGGGTATATATTTGAAGAGTTATGAGGAATTTTAGAAGGGATAGAATTGTGTCCTGGGTCAAACTTCACTAGGGTTTGGGAGGAACCTTGGTATCTTAACTGCCTTATTCAAGAATTCTTCTGTTCACACTGGTAGTACTGGCGTGTGATCAAGTAAGACAACTGTGCATCTAACTGGATATATCAGCTTCCACTCTTACCACTGGATAATCATTTTAGGCTTTGGTGTATCATACAGATGCATGCATATTTCCTTTTCCCTTGGCAAGTCAGGACAGTAACAAAGACATCCAGGGAAAGAAAAATAGTGGTTCCTTCACTTTACCTGTGAACAAATGTTACATGCAAACATCCTGAAGCAGATGTCCTTAAACCAGTAGAGGAGATGTGAACCCGGTGGCAGCAACTAATGGGGAAAAAGTTAGAAAGTATTGGCAACAGAATGTAAATTGAGGTTTTTGTAGTGACTCATAAACACTAAGAATACTCAAGTAACTATGGGGTTAGACCAACGTGCTCCAGTTAAAAAGACAGTTCTTGAATGACCTAGTAGCCCTTAACATGAGTTATTTGTTGAACATGTTCAGTATCTCACACTGCTAAAAACAAATCTCTCTCAAATCACCCTTAGCTATTAATGATCTCCTATGCAGTGTAAAGGAGAGTAGAGAATGCCCCAGATGGCTGGGCAGCATCAACTGCAAGCTTCACATATTTGGTGCCAGCGTTGTGGTCTTACTTTTTTTTTTTTGGTAAGCATTTGGATCTTGTTTAGGTAGAAATGGTTGTGCTAGCATTTCCTAAAGATCTTACTGTATCATGTATTCAGTGAATGTAAACTGGTTTGTCTGGGGGAAGTACAAAGTACCTTAAAACAAGGTCCAAAGAGTAGATTTGAATGGATAATTATAAGTACTAATATCTGATTATAACTTTGAGTTGGCACATCTTCTGTCTTTCCAGAATTGCCAAAATGTTCTTAATGGAAAACCTCACAGCTGCTGATACAAAAAAAGTTAGTGGACAAATGTTTGGGCAGTTTCTTTTATTTTCCAAAGCTTCCGCTAGAAATGCTCATGCTGCTCTCAAGTGCTTAGGAAGACTTTTAATGAGGGAATAAACTATCCTCAGTAAATGAATAGTCTTAAGTTTCTGTATTAATAAATACCACTCTTAAATGTTTTTTATCAGCCAAGGAACAACATCAGTTACTAGTTATAAGCTTATATCATCCCTAATTTAAAAAAAAAAAGTGTACTGGAATTAAGTATACTGCCATTGAAATGTTGGTACCAAGATTTTGTTTCACTTTCTTCCTTTTTATTTTGTTCCTGACATGATAAAAACAAATGATGTAGAGGAAAAAGACCATAAAACTCCCAAACAGAAAGTAATTTTTCTTTTTTTCTCACCATTGAAAAATAGAAGCTGCATGGGAGTCATTTCAGCGATCAAAATTCATGGGTTCTGACTGAAAAATGATTGTGATTTTTGAATAACCACAGGTTCTGGAATGAAACAGAGGTTTTTATAAAAACAAATTTCTCAATCTACAGCTTCCTCAAGCTGTATTTCAGTCCTTCTGCTACTACTCAGTGTGTTTGCATGCAGTAAGAAAAACAAAGTGTGTTGTTTTTTGTTTTTTTTTCCTTAAGTTGTTCACAAAGGCTATTCCTTGGTGCCTTCTGTCCTGCATAACAAATACAGGTCTATTTAGAAATTCATTGTGGGTCCTGGCTCTATATTGCCTATTCATGTCCCTCAGTTGTTTTCAAATCCTTTAATCTCAGCTATTCTAAAGACTTTATTTTGGTTTGTGGCTGTTCTGAAGTAAGGAGTTTAAATAAACTGGCCAGCTCCAACAGTTAATGCAGTGTCTCTGAAATTGCCAGTGAGCCTAAATTAGTTGTCAGAGTCAACATACTGATCTAGTGAGCCTATTAAAATCTTAATAACTTTTAAAATTGGACTCTGGGTAACAAAACATTGTCCCTGTGCATTAGATTTTCAGTAGATAAATCCATTAAACGACATCTTATCACCTTTCTTCTCTCTCTATTAGAGACTGCCCAAAGAAGAATTTTTAGAAATCCAGTGAGTACCTCTAATACTGGAACATCATAAATCTTTTATCATTGGATTACATTCAGCTCATCCAAATAAATTCTGCTGTTAGGAAAATTTTCTGCTTTTCTTTGGGTCATCTTACTGATGGTGTTTTGATTTCTGTGCCTGAGAGGAAGGTAGTTTGTTTTAATGAGGCAAAAGCAGGGGGAAGATAGCTATAGTGCTTGTTTGTTGCCTTTTATTTCTGAGCCCATTGTCTGTCCTGATCTTGGTAAAGGAGCTGTCAATTACATTTAAAATCAGACTTCTGTTGTCTCAGCTTCAGTTCTGTGCATGAGGACGTGCTTTGAGTCTAGTGAAGTTATATTGCTTTCTTCTTCTCCCTCCTTCTTTCCCTCCAATAAAGTGACAGATAACTGACAGGTGGCAATATCTATAATGCATTGCCATAAATTGGAATTTCATCCTTCAATTTCCTCTGAACGGGAAGGAAAATTCTTCTTCTGCCACGATTCTCATGTATCACTTAAGTTTTCCTTCATTAATAGATGCGAGTGGGAGGTCAAAATTGAACTTTTTAATGGGAACAAAGTTGCAGTCTTAATTATGGAGGAAATTGTAGATTACTCATAATAATCAACTGAAGTTTGAATGTTAAGTTTGACTGGCAGAAAAACATCTGCCATCATTATTACTATGTATGAGACCAAATCCATTTGCAGACAAGTAGCAAGTGATTAGACAGAACTAGGAGAAGTAAAAGGACTTTTATGAGAAACTCCTTGTAATTCTTTTCTTTCGAGAAGGATAATTAGCAGCCTTTCGGATATTTCAGCCAGTTGTAATGCTCTCTGAAAGCAAATTAAATAAAACCAAGCATGGTCACATATGACAGCAGTGACTGAAATGAGCCCTTCTGCTTTACTACCTTATAGTCTTTGCATTGTGTATCTCTGTGCAAAGTGGTTATTAGCAAAGAATCTAGGGGGTTTTGCACAGCAATTAATAACTAAAGGAGATGCAAGAGGTGGGATATCACAGAACCATAGAATAGTTTGGGTTGGAAGGGACCTCTAAAGGTCATCTAGTCCAACCCCCCTGCTGTGCAGGGACATCGGAATCCAAAGGGGATAAAAGTGTTTCATTAATTTTGAATCTTCTTGACAGAGCTATCCCATGCACCGTTCACCAAGTTTGGGATCCATATAAATCAGTTTTGAAAGAAAAGCCACAGTTAAGGAATAGGGAGTCAGAGTAGGTGACCTGCCTGTTTTTTATTGTATCCTCCTTCAGTATGTACTCCCCAGCAACACAGCAAGTGGACAATAGTGAAAGATGACAACAGCACCCAAAGCCAAAAATTTTCTCTTTCTAAATAATTTCCATAAGAAAAGATCTAATCTCATCTGAATCATAGAATAGTTTGGGTTGGAAGGGACCTCTAAAGGTCATCTAGTCCAACCCCCCTGCTGTGGGCAGGGACATCTTCAACTAGAGCAGGTTGCTCAGAGCCCCGTCCAACCTGACCTGGAATGTTTCCAGGGATGGGGCATCCACCACCTCTCTGGGCAACCTGGGCCAGTGCTTCACCACCCTCAGCGTAAAAAATGTCTTCCTTGTATCTAGTCTAAATCTACCCCGCTTTAGTTTAAAGCCATTCCCCCTTGTCCTGTCACAACAGGCCCTGCTAAAAAGTCTGCTGCCATCTTTTATGTATAGCACATGTAATGCAGATGTGTAATTCTTGATAGTAAACAATGTCTTGGAATGCAGTTGTCAGTTCCTCTGTGGTGGTGTCAGAATGTGTACTCTACACTTCAAAGAGAACCATAAAATGTGAATTGAGGAACGTAGTAGGTAGACAAAAATATGGCAAAATAAATAAGTGCCTGACCTGAGAGAGAATCGTCATCAAAGACTCTGAAGTATATATCAGTCTTCGTGAGAATTACTATTTTCTTGAGTTAATATTACCAGTTGTGGTCGAAAATGCTGCTAAACTCCCTGAGCTATTTTCAGTAGGTTTTTCTGCCTAAGTGCGAAAGGGTGAACTTGACTTGGGGTCTCTTGAGCAAATACAAGCTTTATCTGCTAAGTAATCCAAATGCCAGCATTTTGTTATCATTAAAGCCTAATTATCAAGAAATCTGCATCAGAGAATATTAATGACAGTATATTTTGATATTTAGACAAAGCATTCTATTAGAAGTTGGAGTGAAAGAGGAAGAGAATTAGTTCTGCTAACTGTAGTCTGTGGTAGCTTATCTATGGATTTGCTCCTTACATGGTTAAATATTCCCTTTGCAATTTAGGTTTCTTCCAACAAAGAAGATCTGATTTCAGATAATTCTTCTTTTAAGAAAGCAGTTGGTACTTTAGTCTGCCATTCATCCATAACCACTGATCCCAGGATAAACCCTCATTTATGAGAGAATTCAAAATAAAGCACAACATGCGACTTCTCATTTATAATAAATTGGTAGGTAATATTTTTTTTTATTCTCAAACACTTGCCTACCAGTGGCCATATCTCTAAGGAGATGAGTGCTGTTGTAAAATATTATATGAGTTTCCACTTCTCCAAGGAAGCATAGTTGTCCTTGTGCAGTTTATAAAATGACTATATACTAACCTCATTGAACACTGGGATATTTTCCTGGGTTTTTTCCCCCTCTTTGTTTATAATGACCAAATTAGAAGCAACTAGGGCAGACAACACAGTGCTATTACCTTGTTACTTTCAAAGTTCACATAACAGCAATTAGTAGGAAGCATGGTACCTTAGATTGGGACCCTGTTGTGCTTGGTACAAATACAGTACATGAAGCTCATAATTTACTCCCAAATCTTTTATAATCTAAGCATAAAACTCTTGTCAGTAGTGAAATTGGACAAATGACTGGAGCTGGTGGAGACAGGGAAGTCATGAAGCAGTGGGCCTCAGCATAGCTGCCACAGTCTTCATTCTCTAGCTTTTAGAAGGTTTTGAGTTTGGGCAGAGGAAGCTGTTCGGTCTGGGACAGAAAGTGAAAGTAGTGGTGCCTCAGATGTGACTAGTCTTAGTGAAGCTTGGGTTTAAGTGTGAGAGGATGAAGTGAGGTATAAGAAATCTCACAAAAGTAAACTGTGTAACATTTTGTGAAATACAGGTTGTAAATATTGCATAGCACTTAAAAAACCAAAACAAAAACCACAAAAACCCAAAACAAACAAAAAAAACCCCTTATTGGAGGATCTCCAAGCAGCTTGCAAATATCCATTAATTACCTCTCAATGGGAAATGATACAAAGATCATTTCACTTGTTTTGGAATTGGAAATCAGTTGCTGTTAATGAGTAGATCAACATTGCTACCATCTATTAAAAGTAGAAAAGAAAGTAGATGATGTGGACAAAGCATTAATTTGCAGTTGGGACATTCATACATAGAATGTAACCACCTGACCTTGAATTTAAATTTAAAAAAAACTATGAGACATTTAATGGTTTTGTATAGTAAAAATCTTCATAGGTCAGATTTTGCATCATCTGACTTTTGAAGTGAAGATTGAGCCTTGCTACCTAGAAGCAAAAAAACCTGATTATGCTGGGACGTGATCATGTGACTAACAGCCTATGCAACTGAAAGGGGTCAAAAGCTTCGGGGACTTTTATGGCTGCTTGAACCTCTGAGCCTTTGCTGTTTTTCAAATTATTTAAGTGAAGTCTCACCCGAGCTGCAGTCTTGGGTTGTCATCTTTACATTACTGGTATATTATAAACCTGCCCATCGTTACCATGATACACTGTGTACAACAAAGACCTGCTTTAATAAGGCTCCATTTTTAAGTTCCTTACTTCTCCAACCTTACCTACCCAAACCATTCTATGATTCTATGAACTTCTTTTTCTGTAAATATTGAAATAACTTGAAAACTATGTAACTGACCTTGTCTGTGGCTTTTTTATTATACATACCCCCAAAGATGTCTCCTATTCATCTCTTTTTAAGGATCTGATCATGGTAGTAATCACAGGTGGTTTTTTTTCAGATTTGTGATGATATTCGGTCAGTTTTGGTTTTAGTTACTGTTCCTACGACAATGACTTTTCTGTTCTTGCTGTATCAGTTATATCAAGCAAGAGGTGAAATTGCCTTTCACTAGTTGAAAAACTGGGCCAAAGTAGCCAACAAATATTTAATATCAAATACTTTGTTCCATGTGAATGAGCACTTTTGTCAGCTGCCTGGGTAAATAATAGCTCCTACTAGGTGTTATCCAGTAAAAATGCACGATGAAAACAATCTCTCATTTTCTATAGAAAAAATGCACTGGTGCCCTTGAAATAGCGGTAGGGTTTTTTTACTGAGAATCACAGCACTGGAATGAGGGAGGGTGTGTCTGTGTGTGTTTTACTTTTTTTTCTTTTTTCTTTTTTTAACTGTTATTCACAGAAATACTCATCTGTCTTCCTCTTCTGTTCCTCCAGGTTTGATTAGAAGCCTAGTGTATTGTGGGGAGAAGGAGTGGGATGAAGTGTGTTGTTATTACGACTAACCACAAGGGAAAATCCTTTTTCTGACATGATCTTTGAAGGTACACGGTGTTCTTGGTTTGGGGTTTTTTTTTGTTTGTTTTCTGAGCTGCTAAGAGAAGCAACAACGTGCAAGACATTTTAAGAATGGGGGTGGTGGTGCACATATCACAGATGCTAGAAAGGAGGCAAATAAATACAAAGGTGCTCCTTTTAGAATGTAGTAAGAGATGTAATGGCTCCAGTGTGGAGGACTGTGTAGCCTCTTCTCCTCTTCTGAAGGTACACGGTGTTCTTGGTTTGGGGTTTTTTGTTTGTTTGTTTCTGAGCTGCTAAGAGAAGCAACAACGTGCAAGACATTTTAAGAATGGGGGTGGTGGTGCACATATCACAGATGCTAGAAAGGAGGCAAATAAATACAAAGGTGCTCCTTTTAGAATGTAGTAAGAGATGTAATGGCTCCAGTGTGGAGGACTGTGTAGCCTTGAATGTTAAAAGTCAAGCAGTCTGATAAAGATTAATTGTGGTTGTATCTGATCATGAAAATTAGGATACCTTTGTTCACTTCCTGCTCATTACTGACATTCATATGCATGTTGTCAACTCAGTAATCCTGAACTTTACTCACTTAAGAGTAGTCCGTGGGAAGCTCTACCCCTTGTTAGTTTGTGCGTGTGTGTGGATTAAGTAGGATTTCTAATAAATCTGGACTCCCCAGTAAAAGTGAGCTGCCAAGCCATTTTATTTTAACTCATGATATGACAAGTGTGGCTTCTAGTGTGATTGAAAAAATATACATAATAAGACCCAAATTCAGCTGCTCACCACTTGGTGCCACTCTAGCTTTGTGAACTGCAGTCTCACCAAAATAACAGATCTTTCTTCCTCTAGGTTTGCCAAGTGCTGTTTGAAATACAACACTCTGAGCAGCCATCTTTCAGCTATGTTGGTCTGAGTCAGAATAGATGATGGCTGACGGACAGTTTTCTGATATTGCTCAGAAGGGAAAGGAGATGGTGGTATCTGTGATAGGGATTTTAAACTGAATATGTGGATATGAAAGCACTGCAGGTTTTTGTTTTCTAATGCTGCTGTCAGTTCAAACCTGAAACTGGACTAAACCATTTCAGTGACTGCTCTGAGACTGTTCTTTTCCTGAAGAGGAAGAGAGACAGCTGTTGAATGTACTGCAGGTATTTGCATAAAAATTACAGAGGACTGTAGCGTGTGTGTTGCTTACTCCATTTATTTAAGTACTTTTTGCATAGCACATCTGTTTGCTTAGACTCTAGGGTCTTGATCTGAAAAGTGTTGCGCGGCATGGGTCATTCCTCTACAGGCAACCCCATCATCTTTGTTTTGTTTCCCAAGATGTAGAATTATACCGAAGGAGACACATAGCCTTTTTCAGCGAGGAGTTTGAAGCTTTGTTGATACTGAGAACGTATCCTCTCCCTACAAACTTCTGTAAATGCTAATGGCAAAAAAGTGATGATTTGTTGCAAGGTAAATGTTCTTACTTGTGTGTTGAAGGCAGGATTGCACCATCTGAATGGATGAGGAACCAAACTGGGGGACAGTTGATGATGAGGAGCCATGAGACTGTCTGGACAAGAAGTGTCTGAGTTGGAATGGGAGTAGTATAATCGGAATCAAGAAAGGGAAAAAGGCTGTGGAACTCTCTCTTTTGGACAGAGTGAGGAACTCGTTAAAGAAAATGGGACTGGAATTTGGAGTCTCAGATGGAGAAATTGTAAGATGCAGTTGAAGATAGGAACATGACCAGGAATAAGCTACTCTTGCAGCATGGCCTCTCTCCCCCTCTTCCCTCTCCACTCCATTCTGTTACCCTTCTCCCTGGTTGTGCAGGCACTGTTATTTTGTACATGCTTAACATGAGAGGAGTGAATCTACAGGAATTATTCTTCCTGTAGATTGAAGTGCTGAGATCTGAAGTGTGGCTAATGGGCAGCTGGAAGCAATAAATTCTGTAAAATACCTGTAAAATAAATATATACAGGAGCTCAGTAAGGTTGTAAAAACGACCCTAATTTCCATATTTTTCTAAGCATTTGACAATAACTTTAGTAGAGTTTCCTTTCTAACTTCCTTTCTAAGTGTATGACTTTACAACTGTGTAGTTTCCTTCAGTACAAGGTTTGTGTGATAGACATATACAGATAACACTTCATTTTTCAGCTCCTTGCTATGCCACCTTTAGTGAAGTGTTTAGCAAATATCTGTACAAGCATTACTTTCCTGTTCATGGATTTTAAAGCAGAGAAAACTGAATCTGGCTGATTCTGCAACAAAAATTGAGGAATTAAAATCAAATTCCAGAACCTGGAAACTGGCTTAACACCTCTATTCCTGGAGAAGTGACTAAGAAGCTTTAATGGAGAGAGAAATCAAGTTATCAAAATTGAAGAAGACACATCTAAAGGTGTTGTTTTACAGTTATCCTTTTCTGATACTTCTCAGAGTTGCTAGTTCTGTTACAGGATTAATGCCTTTCTCTCACACACCCTCCTTTCCACTAAGAGATCACTCATGGTTATTTGGGCTTGATTGTTGTTGTTTATTTCAGCTGGACCTGGCATCCTACCACTTTTTTATTACTTGTCCTGTACTTAATGTTGTATGTAATATCAACCTGAAATGATATTTCAGTTGCAGATCTCTGCAGAAGGGCAGAGAAATGTAGTGCAAAGTAGGGCATCTTCTGCACATTAGATTTACTTACTTTATTGGGTAAAGATCTCTAAGTTGTTGTGCAAGTTAGTTTATACAAGTTGGTGATTGTTATTGTTACATTGGGATAGTCCACACTAGAAGGCGTAAGACTTTTAAGACTCCAGAGAAATTGGAAACCAAACGGGCGTGTCAAAAGTTCAGTTTGCATGGTGAGGCAAATAGAGGAATGAAGTATTGCATTTGGCTAGCACTCAGGGAGAGTTACAACTTGATGCCAGATGGATAGACCTCTGCTTTTATGGCCAATGCTCTCATTATCTTTCGGAGTCCCCAGATCCTTTGACCAACTCCTTTTGACCTTGCAACACCATGATCTTGATCTTAGAACTTAGTATGGCTAATTGTATAGGCCTCAGTTGTAGCCTGATTATTATGCTGACTTACGTTGTTGCTGTGCATCTCTCATATGATTCCTTCCACGTCTTTGTCTCACTGTAATCTACTCTTAAAAAAGCAAAAAGCAAACAAGCCAAAGCTACCTAACAAAGATGGTTTCTTGCCAACACTTCTCTGACCCTATGACCGAAAAGTCAGACAAAACCTCTGTCTTAAACCTAAAGCTGGTACAATTTTGTCAGATTTTGGAGTAGCTGACACCATTCTGTGTTTTCCCTTGAATTTCTCCTAGAGGGAATTTGAATATGTCAACACCAGAAATGGTGTTCTCTGTTTTTCCAGTAGTTCTCATTCTCCTCCTGTGTGTACCCAAGTTATTTTTAAAGAAGCAGAACCAAACTTCAGCATGCCTGAACTTTAATATATTAAACAACAGTTAATACTGTCTAAAAAATTGTTTCCCTCCCCATGTCCTTTAGCTAAAAGGAATGGAAATAAATGGTGTTTTTTAAAAAGAAAGCTTCACTTATTCCTTTACATTTTCAAGGCTTTGAATGTTTTCCTTTCCCCCCCCACCCTGTATTTTTAACAAAAGGTGACAAAGACTTTTAAGGGTAGATGTTGCCATGATACTAAGGGGGCAGAAATGTTTGTTATAAAATCATGAATCTGGTTTCAGTGTTTAATGTTGTATAGTTACAGGGTCATGTTAACGTTTTGCTTTTGGGGCTTTTTTACATGAGAATTAATATAATTGTCCTTTGGAATGAAAGATGTTATGGTAATGGAAAAAATATACTACATATGCTGCTCACCTTTGTAAATCTCATTTTTTTTCTCTGTAGATTTCAGAAATAACCTACAACAGAGATACTAGCAAAATGTATATATTGTAAACTGCATCCAAGCTAACTTTAAACAGGTTAGCTGGGTACCAGAAGTAATTTTTTAGTGCAGCAGTCCAGAAGTCTTTGAATTTATCCTTCATTACTATCTTGCTACAGCTAGACTGCTTTCCTGCATGAACTGGTTTGCTGTAAAGTAATGTGGATTTCTGTACACTAAATTGAAGTTAGATGTGGAGACATACCAGAAAATCTATTCCTTCCCTTCTCTTTATTTTTGTCTGTGACTTTTAGTACAGAGCAACGTACATGCATGAAGGAGGGTGTGTCTAGGTAGAGATACGTGCAGACAAGTTTTCAAGCAAGATGAGCAGATCTCAGGTTCTGAGTTACCTTAATTTAGCAGTGTAACTCTATTGCATTCATCCCATCTACTTGTATGCATAGTGCTCTATGAAATATTTGCTGTAGTTTTAAAAATAAGACTATAATACTGTTTTGCAAGCCACTTCTGAATTTGCAGTGCTGACAATTACAAACTTTCAGGGGGAAAAATGAAAAATTTTATGCATACATAAATAAAGCAGCATGTGCTTTTGATGATAAAAGACAAATGAAGTTCCAAAGGGACTCATGAAGTCTGTCTTGACTTTTTAAGGCTGTGATGATGAGACACATGAAACAGTAGATCTTAACAACTGAAAAATAACCTTAAAATATTCTCACAGGGTGTGAATAAGACGACAGTTAGAAATCTACTGTTTGAAAAACTTCTGCTACTAAATAGTTATTATAACTTGTCAGCAAAGGTGAATTTGAGGAAATGTGCCAAGACTCAAAACTGAGTGATGATCTGTGAAAAAGTAGTTTAACATTTAAAGGCTCAATTGTTGGGTTTATTATTAAGTTTTATAATCACAAAAAGTACCAGCTGTTTATATTCCTGGGAACTTAGTTCTGGCAAGCAGAGTGACATCACCAAGCACCTTTAGTGCAGGGCATTTGATGGTGCAATCTAGGTGAACTTGAGCTAATAATTTTGAGGTGGCATTTTTTTTTGTCCAAAGGAACCAGAACAATACATAGTTCTGGCAAGCAGAGTGACATCACCAAGCACCTTTAGTGCAGGGCATTTGATGGTGCAATCTAGGTGAACTTGAGCTAATAATTTTGAGGTGGCATTTTTTTTTGTCCAAAGGAACCATTGGAACAATACAGTTCTTCATGGGAGAAAACTTAAGCTGAGATAGCTGCCCCGTCAGACTCCCTCTGCTCCAGCAGCCCTGTTAGCAGTGATCAGATGCTGTGTTCTGAACTGTTGCAGCACAGTGTTAACTTAGAATAAAATGAGTGCCTTTGGATCAGGCTAAGGGGGAATGTGTAAAGCTCAAGACATGCCACGCATATTATCTTCCTGCACTCTTGCTTTCTTTGTGATCATCTCTCCCTGGTACTAGCCTGCATTGGCTTCAGCACTTATGGGTAGGCTCTTAAACAAATAGCCAAGTATTTGGTTTCATTGTAATAGAGGCATTAATGTTTGCTCAACATCAAAAATGTATTAGTAATCCGTTGACTTACTGATTAATGGGAGACGTGATTTTGAATGTTGAAACATGATGCTGCCACATTGACTTAAAGTATCACACCACAAAGGTCAGAAAGGGATATTATTACAGTACCATAAATGGAATAATTCCTCAGGATTTAACTGTGTATGTTCTAGGGGAAGAAAATTGATTTGATAAATGGAAACTAGTCAGCAGACATTCAATTTATACCGTGTGCTTTTTCAAGCAACAGTGCCTGTAGCTGTCTTAGTTTTGAGAAAGAATTGTTGGACCAATACACATTTTACTGGACAGGCTGACTACTTATGAGTTTATGCTGGGGATTAACGAAGAACTGTGATTGCAGTTCTCGAACTGAGATTCATTCTTTTTAGCTGAATTGCTTAAGGATATGTGTGGATTTGAGGAAGACTGAAACTGTGTTTCTGTACCAGAAAGTAATTATGTAGGTTACATTGAAAGATCTGTTTTGTAACATGATTTTAAAGCATATTAAATTTGTCCAAGGGGAAAGTTAAAATGGTACATGTGGACTCAAACCCATTGGGAGAGCAGTATTTTGATCTCTAATAAAGAGAACAAAGCAAAGTAGTAAACAGTAATAAATAGTGTGAGTTACTGGTTTCATAGGCCAGAGCAACTCAGAAAAGCGATAGAATGAATAGAGAAAGGAATAGCCAGTGAAGGAAGAGACTGGAACATGAGCTGTCATGTCTGTGAGGGTATGATTGGCCCCTCAATAAGATTTGATAATTCACTGAATTATACCTTGAATAGGTAATGAATGTAACCAAATGTACAGTCGAAGAACTGTGTGAGAAGGAGACATCTGCCAGGGAACCTTCAGAAATGCAGGGAAAATCTAATGCTGATTATTGTGTGATTACTTCAGGAAAACTATCCTTACCCTTTCAGTATTGTCTCCTTCCTTTAGATTTTTTTGTCTCTTGCTACTACATTTGCCTTTCAGAATTCAGATGGATGGGAAACTCAGGAGTGTTAGAGTTGGATCTCAAACAGCAGTAAGTTGATGGAAATGTGCTTCCGTAGAGGCTAGTTTTCACTGCAAACCCCAAATTGTTTCCTAACAAATGCCCATTGCTTTCCCTCCTCTTACAAATTTAAGAAAATTCTTGATGTAATTTGTGTTCTGTAGATATACTTTGTTTATTTTATCAATATGACCTTCTGGTAATCTGGAGTGAAACTTCATCTTAAGTGAGCCCAGGTTTTTCTATTTTATTTGAGGAGGTGTTTCTAGGACAGTCCTATGAACTGATCACATAGCTGCTGCAAGTTTCTTTAAGAAGTCTGTTGTTGTAAGAATATTGTTTGCTCTGTCAGTCTAAACAAGTACAAATTTATAGATTGTTATGGGTACCAATTCCACAGTTAATTTTCAAGGTTCCTCTGGAACCTCATACTGTAAAATTGAACATGTTGAGCAGGCTACATACGAACATAGTTGAGTAGACATCTCATTTAGTTTCAACTACCCATTACCTCAAATTGACCAAGCTTTGTTTACAGACTTGCACAACATTCCTTTAACTGGTTGTAATTAAGCTTATAGGAAGTAATTAATTACCAGCAAGTTAATAGAGAAAGTAGACTGTAAAAACAGAACTTTAATAAAATGGCTCAGTAGTTTTTACCTATTGTTTAGTCCTGTCTGCAGAAGTAGAAGTGTGTATCAGTGAGAAAGAAGCTCCAGTGAAGTATGGTGTTACCATTCACTTTAAGGACAAAATTATCTCTGTATTTTTGTCCCTCTTTTACGTCTTTGATGTGAAAGATGTGCAATATGCAGGCAAGCTATTTATTACTCTGTTTACTGACTTGCTTTGCTCTCTTTACTGTAAAAAAGATTTGTCTTTCCCAACCATCCTTAGTCTGTAGCTGTTGAGTAACATAAACTAGTGTTTCACCTCTTGCAACACCTGTAGTCTTTGGGTTCAGATCTGTTATGCTCAGCAGCAATTTTTGTTCATTGTTTACTTCCTCTTGAAGATATTTTGTTAAATAGCATGCAGATACTTTGGCAAGGATTTATAGCATGCTACATAAGTAGCACTGCAGAATTTTTATAGCAGACAATGGGTGGAAACAGCCTTTAGTAGGTTTGCTACTCTGCCACTGATTTTGCTAGTCTGCATTCAATTGGAATATTTTTAAACTGGTAGTGAGAAAAGATAGTTCAGGAGTGGAAGACTTTGCTTCAAATTCCTGTTCCATGTCAAGCGTGTGATATTCCATCTTTCTCTGGAGAAAGTCCTAATGACAGGCATTTTGCAGAATTTTTAGGTGGGGCATTGCTGGTCTCCTTGGGGAACTCTTCTCCTTGTAAGAAATATGCATCCATCTGCTGGAGTGGTAGAGTCAAGTGAGGAGAACATGTCACCAGAGGGCTGAGGTAACTAGTTCTTCATTTTGCAACAGAAAAATCATTGTTACATTATTTATGCAATCTGTAATAACCTAAACAAATACTAAGAATCCCCATTACAAAGTGTCTCTCCTGTAACAGTTGTAGAGATGAGGGTTATGGGGCTTGGATCCTGTGATAAGGGGTGAGTGCCCTACCTTTGGAAAAAGGAAATAAGAAAAAATGAGGTTGTCTTTCCTTTTAGTAGTTAGTTGAAGGGGATTGTCGGTTTCCTTTGTGTTTCTTTCAAAAGATCAAAAATTAAATATTCTGCTTTGGCGGGATGCTTGAAGGTCAAGTGGAATATTTTATGTGGGACAGATTAGGTTTTCTGAGGAGGAGAGATTGCCCCCTTGAACGTGGAATTGATACTTAATTTACATTGGCTTTTTTGGTGGTGTTTTTATTTGTTTTAGCTATTAAACAAGTATGATCCTTAATTGTAAGTGTTCTTAAAGAAGTTGTATAGCAAGTATGTAAAAAAAAAAAAAACCAATGTTCTTTTCTGATTTCTAAGCAAGTCTCTATGCTTATTGATTATACAGACATTCTACCGGATAGAATGATAACTGCCTCAGATCTTTGGCACTTACCCCTTTTGCTGGCTCAGGCAATTTAGTGTAACTAATTGTAACAGCTGTATTTATCTTACGTGGTTTAGAGTTTAATCTCTGATACCATGATGTCCCTAATGCGGATACTTCAGGATTGTTGCCATTAGGATCAACTGAATGTAATTGTTTAAGCACGTTTAAGCTGACCTACGCTGAAAATTGATATTCAAACCACAGCATCTTTGGCAAAAAAAAGACTCAGAGTAATGATTTTGTAATCAATCAACAATCATTGTGTGAGGGCTGAGTCATTTGCTCTGGCATCTATAGGACTGCTGTGAACAATAAAATAATATGCGAAGAACAAGTGCAGAGGTGAAATACTGTGTAGCTCCCTCAAGGAAGCAGCTCCATCTCTGTGTATTTGGTAGCAGGGACTTGCCAAGAATTAATTCTTTATCATCGTGACCATGTGTAATCCAGTAAGCAGTAACTGCAGTAGTTAGAGGAGGTGATAGTCTGTCAGAAATTTGCTTTGTTGTTCTAATGAGGCATGTTCCTGCTAGAACAGATTTGTTTTTACACAGGAAAAGAGGAGGGAGTTTGGTTCATATCCTGCCTTAGACATGGAACAAAGCCCTCTGTACTAAGTGAGTTCTCATTGTAAGGTTCAAAATTGTGCAAAACGATAGCGAGGTATACTAATGTTGGTAGTCAATGAAAAGTAAAGACAAGAATTGGAATTGCTGGAATCGGAGTGAGTTCAGAATCTGGTTTAAACTCTTGGCTTGATATTTATACTGCAGTGGACTCTACATCTAAGGGAAGTTCATACAAGAAGGAATTGATTCTTTCCCACTACATCTCAGCTATTTGCTTGGTTAAAAGCATGGAGGGCAGAGGTTTTCATAATGAGTTACAGACACAGTTCTAGGACTAAACCCAAGTTTCTCTTAACTGCCACTTAATTACTTTGGCCCCTAGAAAGAGCATTTTCAAGGTGGGAAATAGCCATCTGTAGGTACATGTGAAATGCGTCTTTCTAGGACAGCATATAGTAAAAGTGTATTCTGAAAAAGAATAAAAGACGAAAATGAAGATAGCAGTCTACTAAGTACCAGACAACATATTATTGCCTATTAGTTCAGTTGTGTACTCTGAAGAAGTTAAATCAAAACCTGTGTCATATTTTGAAGAAGTCCTCTGAAGATCCATCGTGTTATGAGTAACTTGAAGGTTACAACTGTTCTGCATTCAGGGAATGGGCATGTACAGAGGTTGACTTAAGGATTTGTTGTTGTGTTTGGTTTTTCTTTTTGAGGAGTAGCAGCAATAGGAAGCAGCAGGTGCTTATTCATAGAACATCTGAATGTAATAAAAAGTTAATCTGGTCTTGACATCTATATCACCAGGAGAGTCTTATACTGTGTGCAATGGACACATTTTTCAAACTGTCTGCTTTTATGAGGATCAGCTGACTCCACCCAATATGAAATACGAGTTCAGCTGTCAATGGATACATCTCTAGTTCAGTCACCTCTTAGCTCATATTTGCAGATTTCTTTTCACCTTTGCCCTTGTGTTTCACAGAACATAATGTATTAGGTATATACTAGATATGCAGAATATTTGCATTTATCCAAATATACAGTGAGAGGAAAAACTTTCCCTGTTCTAACAACATATGCTCTGAATAGATGAAACAGGGAACAGATGGAGAACTGGGACAAGTGGCTAATACAGCAGAGGATAGTGCTGCCATCCCCAGGAACCTCAACAGGCTGGAGAAATTGGCTGAGAGGTACCTCATGAAGTTCAACAAGGGGATGTGCAAAGCTCTGTACCTGGGACAGAATAACCCCACAGACCAGTATATGCTGGGGGCCAGTGGGCTGGAAAGTAGCTTTGTAGGAAGGGCCCTGGGCATCCTGGTGGACACCAATTTGAACACGAGCCAGCAATGTGCTGTTGTGGCAAAGAAGGCTAATGGTATCCTGGGCTGCACCAGAAGGAGGAGTGCCAGCAGGTCGAGGAAGGTGATCTTTTCCCTCTACTCAGCACTGGTGAGGCCCCACCTGGAGTACTGCATCTAGTTCTGGGCTCCCCAGTACAAGAAAGTTAAGGAACTACTGGAGAGAGTCTGTCTGGCAAAGGGCCACCAAGATGATTAAGGGACTGGAGCATATCTCCTATGAGGAAAGACAGAGAGCTGGGACTGTTCCGCCTGGAGAAGAGAAGGTGGGGTGGGCTGGGGGAAATCTCAACAATGTGTGTAAATACCTGAAAGGAGGGTGCAAAGATGATGGAGCCAGGGTCTACCCAGTGGGTGCCCAGTGACAGGAGAAGAGACAATGGGCACAAACTGAAACACGTGAGGCTCCATTGGAACATCAATAAACACGTTTTTATGGTGAGGGTGACAGAACACTGGTACAGGTTGTCCAGAGAGGTGGTACAGTTTCCATGGGGATATTCAAAAGCTGTCTAGACATAGTCGTGGGCAACCTGCTCTAGGTGACCCTGTTTGAGCAGGGGGGGTGGACAAGATGACCTCCAGAGTCAACAAGATGACCCCCCTTCCAACCTCAACCATTCTGTGATTCTGTGAGAGATCTGGAAAACAATTCATGTTTCAAAGTCATTGAAGTGGTTGCTCAGGTCCTTCTGCAGCAGGGGTAGTGAAGAATGAAACCACAGTCATTTGACTTAACTATGCTGCCGTCTGTGTGCTGTGTTGCCTTTCAGGTTTCTCTTTGCTCCCTTTTCTCATTTTCTGGATGTAAAGCGGAAAGCTTTACTATTATGATCTAGTTTCCAAAAATGGAACAATAAAACTGAAATAAATGGTGGGAGGGAGAGCTAGAAATGCACTTTTAAAAAATCCTGAGACCCAGGTGCACAGTTATGCTCTCAATTGCTTGAAAATTGTAAATTATTTTCATTGGTAGAAATCACTGCTTCTCTTGCTCTTAATGCCTGCTGAATAGGAAGAAAATTTTCTTAAGCCAAATAACTGTCACTTTGTGTTTTCTTTTAGGATTTATGTATTTTGAAAACATTTTTTAGCTGCTTAAGAGAACTGTCTTCTGTACTGAGGGACTTATGTCAATGAAGAAATTGGTACAGAAGATTTCTAGCTCTAAGTGTAGTTCTTAAATGTTTTCAGGGAAGCTGGACCTGATGAGATTAATCCTAGGGCGTTTAAAGAATTGGCTGCTTAGGGAAGAAAGTGGTATCTGGGGAAAGGCAAATATAGTACTTCAGGAGGGGGTAGGGAAAGGATGAACTGGGTAATTAAAGACCAGTCTGGCTTAAATATAGCAAGGAATAATTGGCTAGACAGCTCATAAGCCCCTGCCAGTTAGCAGGATTGCTTACCAAGTAAACAGATTTCTCAAGGGCAAATCATGACAAACCCATTTAATTTCCTTGTAAGGCAGTGTTACAGGTCAGGTGGTTAGGAGAGAAGCAGTAGATATGATATACCTTGACTTAACTAAAGTTTCTTGCTCTGTATTCATGTAACGTTCTCTTAAGTCGGATGAGGAAAAGTGGTGTATAGGAGTCTACTGCCTGGTGGATATAGAATTGGTCAGAAAAAAAATTCAAAGAATATGTATAATTTGCCAAATGCTGGAACATAGTAATATATCAACGAGGGCTCATCAGTACCTTATGTCTCATATTAATCAGTATTTTTATTAATGACTTGGACAGTAGAATGCAGAGTACTTCCTGAATCTGCCAGAGTGAGAAGGAACACAAGAGCATGGGGAGACAGGTACAGAATTCAAAATTATCTTGGAAAATGGAGTTCAACAGGGACAAGACTAGGGAAGTGCACTTCAGCAGGATGCATCAGCTGCATAAATACAGCATGGAAACATTTGGCTAAATGGTGTTTCTGTGTAAAGGGATTTAGGATTTACAGAGAATCACAACTAATAGTGACTCATTAATATGATGTTAAGATGATAGTTGACACCATATTAAGATGCCTGTAACATTTGTGAAAGAATCTTGCTGCCTTAGTCAGCATTGATGAGGCCTCTATTAGAAAACTGTTTCCAGTTTTATTTTTCAGACAGCTGTGGTCCCAATGAAGACAGCCTTCAGAAGAAAAACAGCAGGTCCGGAAAACATTGCTGAGAAAGAAGGAAGTAATAAAGAGGAGCTAGAGTTGTTTAGCCTAAAAATAGAAAGAAGATAGATGTAATAAATCTTAAAATATACAGAATGCTTTTTCAAGAAGAAAGGGAGTAATCTGTTTATGGTGGATGGAGCAAGTACGGAGCTTCAATTACAATGTGAAAGCCATAGAAGCTCCTAAAGGCTGTAGACTCTCCCTTGTAAGAAGTCTTTAAAACTTGCCTTTAAGATTAGATTGATGAGACTGGTCTGTCTTGTATAGCTGTGGAATGTGTTTGCTGCAGGAAGATACCAGTAATTTTGTGGTGATTTCACCTCTCTAATTCTGCCCTCGTTCTTTGATCTTGAATTTTGTACTGTGCCTCTTGCTGATTGTGCTGATAGAGAAACTGTATGGTGTTCTGCATGTTCTGTTATCGAATACTAATACTCTTAAAAGAATGAGGAAGAATAGCTGAGTAGAAGTTGCAAGCATCTATCCAATCAAACCTGTCATTAACTGGTGAAAGTAGAAATTGCAGTGTTGTTTTCTCATCAATGTGCAGAACAAAGGTATACTCAAGACAATGTATTTTAATGTAAATAGACTGGGTTCCTCTGGCGTTTGCAAAATTCAGGAGGAGAGCAAATATACTCTGCCTCTTCCTGGGGTTGTTCTTGCATTGAGAAATATAAATCAGAAAGTTAAGCAAAAATCAGATACGCTGAGAAAGATATGGCTTGAAATCTATTGAACTCATCCAAAATCCACTGAAGATAGTGAAACTTCTCCCCATGGATGTAATTCAAAACCTAAGTGAGTCTGTGATGGGGGTTTTGTCTGTTCGACCCTCCAGTGCAAAGTAGATGCAATTAAAATTGTGTGGAGTAAATTCCTGATATTAATTTTTCCTGTAATAATTATTCATGCGCTTGTCTCAGTCTTATAGCAGAGGATAAAAGACTGTGCTCTAATATATAAACTTTTGTTTTTTCCTTTTTGAATTAAAAACATCCTGATTCTGGAAGGGTTTGTAATGGCATTCCCAAAAGCTCCTGATCAGGATTCGTCAACTTAAGGCACAACAGGTTTTACTGCAGACTCGTCTTGATGAGACTGAAACCTTACCAAGCTGAACTAGCAAGCCTGCACACTTTAAAAAAGATGATTCAATTTATCAAATGTGTTCTTTGGGAACTCAA
This sequence comes from Aptenodytes forsteri, assembly GCF_000699145.1. NCBI lineage: Eukaryota > Metazoa > Chordata > Aves > Sphenisciformes > Spheniscidae > Aptenodytes > Aptenodytes forsteri. The sequence goes on along the minus strand of NW_008796044.1, from coordinate 4,674,135 downwards.
ATTTTATAACATTATGCCTATATCTATTCACTACTCCAAGTCAAGAAAGTCAGATTACTTTAGCTTTCCAGTGAAGAAGGAGATAAAAACAGAATTGACAAGAAAAATCAACTTCCTCAAAAGTCTTATATGTATGTAAATGTGCTTATAACAGCAGAGAGGTTGTAATTGCAGTAGTTGTTTCCATTCTAACCCTTCTCCAGCTATTTATAACCATTAAGTTTTTGAAACTTCCCACCTTTTAGGGTTGAGACTGTCCATGGTTGATATATGCTGGAAGGAAAATTTTCTTTGTAGAATTGGATGAAGTTTTCAGTTGCATTTAAACACCCTCATATACTTCCTGGCTCGAGAGATGACTGGTTTTGATTCATCCAGATTGAATCTTAAAATTGTGCAGTAAATATTATCTGTTCCCTCCTGCTCTCTCTTCTCCCTCAAAAACCACTCCAAAAAACTAAATGTAGACTTGTCTGGTAAATGTTGTAAACCAGTAAAGGTTAAGTTTAAAAAACAGCTTATGAGAACTGTAATGAGTTGAAGGGAGAGAAGAACAGCTTCTTCCTACTTCTGGTTACAAAAATACTTTCTTTCTCTTTAGAATCTGAACAGCAATCACTGGATTCAATTAAAAAAGCAAGGACTTGCGTACTTAATTTTAAAAAGTGCTTATACCTATTGCTGTTAGCAAAACTGGGAATTTACTTCAGCTTCCGCATATAGACATGTTTTTCTCCATCTTGGTTGTAATAAAAAACAGGGAATAGGTGTACAAATGTGTGTTTTGTAAGAAAACAGAATGGCAAGACTTACAAAGTCAGCCAAGTATATCCTTGTAAGACTGCAATGGCACATTCACCGTCAGCAGCTTTTAATTAGTGTTTCCTGCCTTCCAGTATACAGTCTGTTTCTGTCTTCACACCCTTCTCTTACAGAGGGAAAGATTTGTGAAGTAAAGTGGATTGGAAAAGTCTATGTGGTTAAAGCTAACCTTTAATTTCTCCTTCAACCCTCCGACACCTTCAGTTCTGTGTTTGTTTCAGCCAGTTATGTCCCTTGGGTTTCACTGTTTTGGGCAAACACTTGTGCCAGGGCAGGTGATTGGGTGAGACAGGAATGGAAACAAGACTGATGGCAAAGGGGCAGAATTACTCTTTCAGTGGCGGTGCTGCCTCAAACTGTCTTGAAGTGTTCTTGAAAGTCGGCTTTCAACTAAATGCACAAACTGTCAACTTCTGGCAGTCTTGGCTTAGGTCTTCAGGCTCTTTTTTACTCCCCACATGTTTTTTAACAGTACCTCTAGCTTGCAGAAGTGTTGTGGTTTAACCTCAGCCGGCAAGTGAGCACCACACAGCCCCTCACTCACTTCCCTCAACCCCCCCCAAGTGGCATGGGGAAAAGAATTGGAAGAGTAAAAGTGAGAAAACCCGTGGGTTGAGATAAAAAGTTTAATAATTTAAATAAAATAAATTATTAATAATAATAAAAATAACATACAAAGCAAGTGATGCACAGTGCAGTTGCTCACCACCCGCCGACCGATGCCCAGCCAGTTCCCGAGCCGCGGCCCTCCCAGCCAGCTTTCCCCCAGTTTATATGCTGAGCATGACGTCCCATGGTATGGAATGTCCCTTTGGCCAGTTTGGGTCAGCTGTCCTGGCTGTGCCCCCTCCCAGCTTCTTGTGCACCTCCAGCCTGCTCAGTCGGTAGAGCATGGGAAGGAAGCTGAAAAGTCCTTGACTAGTGTAAGCACTGCTTAGCCACAACTAAAACATCAGTGTGTTATCAACATTGTTCTCATCCTAAATCCAAAACACAGCACTGTACCAGCTCCTGGGAAGAAAATTAACTCTATCCCAGCCGAAACCAGGACAAGAAGTAATACTTTTTTTTAGGCATGCTTCTGCTAATAAGTTAGTTAACTGAAGAATGAAGTTAGATGTTAATAGAGATTTAGCAAGTACATCCTCATGCTTGCACTGTTGTAGGTCGTGTCAGAATCGAGTTCCACTGGGCATACTCATACTGAGCAGCACACGCAACAGGCAGCTCTTTTGATGTCAATGGGCTTCTCACATGTAGTGCTGTTTGGTTCAAGGATTGGAGAAACGGTCCCTAGGATATGGCTGGAAGCTTAAGTCAACAAAAAAGTCACATCACTTTTGATTTGACATTGCAACAGTCAGGCTCTCATTATCCATCATGAATACAACTTTTTGTATACTTGTAAAAATGATTTCTAAAGATTTAGAACACAGACTTAGGATTCTGAAGCTTATATTGATACTGTATATAATAGCATAGGAATTAAGTATGGGATCAAAAGATTTTTCTTTAAAAGACTGTGGTGTGCCATATACGTGTAATATAGGTTAACAGTAGCTCTAGTGCTAGCCTTTCCCAATATTAGAATGTTTAATTGTAAGTTTCTTTTGGAGTATGGAATATTACTGTTGCTTTTTGTCTCTTAGAGATGCTTAACTAGAGAACCATATATGTCGCATAGTAACTTAAAAGCTAAGAGTTCATCTCAAAAGCAGTATTAGCCTCTCTAAATTGGTCACTTGGTATGCAGTACCCATGCTGTAAAGCTATGGTGAAGAGAGTTCACCTAAATATGAACTGCATTTGGAAAAGATATCTACCGAGAAGGGCGTTTTATGCAGATTTTGTCGGTCTCTTGATGGAATTTGCCTCTTAAGCACAGGAGCAGGGAGAAACATAAGATGATGCAACCTGAAGAGAGAGAATTCCATACTGATCTGGGCACAGCACTCAAAACCAAATGCAGGGAAACGTGTTGAGTGGATCGTCACACGTTCTGTACTTTTATCTTCTATTTCTGGTCAGCACCTCTTCTATTCCAGTGGCGACTATCTGTTTCAGATATTTTTTTTCTTTACTAGACCTGTCTTACGTATGCTTAAAGAAAATAATTTTGTCCACTAGAATAAGTCTTCCTTTTTTTTTTTAATGGATGCTATAATACACTTCGCTTTTCTTAGTATTTTTGTAGACTATATGGAAGATACAAAGATAGATTTTCAGTAACTGTATGGGTACAAACAACCTCAGAGTAACAAGGGGGGGGAGGTGGATAAAGTGGCTTAATGTTAACTTTTCCCTTTCGTGGACTTCTACCAAAAACAGATTGGACAGCTGGCGAGATTGATGTCAGGATGATACACTATGATTTGAAAGAAATGTGTGTTTCAGTGTTTCATGAAACAGTGGCCCTTCCAGCCTTGTATTGCCTGTATGATAATAGCTCCTACCACTCGGAGATTAGTCAGAAAAATTTCTGCCTCTTTTCCCCTGTCCCCCAAAGTTTAGGTCAAACTGATTAGGAGAAAATGCTAATTTCTTGTTACTCAAGTCCTCAATTTAACTATTGCCTCTTTTGGCAAATAGGTATAATTAGTTCTCTTGTATAATTTATTACCTACCCTATTAAGCTGTGTACAGATTAGTGAGGCACGAGGCATGCTGGCAAAAAAGGCTTCCAATTAGAAGGTGATAGATGGGTTTGTTGTATTTGATAAACAGGCTTTGTCATATTTTCAAATGAAACTGTAAGGAGCTGTTTTTATTTAAATCCTGTCATATCATGAGTCTGATCAGTACTGAACTAGATTCTGTCTTGTGCATTGCCATTATAACTTTGCAAAAAGAGGAGGAGATTTAAAGGTATTAATAACATACAAAAAGAGAGTTTTGAGACTTCTTAAAAAGGGTATAAAGGAGGGTTAGAACAGAAGCAAGAAGTGAAATTTTGATTCTTGCTTTGTACAGCTTCCTGACAGGAGAACTGATGTCTGATTACGCACTTGAAAAATGCCCCTGAAAGTTAGTGTACTCTGAGGACGCTAATATGTATCAACCTGTGGCGTGACTTCTGCTGATACTGCCTCTTACTCTTTGGTTTTGTTGGGCGAAGGTATGTATGAAGATGTGTATTGAAACAGAACTACAGTGTTGGCAGCACTGTTATTGCCATTAGAGCACTGCCATTTTCAGTAAAAACCTCCTAGCAGATGGCATGGCTCTTGAAATTTCCATGAAGAAGAATTTATTGAATACTCGAGGATGTCTGTAGGGTGGGACATACCTAGAGTATGTCCAGAGGGATGGATCTGGCTATGGTCAAATACACGTAAAGAGAAATGGAGATTAAATGAAAGTGAGCTTGTGACAGAGTTAAAAAAGCAGGTCTCCTGAATCCTGATCGTGTGCCCTGGCCATATTTGCTTTGGAGTACTCTTTTCTCTGTACAGCTTTACACACAAAATAATACTGCAGGGTATAATGATAAAAGAGTGCTCACATGAATATATACTGTTATTAAATAATCTCCTTAACAATTTGTGTTTAGAATTCTCAATATTGTGTATCATCACAGACACATTTCTGGTATTTACATTCCTCACCAACAGCAAACTCCTGTGCTACTGATGTTTCTTAAATCAGCTATTTCCTTTCAAATTGACAATAACTGGTCCAAATACTCCATTCAGCTAAGCACTGTAAATCCAGACTAATTCAATCAAAATAAATGTATTTTGGTTTTAGAGAATTGGGCCCAATGCCTCTCTTCCATCAGTGCTTGTGCTGAACTTTCTTGTTCTGCTCCTTTTTTCATATGTTTTTAATTTCTCAAGTGAGATCTTAATCTGCTTTCCAGTTTGAAATGAGCACCTCTAACCCCCTGTCAAAAGCATTGTAATTTAAAATGCTTAGAGAAGTTATTAGATTTTAATTGCCAATGCTAACACTTTTCTCTAAAGTTTTGGTTTGTTTTGTTGTTTGTTTCTTTGTTTCTAGAGGGAGAAGGCACAGTTGGTGGGTCAGACTTTTTTTTCGATCTGTTAAAACCTGCCATGATTTCCAATCTCTTTCTGTCTTGCTACTGACTTATTGCACAGTAGTGAATCTGGCTTCCTGAGATAATTTATCTTTCTGCTATTTCACTTGACTCTGTAACTTTGTCATTTCCCTTCAAGGGTTTTATTTACTTTTGGAGGTGTTTATACAGTAGGCAACTTTTTTTTGCTTTCATTCATATCCATCAGATCGGTTTTCATTGAGCTTACATGAACAGTTTTTCCTTTGACCTTAAGGATGAAAGGTTACTATTTCAGCCAGTATTTCTGGTATAGCTTCTTCCCCTAGGAATTTTTCTAAAGGAATGAGCTTACAGTGTGACTGCCAACATTAAATATCCAACTTGGAAGGAGTGCTTGAAAGTAAAGGACCCTTGGCTAGTGAGCTAAGCGTGGAAGTGACTTGAGGTCATGTAGGTGGCCATGTCCTAGTAAGATCACCAGCGCCTTTTCTCCTTGCTGACACTTCATAGAAGCATCAAATGCTGTCTGTAGAACTTGTCCAACTTCTTACAGAAAGAGTAAAAATTTAGTAATTAGACCTTAATCTTCCATGTGACATGTACTAGACACTAAATACAGATTTTACAAGACTTACCTGGATTACCAACTGGGAGTTAGTGTGGCACTAAGATACCAATAGTTACGAGTAGTTTTGCTAATATACAGAACCCATTACAGACCCAGGGAGAGATTTTTATCAAATGGGATACAGCAATGACTTTTGAATGGTCTGTCTTAATTGCTAGTTCAAACTTCCTTTTGCCATCTTCCTTCATACCATGCCTTTATTGTCAAACTTGAACATGACTTCCCTGTGCTGTGGATGCTCCTGAAGAATCTTGCCACCAGTTAATATAGAGTCCTATGGTCTGCATGTCATCATCTTACTAACAGATATGGAATAGGACTCCTTTTCAAGTCTAGCGTAGCCAAAACCCTGTTTTGGTTGTAGTTTCTCTCATTTCTCCTTGTAATTTCTCAGAGGCTCTTTCTAGCATATATGCTTTCTAGCATATGCTGTTTGGTTGCCATGGTAACAAGTATCTGTCTACTTGATTGTTCTGTTGCTGTTTTGATGTCTCTTTCCTTATGCCTTGCCCATGACCATCATGTTCATTCACCTTAACAGCATAGAACTGATTTATTCTAGCATCAGACATTCTCTCGCAGTATCTAAAGGCTCAGTGCTTGCTTTCTTGTTTACATCACAGGATCCAGCTTGGGCTATTGGTCAGAAAGAAAGAGGAGTCAGTAAGTCCTGTCCTTTGTCAACAGGGTTTTGTTTTTAATTAGCAGTTCTCCGATAGACATTTATTCTCCAAATATATTTTGTGAAATATTGTCTCTTTTTTCACCTTACTGAGAGCATGGGTTCAGGGCCTTGATCTTACTACTGGAAGCTCCTTTGAACCTTTCCTGTGTCTTAGCCCCTGGCCATAAGGAGGGCTCAAGAGCGCTCCCCTGTACTGGAGGGCTAAGATGCTGGGATAATAGAGACTACATAAGTAGCGTAAGTAACTAGCTTGCTACAAATTATAGCATGGGGAGTTCCTAAAGCAAGGCTTTTGTGTAGATCTAATTATAAATATATAAATACTTTTTTGACACAGCAAAAATATCTAGGATTCCTGTGAAAGGATGACATAACTAATTTGGCAAAACGGCCAAATATTTTTCAGTTATGAACATAAACCTTTCCAACTCTAGAGAGTTTTCATTTTGATGACTTCAACACAGGCTACTAATGATCCTGGAAACTAACTCCATTCACTTAATTAACTTACTAGATGCAGCTTGTAAAGGGGAAGGTAATTCAACTAGAATGAGGCTAACAGGAGCATGACTGTCACCTACTTTATAACATTACCATGGGTTTCTAAATCTTCTTAGCCAAATGTATTTAAAGGTTATGTTGCAGAAGTTTTAGAAAAGAAGTTAAAATACATATAAAGAAATGATACATTGCATGTATATAATCATCAAACACAGCTGTTAAAAAGTCACTTGCTCTTTTCTTTGTCTTCCAAAGAAGTAGTTCAGCCTCTTTGGATTCCTCTGGCTGTTGCTGGTGTTACTGCAATAGGCATGAACCACATGTATGGTGTGTTCTTCCTGCTGCTTGAGGAATCAATTATGTATTATTACAATAGTTCAAAGTATCCTCTCAAAGCTTTTGATGGTTCTTGATCTAGTGGGTAAATTGTCCTTGCCATGACATCTTATGAAGTAGTGCACACAAAATAGGAAAGGAGGACTGTGTTCTGGTTTTGGGGAGAAAAACTAATGAATCTCTTAATTTTGCAGCTGAGCGTGGAACAAATGAAAAAGGGGCAGACTTGAATTTCTCTGGCAGAGAATTTGAGCCATTGTGTTTTCTGAGGGTGTCCTAACTGTGGGGTGGTTATATATTTGAGGGTGATAAGCCCTCATTCTTTCTAGGTAGAACTGTTTCATTTTGAATAAATGGAGAGAGAGCAAGCAAAAATATTTCTTGTTTGATCAATAAGGATGTGTACTCATGTATATTGTCAAGATGGTCAAGGAAGTTTTTGTGGTTTGGTGTGGGTTTTTTTTTTTTAATGTTTATTATTTTTCATTTATTAACAGCAGAGCATGGGCAGTGGGAGAAGCTACAAGATCCATTGCTTAGTATAGTAGCACCTGATGCTTTAATGAGAGGGAGAATCCTATCTCTTAAGAAAAAGGAGAGAGGTCAGGATGAGTCTTCCATATCCTGATGACGTGCTTTTAAGCACTGAGTTGATGGTTAAAGAGAGCTAATGCTTCTTGCTCCAGTAGCAGTTCTGTGTTTCTACTCCAGAGAACTGATGTTCCCAAATCCACATTTGGGGATGTAGATTTCATTATTCCTGGCAAAAATACCTTGACACAACTTTTTAATCCCTTTTTTAGATGGAGAACTAGAACACTGAGAAATGTTAATGGTGAGATGTTTTTCCAGAAATCACAACAGTGTCTTTCCTGCCTCTTCAAATGTGTGCTGAATTGTAATGATTCTAATACAGATTCCCTCTCAGCTGCTGTGTGTCTGAACAGTACTTTTTCTAGATGTTGCTCGGCTGTGGTTCAGAAGGAGCTATCCAAGACAGGGTTAATTTACATCTTAGCTGTATTTGCAAAGTGTAAACTTTTTGCTTGTAATTTTCAACCCTTCTAGACAGACAGACAGAAAAGTTTGCCTTAAAAGTAACCTCAGAAGCAGCATAATAGTATTCTACAGTTGTTTTCATTTAGTGGCTTTCATATAAGAAATATTTTGTTAATTTTTGCATACTGAATTAATTGTAGTTGTAAAAAATAGATGCCTATCTGGCACTTGCAGTGAGATAAACGCAAAAATGATTCAGGAATAATAATTAAAAAAAAAAAATAAAAAAGGAGCACACTTGGACTTTAGTGCAGTTAGTTGTACCAATTGGGTCTGGAGTATTAAGTTTAGAAAAATTTAATCTTCATATCACCAGACACTTTTAATTCGCTGTGATTTTCAGGGATAAATACTTCAGAGACTATGAGGTTTCTTGTATTTTAATGTTGGTGACAAGGTATATACAAGGATGAATTGCAATCTGCAAAGCAGACATCCAACCTTCAGTCTCCATTTTGAATGTAAAAAATTTCTTCACCTGCTCCTAGCAGTCGCTTTCAGAGATGATTGTCTTGTGCTTGGGTATTAACAGACTCTTTGGTGTTTTATGTTTCAGGGATCTTGGGAAATAAAATATTCAGGCATAAAGGTGAGATTTCAGGAAAATTTGAATATCCCTTAAATGGGGTGCCAATTACTGTAGTATGTCTCCATGGCAAATTTTTGTTTTAATTACTGCAGGTATTTATTTTGGTTGTTTCCCTATGTATGTATGTATTTATTTAGGCGTGGCTTCATTTCCACTGCTTCAGGCCAGCCTGACATGCTCTAAATCATTAACCCTGTGCTCCAGGGAACTTACCCTTATGGCAGCATCTTTGATATTAGATTGCATCCCTTCCGGGCAGAATTTAATTGACTGGATTTCTAGGGGGAGAGCTGGTTCCCTCAGTTTCTTGCTGCTACATCAGGCCATGATTGTTTCAGCAGCTGATTTAGAAGCCAAGTTTCTGCTGTTATATGATAGCAAAGGGAGAGCGGGCAGTGAATCAGAGGGCACCGGCTGTGCTTTGAAGCATAAGCTGATATGTTTCTTCATTTAGGGATATATTTGTTCTAAATGTACTGGCACGTTATAAGTATTCATACCAATAAAAGAAGCGTGAGATGAATGAATACAATTTTATAGCACTTTATTGTAGGTTACAAGGAAACCTGGAATTCTGTCCGTTGTAAGTCATGGAGACAACCACTGTAGCAATAAGGTAATAAGATGATATATCTTACCTTAAGCTCGAGTTATTTAACTGGGGTTGTGATTGTTGGCAGGTTCAACCTCTATGACAACTTAGAGAAGAAACAGAGGATATTGATGCTTTTTTTCATATTAGTCATGGCTGTAGAATCACTTCTTACGCAAGCAGCCCCTCTGAGGTCGATAGAGCTGTTTATAGATATTTGCTTATTCAGGCACTTCATTGTCAGCTCTTCCAGAATCACCAAAGCCTTCATTGTTAAAATACAGAGAAGTGGTGATGAGAGCAGTGGCTATGGGTACCCACACACAACTTCCATGAAAGCTAAGTTGTACCCTTAGTTTGGTATTCTTAGTAACCAAACCCAAATGATCCCTCTTGTGTGTTTCAGGATAAAGCAAGATTTAAAGTAAAACCCAGAAGAGCCAGAAAGTTCACTGTTAGTTTAAGTCAGGTGTAACAAGAAGCGGTACCCCAGGTTTTGTCTTCCTATTTCAGGATATATCATAAAATCATAGAATAGTTTGGGTTGGAAGGGACCTCTAAAGGTCATCTAGTCCAACCCCCCTGCCCTGGGCAGGGACATCTTCAACTAGATCAGGTTGCTCAGAGCCCCGTCCAACCTGACCTGGAATGTTTCCAGGGATGGGGCATCCACCACCTCTCTGGGCAACCTGTGCCAGTGTTTCACCATATATATGTTCCTGTCTACCTGTGTTTAGCTATGTCATTGCCATTCTGTATGGCTCGGGAAGCTTCTGGGTATCTGACATACTCAGTATTAGTCTTGTAGATACTCATTTTTTTGACTGTGTGTATATGGACAGGACTGTTTTTTGTGACAGCATGAATCCAGTATTGGAAAGGCTGATAGAAATGAAATGTTGTCTGTGCTGCCCCTTTTAAGAAGCTGCGGGTTTTTTTGAGGTCTGAATGGTTCTAGCAGTGTTCTTAAAGAGAGTATTAAAAAGGACACCATAACCCAGAAAACAAACAAAACATTAAATTGGCAGAATCTTCCAAAAACTTTGGATTACTCTTTTGTGTAATTATTCAGTAATTATTTAATATTTTACTGCTGCTTTCTGTGGGCATTGGACTGTAAAGTGATTGCAAGTCTTGGTCTTGATAATTTTTATGTTTTTTGGGGGGTTGGGGTTTGTTTTTTTTTTAGTAGAGTACCTGTGCTAATCCAAACTTTTCTGATAACTGTTGTTCTTACTTCTAGGTGTTTCTTAATGTTAAAGATTTTCCCCTAGAAATGCTTTCAGTTCATGTTTTAAAGCCATTAGCCAATCTAAAATGTAATTGCTCTGACAGTAGTGGTGGATACATGCAGATGGGGGGGAAAGCTGAGTATCCATCCTTGGGCCTCTTACTTATGAAGGTGAACAACCGCTGCATTTATCATGCCAGTGTGGGGACTGTTTCTTAATCCCATTAAAAATATCACAGACAGAAAGGAGGTGATGCAGCTACATAAAATGTATCTGTATGAACATTTCACAGGTAAGAATGATGACTGGAAATTTGCTTTGAAATGAAGATTAAAAGACCTTTGTTATGAAATGGGTGGTCAGACTGGTAACACACCACTTGACAAACTTGCTATCTTCACTAACATCAGAATTAGGTGAACTGGATTCTGTGATGTGAAACCTTCAGGATTGCCTGTCATTTAATTGATGTCCTTATAGCCACAAATGTATGAAACATGCTTTTTCAGCTGGAATTAATTTGGATTTAATTTGGATGGTTAATTTGCATGTTCTGAGATGACCTGTGTCTGCGAATAGCTAACAGAATTTTACCCTTTTCCCCAGGTTTAGATGGATAAGACTTCTTCCTTCCCTATCTAAATCTGGGGTAGTTCCACTGTTATCTAAAGGCAGTTTTCATCAGAGGAAAAATGGCTTTATATTTTTCAGACAGTAATATGTGCATCCAAGTAAAATGTGAAGCTGAAAGTCAGACTTGAGGTAGAGCTGGCTGCATCACTTGATCTCTATCTGAATGTTACTGGCGTGATTATCACAGTGCACTGGCTCAGTGAGGAGAGAGGATGTGCAGGCAGCAGACAGGAATTACATTTGTTGGGGGGGGAGGGAAGTGAAGAATTTCTCAGCAATTACTGTATGACTTTATTAGATTTTGCTGAATGGTGTGAATGTAATACTACAATGCTTTTTTGGTAGTTTGAGTTCAGGGAAAGGAGAACGTGCGGAGGATAGAATATGTGGGGTTAAAAATGAGGCAGTCATCTTCAGATTCTTCTGTTAAAGCAGTCTGAGGCATGGGGAAGCACAGAAGTAGAAAAGTGTGTTTCTTGATTTCCCCCTGCCCCATAGCTCTTTGGAAAGGTAAGAGCAGAACCTGATCCCACGGTATCTAGCATCTTTCTATGTTCTGTCACTGCAGTGAGTGATTGGTACACAATGAGGTAAACTGGAGCAGCAAGGGAACCTTTGTTCTGCAAAGCTAAGTTGAAGATAATGAAAAAGCAAACAACAGTAATCAGATCAACTGTGGGGGATTAAAAAAAAAGTTAAAATCCCTGCAAGTTCAGTAAAAACAACAAAAAAGAAAAAAACATCCTCCCTACAAAAGAGTTCATCTGCTTGGAGATTGCTGCTGTGTGACCCAGACACTAGCTGTGTGCAGGTTCTGCCTTTATATGCTTTTTCTCTGTTTCCTCTTCTGCATCCATTTCTCACTGACTGACTGCAGACCTGCTCTTTGCATTCCTTGCTCTGTCTACATGAGCCTTGTCCTGGGAGAATAAAATGGGCAGGATGTCGTTAGGCTGGAGAGAGAAGGACTTTAGAACTTGCTGCAAGGGCACCTGCTAGCACTGTGATTCCACCAGCAGGCAGGTGAGAGGGATAAAACTAGTATCTTATTCACAAAAGCCCTTCAGAGAAGTCTCTTGGGACAGATGAAGTTCTTCAGTTAGCAAAGGTATTCAGATATTTTCCCCAAGTAAGTCCCATGTCAAGACTTAAACACTGTCCTACTTCCCTCCCCAATATAACATAACCTTAGAAAGTTCTTTGAGGCTATCACCTTAAGCTCTGCAACCCCAAATTTTCTGAAAGCTTCTAAATTATACGTTTTAGGGTCTCTCATCTCTGCCATGACTTATGTCAAAGCCCTATCGTTTTACACTAACGCCCATTCCTTTGCTTCCTTTCTCTTACCACCACTTACACAGCAGCAGCTGTGAGATTTGCAGCGAGAAAGGGTGTCACATACTGAATCAACTAAGTGAGGTATTTAATATTTTATGAATTTAGGTCCTTAGTGTTCACTTCTCCTGCTTTTTTATTTTTATTTAGGAAAACAAGTGGAGTCATTCATGTTGCCTAATGTTTTACAGCAACAACATCTGTTATATTTCCCCTTTTCTGTTTTTGAGGATGTAGGCATATCACATGCGGCACTTAACAGCTGCATTTAACATAAATTACAGCTGATGTACAATTTCTATTTCTCTGCCTGACTTTTAAAATAATTATTAGAGATTAATCCACGTTCACCAGGATTTTTTTTTTTTTCCCCTGCAGTGGAGTTTTCTTTTCTGCTCCCTCTGTTTGTTTTCCCTCTGGTGTAAGGTAAACTCGGCAGCATTTGAATCAAATGAGAAATGTGCCACATTCAAAATTGGGCAGTATAAGTTTGTTTACCCTTTTCTATTCTCTACCATTAGGACTTTTAAACAGGCTCTTATAACTTACCATCTGGATTACTGCAGCATCCTTGCAAGCTGTTATCAAAGCTGTATCACCCTCTTCCACTGTATATGAAAATGCAACAGCTCTGAACATCCTGCCTACGATGCCTTCCCCTAAATGAACCCCATCTTTATGCCTCATCAGATTCTCATTTTGTGTTTCATCCTGTTCACATCTTGTTCTACTCAGTTTCTTTTTCTATATCATCTTTTATTGTATTGTTCATGTTTGTTCTACTTTACTAATGATCATAACCCCTTTCTTTTTTTTCTGCCAGTTAACTGTAGCTTTCTGGCATATTACTCTGTTTGGAGGCTTTCTGTGCAGAATCACAGTGCTGCTTATCTCATCATTCAAAACCCATACTGAGACCCAGTTCCTCTTGAAGGAAATTCTTCTATCTGTAGTGTTTGTTTCAACAAAGAAAATGAAACAGTGCAAAATATTTAACTTCCCTGGACAATCATTTTATCTTGCTATATTCCCAAGAATCTTCCCCTCTGATCTTCTCAAATTGTCTCTTGTTAGCAGGCACGTTGAATCACAGCTATGATTGTGTCATGGTTCTGAGCATACTGCAGGTTTGAGGTCTATGTTCACATGAAGTCAAATCGATACTAATGGTCATGTTCTCAGCAGTTTGCAGGTGCGTATCTTTATGGGCTCTTCATAATATTAATTGCGCATCTTTGTCTGCATTATGCTCTTCAGCACTGAAACTAATGATAGAACTGATACGAACAGAGAAGATTTATGTTTTAGTAGAAACAAAGTTAAACTCATGAGATGGTAATACATCAGAATCTGAAATGCTTTAATGTAGAAATGATATTTGTAATTATCTCTGTTTCCAGGACTGTGATTCCAGATTTTGTAGTATACTGTTGAAGTATACAGTTAAACTTTTTGATAAGGGATGAGTGAAATCTAAATTTTCTGTGACGTTGAAAATTACACCAGTCAAGGATTATTATTGGTAAAATGGATAGTCTGATTTTGTACCCTCTTGAAGAGAGTGCTTGTGAAACTTTCACTGCTGCTATACAGGACTGCCCTCAGCTAACGCTCATCAGTGAACTCTACAGCTCCACAGTCTCTCCTGCTTGGCTGTGAAATTGGTGCTTATGTGCTGTTCTGGTGCTGCTGCTATTGCTAGTACTGTTGAGTTGGCTTTCATTGTGATATGAAGCGAGCAGGAGAACTTCTCGCTTATTAAATCTCTTAAATTCAGTTAGTGCCCCTTATACCATGGGAGGCCATTGCAATATCTGAAGTGGAGAAAAAAAAAATTCTTGCAGCCCTCTCTTGTTTGTACCGCTTAGTATTTTCCTAGAGCCCTGCTCTGAATTTAAATTCTGTTCACTGCAAGTGTCACAAATCAGCAGTTGTTAGAATGCATTATGAAGAAATAAACATTTATCAGATTGCCTTTTGAGAAGGTGAATAATTTAGCTAGAAAAATTCCAAAAAACAACAAAAGCATGCTGCTGACTGACAATTTATTTTATCCCTTTGAGATGCAAGGAGTTGTTGCATGCTGAGTGAATATTGATCTGCTGTATACAGATAAATGAAATTCCACTTACAATTCTTTGGTTGCTCACTTGTCAGCAATTAAAACTGAAGAGCATGGTCATGCACCAAAAATATTAATTAACTGTCTTCAGTTGCTGGTTATCTGCTGACCCAAGAGACTGTGGGCTGGCTTGTTTGATACAGCTGGGTCTGGCCTTCACTCTATGCAGGAGCTCTTTTCTGGCTCATGTCCTTACCTTTCCACTACTCTTCGCGATAATGATGAGTAGTAGGGTGTAGCCAGATGGGGTGGGGGAAATAAATTACTCGTTCCTTCCTCCCCCTACTTCCTTTTAGATTTATCTGATCATAATTTTTATTTTTGTTGTATACCTTATAGCTGCTGTTTCCCTACTCTAACTGCACAGTCGGTGGTCATATTTAAAAGCTGCCTCTTTCCTGTGTGTGCAATCATGTTACAAGGTATAAACTGAAGAAAAAAAATCTGTAACCGAGTAAAAAATGAACTTCTAAGTAAAGGATTTTTTCTCTGGATTATCAGCTTTCAGAAAGTCACAGGAGTCCTATCAGGAAAATAACTGATTGCCAGAAACTTGGCTAATATTACAGGAAGAGGAGAAAATAAATGACAGAACGAAAGCTAAGGAGTAAGATCAAAAGAAGCACTGAGTTTGCTGCAAAGAGTATCTGGTCAGCATACCAGCTGAGGCATCTGCTCTTTTGATGATGTTTCTATCCATTGCTGCAGCGGAACTTTTAACAGCTTGCAAGGAGGTTGGTCAGTGGAGAATTAAGAAGAATTAAGAAGCCATAGCAGCTGTCCTAATAGGAGTTAGGTCTCTGGCTTCTTACTGTCCCTCATGATTAGGGGTTCTAAAAATAATGGCTTAAGAGACAAGGTAGAAAAAAAATAAGGCGATGATGCTGTATTTTGAGCAGTTTCATCTGCAAATCCTGAGTGATTCTGCTGACATCCAATTATACAAGTGTAATGGAGATCATCATCTAGGCCTTGATATGGAAATGACATTTCAGTGTTTTGGCAGCTCTAAAAATACTGACATTTCTAGTAGCTGGAGGCCATGAAAATATTGATTCAGCAACAGAATTGTTTTGTAAAGCAGTGGTAGTTGGCTGGCTCCTGAACTGTAGCATGTTGCTCCAGGCTCTACAGTATATTGCTAACAAGGAAGGAGTAAGGCCATTGAAAACCAAACATGTTGGTGGGGAACATTCCTGAAGGAATCAAATATGTCATCTACCACTTGCGAAGTATTGTTGCAGCTTTCTGACTATACATCCCATTGTCAGATAACTTGGCAAAAAGCATGTATTGATAAAACCAGAGTTGTCCTGTAGCTTAAGCTAATACCAAGCAGAGGAGGAGTCCCCAGATTCCTCTTCCTAAGGGGACCTATTAAATGAGCATCTGTTAACTGTAAAAATTCTGTGCACTGAATGGTAAAATATAATAAAATCCACAGCATTTGGAGAAATTAAAATAATAAAATAGCATTGGACAGAGTGAGCTTGGTTGTCGCTGTCAAAATTTGCATGAATCTGAGCTGTACAAAACAGAGCAGAAAGCTCTTACTAGTATTTACAGTATGTGGGCAATGTAGTTATCTTTTCATTCGGAGAGCAGTAGGGGAAAAAAAAAAAAACAGACCTTGGGAAAAATGTGCTTCGTGAATAGTGTTTTTTCAGAAAGAGCTTATTCAACCTCTGCCATGCTCCAGCAGATACTGAAGTAGATCCGTGCAGTACAGGAAGAGCATTTTGGGAGCTGGCATGCCTCTGAGTCTGTGTATTTCAGAGTAACAGAGGCAGCCCAGCTCAGCCTCTGAAACAGGCAAGTTAATTTCTGTTGTCTTGATATTCAAAGAACTGAAGGAGTGATGAGAGTGAGGAAGGAATCCCTGTACTATGCTGTTGTAATAAGAATTTACATAGACTGTTAATATTTGACATGTTCCCTTTTATGTGATAGACTTCACTGCATTTACTGTTCAAGTAGGAATATGTCCTAAGCCTCTGTTTCCCTCCTGCTCTCTCCAGAACTCTTAGTCTATTCTGCTCCCATCCTGTCCTCTGGTTAACGTATGCTTCATCACCAAAGGAAAAAAATAACCTACTTTTGGGGGTGTTTTTTGATTCACATGTCTAGTAGGATTGCAACCCTCCTCTTAATCCAAGGGAACCAAGAGGCTCTTCATTTGTTGCTTCTGAGAAGCCAAAGTTAGAGGTCCAGAGTCTTTGTTTTCTTCTGTTCCAGTCCTACCCTTTCTGGAGCTGGTGATTTCAGGGAAGGGAGAGAGTTCAGGGTCATGGCAGTGCAATTTTGACAGAGAAGTCACTTCAAAACCTGCTGAACAGGAAATTTAAGACCAAGTCCAACACCAACTAATGCAGTTGTGCTGGAGTCTAATCAGTAGAGCAGTTGTCTGATTCTGTTATCTGAAGATCTGTATTAGAAAGGCTCTGCAGGTTGTTCATCCAAACATGAGCATTGGTAATATCTGTAGTATGAGGGAGTTGGAGGTGAGGGAAAGGGAAGAAAGACAGGAGAGTGTGATTCAGCTCCTGTTCCTATGGTAATAGCTAATCCTCCTGGTATCTGAACAACATGATTGCTCCCATACCAGTAATTTAAAACTTGATGAGCCATCAATGAAACTGCCTTGCAAGTAGCACACAAATCAGAAGTCAAAGCCAATGATTCCAATGATAATTTCTTTTCGTCCTGAAAGTTGCTTGTATTTTGGGGACAAGATACTTCTGTTCTGCTACTGTGTTACTCTGCTACTGCCAGTATAGTTGCATAGAAAGAACTTACTACTTTCAATTCATTCCCCATTTTATATAAAATCGAAAGGAAAAATGTATTTCCCCTCTCTTCCAAACTAAGTGTAACATTACAACTTCAAAGAGAGAGGTGGTCTAAGCTGACTTTAGATGCCACCCAGATGGATTCCCTTAAAGCTGTGAAAATTATGATATTGTACCAGACAAAAAATTTCAGTTGTACATTGATGGGGGCAATTTCAGGAGCTTGTCTATAAAATTTTACAAAGTAGTTCCAGAGGATGTAATGGATACAAATTGCAGAGACTGCATCAGTGATGGTTCAGATGAGGGAGACTTAGACTTCAAGCTATTACAGCAGTATCAGCTAGAAATTTCAAGGAGATCTACTTGCATCCTGTCACTGGAGTGAACATTTGAAAACCACCAGGAAGAATTTGCATTATGAAACCTAGCTGTTACAAGAATGTTAACTAGAAAAATTTTTTTTCTTTTTTTCTTTTTCTTTTTTTTTTTCAAGAGGAAGAAATCACTGAGTGAAGGTCCGGAAATCCCTGGGAGACAGTCTGGAAGTTGAAGGACTTGGTCTCAAATCTGCTTTTGTCCTTGTGAGCTGATCCTTTCCTCCTGCTCCCAGCTCAGTAAGAGCAAACTCTTTGTGAGGCCCCTAGGATCTTAAGGATCCTTTTTTTTAGGATATTTTTAATGTCTGACTCATCGTTTTCTTTGTCTTGCTGCCTGCTCAGTTCTTGTCTGTCTGTGAGGTGGTAGGTGTGCCTGTTCCAGCCTGTACCCTGATGTGCAAACTGTAGAGATGCTTTTAGGATTAAGGTAAGAAAAACTGCATTTTTGGAAGGGAGAAGTAAAGGAAGAGACTTTGTCCTCTGCTTAGCTTATTTGTCACATAGTTCCTGTCCTCTCCAAGTGCAAGTGATCTGTTTTTGTGATAGGGTAGTGGGCAGGCTGTGTAAGGGAACCTGGAGAGCTCCTTGAATGTTTCTTCCAGTCATATGTATCAATGATTTCTTACTTCAGCCCAAACCTGCTAATGTTCTCATGAATAGCATATTCCTAAGTTCAGTTTTGATTGTTCATCTAAAAATATATTGGCCACATCAGGCCTTTCAATTTAAAACCTTGGAAAAAGAAACTCCTAGAAGCCAAAGAAAATGGAGATCCCAAAGGCTGTTCTCTGCTGATGGGATTCCTTTCCGCTTAGACTCATACAGCTGAGGTGAGGCTCTAGTCTTATACCATCTTTGCCTCTGTTGCAGTTTGAATTGGAAACCCAGCATTTTTTTTCTTAGAAATTTTGATGCTGAAGTTTCAACTGAAACTTTATATCAAAAGATAGGAAGAAAAGCTCTTTCACAAAAAATAACTGTGTTTTCCCCCAGATGCCAAGGAAGTGGGTTCAGAAGCATACCATGAAATTGAAATTTCTCAAAGTGCCTCTTAAATCTTTGCAGCAATTACTGTAATTCACAATAATAGATCCAGTACTATTTTTAAAGGCTTTTGAAGGTTGCAAGTAGCATCCATAAATTGTGGGTTGTGGGCAATCTATGAAACCATAGGTTTCCAGGGCTTTTATTTAAATGAGAGAGAAAGATGTAATAAAAGTAGTTATGAAAAAACATGAAAGTTTGCATTGTGCTGAACACTAACAAAAAAAGGCAGAAAATGCCTGAGCCTTTGAAAAAGTTGTCTTCAGGTTGGACAAGATTTTGCAAGTCTGGAATGAGCCTCTCTTAATCCAATAGTTCTTTTTATGGAGACTGGTTAAAATGGTAGCTCACTGGGGGAGAAACCATAACAGTTGAGAGAATATGAGGACAGATCTACAACAGCCAGAGGAACCTGTTTATGCTTCTCTGTATCGGTACAGACTTTAGTATTAAGGTGAGGTAGGTGAATGGATCATCTACTTGCACCTTTTCCACCCCCACGTGATCTTCAGTTGAGTCACACCCTCCCCTTTGAGCTTGTATGCTACAAAGGAGTGTGGAACCAGATTGTACTCAGATTTTTCTGTAGCCTAGGTTAATTAAATGTATGCTCATGGAAGATTTTCAATCCGAAGGAAAAGACTGTTAATGTCTGTGTTACTGTGCAGTGTCTCTCTCTCCGTGCTGCAGGTCAGCTGTTACAGACAGTCTTTTCTCTAATATTGTGAATGTGCAGAGAAACATCTGTAGATTTACAAGGAGAAAAAGGATGTTTTCTTCAGTCACCTCACAGTAAAACTTATTAAACAATGTAAAGCAATATGCTTAATTGATAGAAATTAGTATAGCTTTATACACTTGATGAAGCTACTCAGATTTACTTCCTTGGAGGTTCTTTACTTTTAATCTGGGTCTTGGGATCACCTGCTCTACTTGAAGTCTTTTGGTAGGTTATACATCCCTGGATGACAATGAAGGTGGACCTGAGACTCAGGATAAAACCTCTCTGTGGCCTAACTTGTGGGGAGGCATATAGAACAAGAAATATCAGGTGGTTCTTTGTTTTCCAGGTGGGGTTTGTAGTCTGAAAAAAGAAGTGGTCCAGAATGGAATGTTTCCAAGAGAAGTGCCGGGAGGAGCTTTGTGTTTCAAGGTAATTTGTTCACTGTGCTGGGGGTGGGAAGAAGGTGGTCAGAGTGGAATATCAGAAAGAAGAGAGGGAATGAAGGGAAATGGTCACCAAAAGAGAGTACTAGCACTGCTGATATTCACAAAGGGCCCAGCAATTGTAAAATGGTAAATAACAGCAGAAACTGCTGATCAGAGAGCTATTTTTTTCACTTCAAAAGCAGAGTATGAGAAAGCAATATGTTTTTAATATACTTAAATGAAAAGTAGTTCTATCTCTAGGGCAGAGAACTGCTCTGGGAAAGAGTCGAAGAAAGAGTTGGAGATTTTGCGTGAATATTAGTCCCATCAGCCCCTCCCTGGAAGCATAAGAAATTATTAGTGTTTCAACAAGAAAAACAGTACTAGTAGTAAAGACTACTTGATAACGATGTAGTGGCTATTAAAAGATACACAATTCGGGAATGATATTGAGGTGTTGAGGAAGTCCACAGAGTAACCTTAAATACATATTACACTGAGAGATTCAAGGAGTACAGTCCATTTTCTTCATCAAAGACAGAACCGGAGAGGAATTTAATCAGTGTATACATAAGGGCTGAGAAAACAAAAGTTTCTTTGTTCTACTGCATAGATGTATAATGAGATACACACTCAGACTTAGAAATAAGGTGCGTTGCTTTTAGTAGTACAGGTAATTAACCTCCTAAATAACTTGCCATTGCTGTCGCATTCTCTGGCATCTTAATTCAGGTTTGGAAGTGATGTTCAAGGGATGCTTGGTTGGGGATGTACTAGGGCCTCTCTCAGGTGGGAGGTCAGACAAGATAGTCAGACTGTGTTTGTCTTCATAATCTGCGTCTGCATAAGTAGACATACATAAGTCTACATACATAAGTATGTCATATATTTGTGAGGTGCATTGTGGTTGGTGAGATAATGGAAACAGCTCAGTTTGAGAAGTTGGAGCTAAGCATGCAGATCTTGTTCAAGCTCTGGAGCACACTTGGCCCTTCTCCCAACAACACATGCATAGTAAGAGCTGGGTAAAATGCCTTTCTTCTCCCTTTCCCAGTATTCGAAAGCTCATCCCTGCTACTTGGGAAAGCATTCCTAGGACTTTTGCTGAACACCAGCTCCCATAGCGTGACCAAACGGACTAAAATCTTTGGTGTCTCAGGAAAAACACTAGTAAACATAAAGATGTTCCATATTTGGTTTTAACTGGCGTTGCATGCTAAGATGATGAACGTATGAGGTACACGTCAATCCTTTATTGTATGCCAGATGATATTTCTTTTCACCTTGGCTTTTCCTTGTCAATTAGTTGCTTGATATTTCAGTCTTAAGCATAAAATACTAATCTTCCTTTTCAATCTGTTCTTGAAAAAAATTTCTAGAATTTTTGGACTTTAACAAAAATCTCAGAAGAGTTCATCTTTATGAAGTGTTGTCTGATGCATCAACTGTCTGAAAAAGCAGAAAAATATACATATTCGAGTCAGTGGAAAACACACATGTAAGAATGGGTTTTGTGAGCATTGTAAATGGCCAGGCATGTTATCCTACTGCATATTAGTACCATACCTGACTTAAACAAAGAAGTCATGGGTGAAGTATCATTGTATGAATCTGAGTTCATTGTGGTGAAGAAGATTCTTTCGGTGACATTAGTGTGTCACATGTTTTGGGTAGACACATGAAAAAAAATTCATGGCTAACAAGGCCTCATATTACGTCCTATCTTCTAGGGGTTTTGAGTGTATTAAAAAAATTATAGTACATTTATAGTACAAAAATCTTTATCTCTCTTTTACAAATTCCTGCCTGTTAAATGGAGACTTGGAGAGGTCAGATTGTTCCACATCTTTAACTAAGAGTTACTTCTCCAGAAAGGTGAAAGCAGAAGACACTTAAGACTAGTATGGTGCCGAAGTAGATCTGGTGATTCATAAGGGAAAAGTGGCCACCACCTATAACTTTCCACAGGGCATACGGTAAGTGCATTCACTAAAAACTGCAGCACTCAGTGTTTCAATGAAATGAACCCTCTGCATATAACTTTGACAAAGAGTTTTGTCGTTCAGTTTTCCTAGCTTTAGAAATGTGTACTTTTAATTTGCACATTATGATGATTGTACTCACTAATGCTTGTGGCTAATATGTGGAATAGGAGGAACCTTTTAAATGTGCTGAGTGGAGTTTAGGAGGACAAGTGTTCTGAATTGTGATGGTTCTTGAAGACCTTAGTCTCCTGAGGCATGTTTGAAAATTAACCGCAGGTTCTAGTGGTACAACCTGGTCTCCAGCAACTCTGCTTGGGAAGAAAGTGGTTAAAAACAGTATCTTGTACTTATGTGTGAGTCTTTTGCTGCCTTTGGATCTTTGAGTCCCCCAGCCACTACTGAAAAAGTTCTTAATCCGTTTAACAAACAGTTAGTGCATTCCTGTAACAGTCCTGAGAAATGAAACTGTATTATATTACATATTTGTATTTAGACTGGAAAACTGAGGCAGGGCAAGGTGAAGTGTTATGCAAAAGACCATGCAGGAAATAGAAAAATCATGAATACAATATGAAGCCCCACATAATAGCATGCCTTTTGTTTGTGTTTGGCAATTCCAGATTAAAAGCTGAGAAGGAATAATAGTTGGTGTACAGCACTGTGGTACTTGTCCGCAATTTTCCTTCAAACAATTCTGTGCCACGTGACTACTTACTAGTGGATAACAGTAGGATGTATGAGTCAGTGTGTGGCCTGCCAAGATGTATTTGAAGGACCTGTGCAGCCTTCAACAAGGAGAACCTACAGAGCAAAAAATAAAGAAACCCCATTATGACAGCAGGCTTCTGAAAGCGGTATCTCTCTATCCGCTTTGGCTGATGCATTGTGTTAGGGTTTATCTTGTCAAGCTGTTGCAGTCATATAGCAAGGTATGAAAGAATGTGACATAACTCGGTTGTTAATGAAGCAGCTCCTACAGCATTATCATGTGTCTTTTCTGACATGGCATGAAAGAAGGGAACCTTATTTGAAATGGAAAAAGTGCCAATGAGAAATGAAGAAGAAAGAAACTGTTGAGTAAAATGCGTATTCCTCAGCGTTGCTTGTTTTGCTGTACCAATGTATTGCAGATAATTAGGTGACTCATTTAAAACAGACCCCCCCACCTACTCCAATGTTTTGGTAGGTAGGTGATTGCTCCCAGGCTTGTAGGTGACTGAATTTCTCATCAGCCATTTGGCATCCCAGGCAGTGATGTAGATTTCTGACAAGAAAATCAATTGCATTGCTAAGTTTCACAATTTGATTACTTTATAAAAAGTCTCTAGAGCAGCTCTCTGTGTGATTATATAGACTTACTGCTGAACTGAAAGCTTAGTCTCACATGCTTCACAGTTCTAAACAATTTATAGTAATTATTTCGATCAGACATGTACTGAAATGGTATTTCAATAATGAACAAGGTGACGCGCAAATTATAGAGGGGAATATGCACAAAAGTCTTAAAAATAAACAATATAGGGCTAAATTCAGCTCTGAAATTATTGGATGAAGCTCCCTGAAGCTTATGTTCACTGTTCTTGAGTTCAAATCCCTTGTCAGCTTGGATGTCTTTCAAATGAGTTTAGTTTTGCAGATGACATCTTCTTTGTTTCTGATATATTTTGAGTGATCAGGTATCAAAAATAATGCACATGCATAAAAAATGATAAATTGGTTTACTCTTAGTGATGACCCCATTATAGCAGAAAAGCTGTAGACATATTTAAACTCATTTAAAAGAAGATACTGACCCCATCTCAGGCAAGTCATCCAGCCATCTGGATCTGTTAGACTGTTTAATATTGTGCTCAATGTAAAAGCATGGTTAAAATAATAGAAATTAGCCACCTACTTAAGAGTTTTGTGTCAGTAGGAACATCTTTACTGTGCTATAGATCAGACCCTATGTAAAGGCATCATTTGTTATCAAGAGCAAGAATTTATTTTTGCTGAGTGCGAGTGTGGAATGCACGAGTATAGCAGAAGGGAGGCATTCAGAATCTGTGTGCCTCAGGAAATGTGCCAACTCTCTGAAATCTTCAAAAAGAGTCTGACCTACAGGAATATCAATAGAGTGGGTTTCTGTGAGCATGGTAGCATGGCTAGCCCTTGTGAACCATGTTGCCTTATAAAGTTTTTAAGATTTCTGGGCTAGATCTGCAGAAGAGTTAAGAGGGACAAAAAGCACAAGATTGAGATTTTCAGTATGTGTTTTTTTAGCATCTGTTCTTCAGTACACAGTTTTCAGCCCTGAGGATCCCCAGGTGGTGGCTCAGAATAGAGTTCACACCAGCTCTGGATCATTTCAGATTTGCTTTCAAGAATGAAGGTATGATTACTCTTTTACAACACAACCTCAGGAGGAATTGGTCATAATCCCCTTTTCATTTAACAGCTCCATATTTCACAGTCCCCGCATTGAGTGCTTCCATTTTATGTTAAGCAGGTATTGAATGACATTCGGCAACTGTAACTGAAACGGGAACTAGACACCTAGTCTTTGCCCTCTCAGTTCCCCTAGGCAACAGCGATACTCTTTGCTATTTCTCTCTTTACTGAGTGATTTTGATGAAAAATGAAATAGTTTTCACAAGAAGGGCATCTGGAACTCTTCCTCTCATCCAGGAGTAATCGATAGCTTGGAATTAGGTCGCTGTTGTGCGAGATGAATCTTCTATAGCAAAGACAGGACCTGGAGCTGGGAGGAGAATTGAGCCCAGTGTTAAGTTTTCTGTGGAGTCCTGTTCATTAGGGACTCTCTGGAAACTGGTATTGGGAATCAAACATATAAGCTGAGCAACTTTGTGTTTATGGAATAAGTGAGATAGGTAGATGGGGATACAATCTGAGCTTCTCAGCACTGGCAATAATGAGTGCTTTCTGCACATACTCACTTGCACAGTGTAAAAACAGTTTATGCTGAAATGTATGCAGAAGTGGTGCTTGAGTTGTGTATGGAGGCATAAACATTGACTTAGCTACCTGCTTCTTGTTTGGTTTTTTTATGTGTAAGAATGGCTGTTGTAAAGCTAGTGGGTAATTCTTTTGCTCTTGCACAAAACTTCTCAGAAATTTGTCAGGGAAAATGTTTGGTTTTGTCTTTCTTCATTCTCCTTAAAGATGTTAAGTCATGTGTGGAAAATGAAACATTCAATTTTAGGTAAATTTGGTTGAAATAATTTTTCTCTTTGGATTGAACAAGCAATGAAACATTACAATGTTTGTCACAATAATTTGTGACAAACTACACCGCAAAACTGAGTGAGAGGACTCAGTCAGTGTTGTGTGCTTTAACCCTCAGCTGCACTGCAAGTTGTGTGGCATGGTGCAGGAGGCTTGAGGTGGCAGTAATTTATGGGAGATGTAGATCAGCCAGGGAACTGGATGGGAATTGTAGTCTAAAGTCCTACAGCAGCACAGATAGATTATAAAATAGTATTGGATTAAATGAACCAGAATATTTAGATTTATTTCCAAAGCATTGTTTGGAATAGTGTGGGGAATAATGTAATTAAATATTTCAGGAATGTCAGAATGGGTTTTGTTCACTCTGTGTTTTTTTTTAAAGGAGAAACCTGTGTTACTCAGGTTCATATGTAAGCAGTGAATTAAGCTCTTCCTCATCAAATAATTATTTGGAACAATTTCCCTTTAGTCAAACTTTGTAGAAAGCAAATCAAGTTCCAGTTTTAAGTCTGCATCTTGTTTAGTGTTATTTTAAAATTTGCGTTCAGTTGATGCATTGAGTATCCTTCTCGTTCTGTTTATGATGAGAAGATGGGGTGGGGGGAAGCATAGAAGTGAAATCTTGAAAAGAAAGCCAACAAACCCTAGCCCCAGCAAAGTGATACTTGTGACAAACGTTAATTATGAACAGATTTCCAGTTCTAGCAAGCTATTTTTGTGGTTTTAATTTGTAATGTTTGTAAATTTATATAATAGCATTATATATTTTTTTTTTATATGATAGCTTTTCCTTTTATCAGTATATTTTAATGACTTACTCAGAAGCTCGGTTGCCATCATTTCTAGCTATCAGGTGGTTACAGTGAAAAGATGGATATGTTCTCCTCTCTGTGATTTGCATTCTTTTGTTTTAAATACAAAATTAAGAATGATGTGTAACTACTGGTCATTTACTGGTCGCTTCTAAAACCCGATTAGAAAGGAGAAATTTTTCATGCTATGTGGCAGGAAAAGAGCTTTCAGCAGCTCCTTTTGTCATTTCCCAACGTTATTCAGTGTGCATTATTTGCTAGCTGTAGGATGTAAGCCATTAGGAAAAGACCCTGTTTGGCACCGGCGAAGCTAGCAAGGAGAATAGCAGGAAACGAGTGGGTAGTCTGCAGGATTGGGCAGCTGGGGCCTTTGGAAGAGAAAGTCTCTGGATAGTCTTTATATGACAGAAGAGAATAAATTACAGGGTCCCGTTTATTTATGGAGAAGTTGGAGTGAGATTCATCATGGAACTGCAAGTGGTAGGGATGAATGATAATTTCACCTTGTCAAATATAAGGGGAAAAATTCATCGTGTGAGTAGTTGAATGGTGGAATAAGGGCCCAAAGAGATTTTTGAATGTCATTTTTGGAGAAACTCAAAACTCAGCTGGGCAAGACTCCAAGCAGCCTGAACTAATTGGACCTGTTTTGAGCAGGGGTATGGGCTACAGACCTCCAAGCTTTCCTTCCAAGCTGAACTGCATTATTTAGGGTTAGCTGATTGAAAAGATTGTGTAACAAGAAGAATGAAGAGCACTTGCCTGCAAGAAAATCAATCTATTTTAAATAAATGGCAAAAGACAAATATGTATGAATTAATAGTTTGAATATAGCTTATTTTTTCTTCTTTCTTAGAACCCCTAAATGATCTGTTCTCTCAGATTAGATGTACAGATCTTCCCTTGACGAAAAGAATCCACAAACTGGTTTTAAATAGACTCTGACTCTTGTATTGAAAAATGTCAGCAGAAATGGCAGGGGTTGGGGGGAGGAGGGTATTCATTTTGAAGGCCATTTTGTTTGAGAAATGGGTTTTAATGAATACTTTTTGTCCAATTCTATTTATTTCCCAGCAAAGACATGAAATTCACAATACCAAAAAATACAAACTTTGGAAGTAGAATGAAAAGTTAGACTATGCAATGCGGGTTTGATACTGAATTGAGGGTGGAACAGATTTTCAGAAACCAGTGGGGGAGCATTAGTTCTTATTTTAGGTGACAACAATGTTGGATAATTAAGGTCCTATTTTCTCAGCACTGTGGGAGAGTGTGGATATTACAATGCCTGCACATTTTCTGTCTCCTTTGCTTGAAGGTTGCACTCAACCTTTATTTTATGTGTAAGAGAATGAGCCTAGTTTGAATTTATGACAAGTTCTTTCTTCATAATAGTCTGGCATAAGGCATAATTTTTGCCTTCTCTGCATAAAATTCTATGTGTATAGCTTCTATTTTACTTTTTCTTTTCCACTGCTTTGTCAGAAAGAGAGCAACCATTGTTCTTTGTATAGAGAAAAGTTCAAATACCTTTCATTTTTAAAGGTGACATTGGTGGCAGTGCTAAGTGATTCGGAAGTGAATTACAGTGATGCAGATTGACTGTCATAGAACAGATTTTTGAACCACCTCTTAAAATTCTTTCTTGACACTTTCCCGTGGTGTGGGTTTTTTTAAATTATTATTATCTTTTTTTCATTTTAGCTCCCACTTCAGGTGGGGCCAAACTTGCCCTTGGCAATTGTCTGTGAAGGAGGTAAAGTCATCTTTGCTATCTTCCTCCTACACTGGCAAAGAATGTGCCTGTTGTTCATTGTTAGATAATAACAACTGTATGTTTTCACTGAGTGTCTTTAAGATGCATTTACCTCCCTTAAGAAGGAGCTAAACTCTTAGTCTAGTCCTGGGGAGTGGTCTGCATGGATGCTCTTTAGCTGTGCATGCTTTTTACGTTGATAGACTGGGACTTCCAAGCTATCTAGAAATTATTTTACCAGTAGCCCTTTACCATTTGGCACATTGCTTTTGGCACTCAGATAATAAAACTAGTTTTTTAGTGACCAAAAAAATTGAACTTTTATGTGGAAACATGAACAATACCATAACAGATCCAGGAAGATGTCCATTGGATCTGGAATTGTATCTTGTAACAGTGCAGTATTGTATAAAAGCCAAGACGAGAAATACAGAAAAAGGAGTCTAATCTGATTTAAAAACAAACAAACAAAAAAACCAACAACAAAAAAACCCCAAATTGGCAAAAATATGCATACAAAATGCTTGGAACTAATCAGGTCAGCATTTTCCAATGATTTTTTTTTTTTCCTGTTGGTACTTTTCCAGACAGCTTAACTACTAAAATCTCAGTCTCGGCTCTATCTAGCAGCTAATAATTTCATAACATTCACTCTGCATAGTGGCTTGCTTCCACTAAAGTCTTACGGGAGAAATGGGAATATCCAGACACCAAGATGCTAACATGGAAGCGTATAAAGCAAATACAATTTTTTAATTTCCTTTCTTCCTGTTAAGAGGCCTGTCTACCTTTCTTCCCTTTCAACACAGTTCTAAAAGGCAAGGAAAGTGTTAATGAATTTGGCAGGTACAGCAGTGTATGTAATGGACTGGGCCGTACACCATTATGTGCCTGTAAAGTGTGTTGTACATCCACTAACAAGACTGCCATTCATTTTTTCGATAAATCCTGCACAGGGGTATTAGGGTCTGTGAACTGACAATTGATTTACTGCCTGGAAAATTATTCTTTATTGATTTATATTACATGGAGGCAACCGCAAATCTGTAGTGGCCTTAATCAGAGAGAAAGTGCTAAAGTTAGTGTCATTCTTACTTAGTCAGGCAATTACAACTAGGAGACTTGGTTTAGTACCTCTAGGTGACATCTACATATTATTCAATTATGAATCTCAGTAATCCACGAATTGCAATACATAAAAGCATGTGAGATCTGGTTAATTAATTTTTTTGTAATATGAACAGTGCCCTTTGTGCAAGAAGGTGTTTTAAATGTCAACCTAGCATTTTATGTGAAATTTGGCACCAGAAACTAAGTTTGATTTTAGTGAAGATTCTTGGGATCTTTACTCTGCCTGGTATTTTTCTGATATTTTGTATGAATTGGATAGAATCAAGAATCTGAGACTATTGACAAGATTTGTATATTAGATATTTTAAAAATGAGTAGATATTCCAGTTTTTTAGATTCTGAGCTCAGAATGGATGGTTTGTGACAGGATAGAACCATCCATAGACACAGGGACCGTGCTCTGGGGCTGGACACTCTTGAACTGTTGACAACAGACTGAATTCAAACAGCAGAAGCCCTGAGCTCTGTGTGGACTAAGCTGCATTTTGCAGCCTTACCTTCAGTTAACTCTATAGGCTGTCTCAGACATCGCTGTATATATATATATATGGCTATCTTTGCAAACCCTTCAGTTCTGTGAGCTGGAAAATTGGGGGGTACTGGACAGATGCAGTACCAAAAGGATTTGCAGAGGCTGGGGCCAGTACCAAGGAACTGGAAACTAACAGCTGGATGGAAAATCTCTTCATGGGGGGGTTAAGATCTCTGGGATTTGACTGCAAAGTGTTGGGAACACATCTGGGATGATTAATTTAGCCTTTTTAGTTTTTCTCAGAAAAAATGTGTGAAAATAAATGTACCTCACTCTGTTAGTAAAATAGAGATCTTTGTTGTTTTTGAGACACGGGTTATGCACAGGGTATTTTCCTTCTTAGGGAAGCAAGTGGGGGATTAGAAAAGGAAAACACTGTGTTGTATTATGTAAGACTTCAGCTTTTAAAATTATTTCTCTTGTAAGAGCAGCATGGAACTTCCTTTCTGTTAATGAATTTAACCTCTTATGTAGTAGATGAAGGATATTTTCCTGCTTTGCAGGCAGTGGTAATGTGGTATGGCCCAAGGTTTTCTGTGGACCTGGTCCTGTTGGCATGACACCTTAATTGAAAGTTGTTTAGAAAAAAATAAAATACTGGTTTAAGGGAGTGAACTGCCTGTCTCTGTGGTTCATCATACTGAGGCATTTTTTCCAGGCAGAGTGGAAGTGCAGCTTCTTCTGGGGCTATTTCCATTAGGTATTTAAAGCTCTTACAAGTTTGTCTGTTTTGTCACCGACTGACATAATTGGGAGTCTTGAAAATATTCTGGGGCCCAGGTATTTTATCCTGCTGGTCACTGTTAAGTCCCTGACCCAGAAAGCAGAAATGATGCAATACAAGCCAGGTCTCTGCTGTATGAGGCTTTGTCAGTAGCCAGACCGGAGAAGTGCAAGGGAATTGAGAGCCCAGGTCTCCTGCACACCCTGTGCCTGACTGGCGTGCTGCAGCTTCAGCTACAACAAACCGTGCTGCTGCTTCCGTGTTACGCTTGGCAGTTCTGAGTAACGGCTAATTCTCAAAATCTCGATGTCCAGACCTTCTTTTACAACACAATATGCCACCATATACAATTTTTTTTCATTCCATTACTTATTTCAAGCAAAGATACTGGCTTTTTAAAAACAGAACTTTAGGAGGGGGAGTGGTGATTGTTGCAGACAAGCAGTTTAATGAAAATGCTACTGAAATGCCTTTTCTTCTATGAAAACTAGTAAATCAATTACAAAAGCAATTTCCTAACCCAGTGTGATTTTATTGAGTTTGACCAGGGCGTTTGATAAGCATTAGTTCTTGCTGAGAGCGAAGAGTAAATTTTATTTCAAGCTTTGCTTTCATGTGTTTGGAAGAGGGAAGTACCAAAAGGGCAGTTAGACGTGTGGGTCTGATTGTTGTGTTTAGGGGATAGGTGGCTCTCTGCAGCAGGCCCTTGGGTGACAGCCTAGTAGTAGCTAATGTAAATAAAGCCACAGAAAGAGCTTTCCAAAGGTATTTGGGCAGCAGGAATTTGTTTAAAAAACTTACTTGAAGTTTTTACTCAGTTTTGTGTGTTCATTGTATCTTTTTCATTTTGTGTAAAATTCTTAGAACTCTGAAGTATTCTGCTAGAGTTTAGTGTAGGAAAAACTACTGCTAGCTGAAAAAGTATATACTGTAAGTCATGATCCTCCCACCCCCTGGTAAAATCTTTCTGCATGGAAGTGTTGAAAACAACAGAGACTGCTGAATAGTCATTTATAGTTACACGCTACGGTAAGATATGCAAGTGATTTCAAAGTCAGGCAAGGGCAGAAATAGCACATATATGTAATAGGAGTGCTGTAAGGAAGCTTAAGAAGGCTGTTTTTTCTGGAGATGTGCACTGAGAGGTCACTGGAGTAGTGAATACTCATCCCTGCTGGAGTTCAGGGTGACAAATTTAGGTACCTGTGATTCACCTCTTGTTAATGGTACCAGAACCTGAAAGGTCAGCAGCGCTGCTGTGTCCCGCTCTGTTATCACACAGATATAAAAGCACTGAACCCCTCCATCCTCTCTTAGCTGCCCTCATCCCTATCCTACCCTGCTATCCCACTCAGCCCAGGCTAATATCCCCACCCTACTGCCATTTCTTTAAGGAAAGAGGGAACAGATACATGTTTCAACGTGAATGTCTCTGGGGTCCTTGTGCCATTTGTTCTAGTGGTGAGTTCCTGGGGGAGTGACAGGCTGTCCCTGTCTCTAGGCAGCAGGTAAATACGCTCTTCATTCTTAGGGAGTAAAAAAATCATAAAAACATGAGCAAATCCAATTATGGGAAGTGTGGCATGTTGTAAAAGTATCATTAATTGATTTCCACTTTTAATGTGTTTTTCTTTACTGACTTGTAAAAAATGAGACGGATATGCTAAGAGTTCAGAATGATTAATTCCTGTGTCACCAGAGGGAAGTCCCTAGGACCAAATTTCAAGACATTTAGAAAATCCCAGTAGATTACCTTGTTTGTTAAAAACGAAAGGAGGTTTAAAATCAGCAGTTTGTGTCTCTGGATTAGAGCTGGTTTTTTTCTGTTGTTTTTTAAAGGTGATAATTGCATTTCTCTGGCTTTTGACGATGTTTTTTATGGTCAAGTTTTTTAATATCGTGTCAGAAGATGGGATGATAATGGGCCTGTATAAATACGTTGGGTAGGAAAACACTTTCCTCCCTCTGTGCCCTTCTTTCCATTCAGACTTTACTGTAGGAGCTTTAGGCAAATACTTCTTAGGAAAATCCTCTTAGCCACTTCTTCCTGTAAAGCTAATTGTTAATTTACTGGACTGTGGATTCAATAAAGGAATAAATATTAGAGATTTTTCTTGGAACTAAAAAGCAGGCAAGTAACGGTTCTGTCTCATGCTACCTGGGAATTGCATCCCCCAATTATGGAGGGAACTACTCCTTGCTCAATATAGAAATTAAATATTCACAATGGTTGCTATTAAAATTTTAACCAACTCATGATGCAGATGGTTACTATTGTGCCATTTCATTTCAAGGTTGTTGGGGAGATTAAGATTTTGGGGTGTAGTTGCTATTCTGCCAATGCAGTGGGATGGAGCAGGGGCGGCGTGCCATCCCTGCTCCACTGCGTCCAGCACACAGCAGAGAATGTGCAGCATGCAAGAGTCTGTACAATGGACTTGAGCTTAGTGAAACTTGTTTTTTTAAGGAGCTAGTTCCTACACTTAAACTATTCTAAGTCCCAGCAGTATAGCACTGTATAGTAGCTAGGCTTAGTATTTAAATTTAAAGTTAGCAAGTAAAGTTATTGGTATAGATGGGCAGGTTTTTTTCTTCAGCTCCAGGGCTTTTCCTTGTTGCCCCTTTCCTAAGTACAGGTTATAAATTGATAGAGTAATACATGCTAGTTGTCCTTTAAATTTGAGTAAAAATACCATCCTCTGCATTTAAGATATTAGCTCTTCTCTTCAGTGAATCTGGTCATTGCTAATAATGATCCCTCAGTCCACTGACCAGCCACCTGAAAGGAGCCCTTCCACCACAAGCGTTCTCAGTAAGCACTGCAACTTGACAGATAAGAGGAAGTCTGGTGAACAGAATTCAGTGACCTTGAGTGTACTGCTCATAGATCTCAGTGCCCCATAAATTAACACACAATTACACAATATCAAGAGAGATGGCCTTTTCCATGAGTCATCACTTCACTACAACTCATTTCATCTTGAGCAGCAGCACTGCTTAGTGTATTAATGCAAGATTAATTTATTATGATTAATATTAAAATATTACCAAATATTTTATTCTAGCAGTTGTTTTACTATTCTGAAAAGCTTTTGGGAGAGCATTGTATGAATGTATAATTCAATCACGTGTAGATTGTGGCGTGATTAGTTTCTCGCAGTCAGTAAT
The DNA here is from genome assembly GCF_000699145.1 of Aptenodytes forsteri. Taxonomy (NCBI): domain Eukaryota; kingdom Metazoa; phylum Chordata; class Aves; order Sphenisciformes; family Spheniscidae; genus Aptenodytes; species Aptenodytes forsteri. Next base: position 4,640,882 of record NW_008796044.1, on the reverse strand, counting down.
GCTTCATTCAGTCATCTGGATCACTTTGGAGATGCATTTCTATTAAAAATTAAAAAATCCTTATTTATTATTCTAGATAACAGCATTTTGATCTCATTAACATGGATCATTTTCTCTAAACTCAGCTAGACTCTGTAGTGTAGCAGCAAAAAGCTTCTTTTTATATCAATTAAAACATTTTTTTCTTTTTGACCTGCTATATAATTAAGATACTGTTTATTAAAGTTACTAGAATTAGAACACTAATTGCACTGCAAACACGCTTTCTTGTTTCTGAACTGTTTATGATTTAATTGACTTGTTTAAACTAATTTTTGTGTCTTTGTGCAATTAACTCATTAATTGAATTTATTTCCACATGCATATACTAATACATCACCCCATTGTACTAGTAATGATTAAAAAAATCATTAATGTCCTAATTGAATGAGTTCTTTGGTATGCATATGCCATCTGATAACACTGCAAGTTGACTTAGGAATAATACCACCTTTAAGAGTATGCCTTCATGCAATGAACTGAGATTTAAAGAGGGCAACATGCAGCATGGCTGCTACATATGAATATTATTCCTATGTACAATGAAATATTAACGTTGAGAAGGGGAAAAATCTGGTAATTTTACTATTTTAGCAAGGAGATACCTGATTGTATTTGAATGGTTTTCTTACTACGATTGGAACTGGATAGTAATAAAGCATCATATAAAGAAGAACATGAGAAATACCAGGGGAGAAAAATTAGCATAATGTGACATATAAAGGAAGCTTCTTATAAGGTGTGATCCAAAGCCCAGTATTATTGATAGTTTCTTTTCACTGACTTCAAGTGATTTAAATATCTGATGGAGACTCAAATAATTTCTCTACCTTGAGCAAAAGGTCTTTGCTGTAATAAAAGTTGTTTAATTCACAGTGAACCTGATGGGAGGACTACATAGCTTCAGCATGTGCTGTGCTGCAATAACAGCAGAGTTGTGCTCTGTGGGCAATGACAGCTGATGATAAACAAGAAAGGGAAAAGAGGACAAGAACTGTTGCTTTACATTGGTAGGTTTTGATCTTGTGAATTTTCCAACTTCTACTCAAGTTATTTACAACCAGAGCATTGCAGTGAGAAAGCTAACCCAGCAGTTCTCCACTCTAAAGTCTGTAATGAAATTAAACCTTGTTTTAGGAAAAAGCTTCAAGGATAAGTACTGAAGTTAAAAAAAAAAAAAAAAAAAAAAAAAAAAATTAAAAATGTTGCTGCCTATGCACTTGGCCTTTTGATAGATTTAGGAGTAATGGCACTGTTTTATGTGCATATACATGTATAAAATAAGAAAAAGGTGAAAATTCCATGATACTGATCTGTTTGCATTTATTACCATAGGGTGCTGATCAGTATTGGGATTCTAAAGTACCCAATGACAAGAAAATAATTTTTACATTTTATTTTGTATTGATAATGAGAAGGCTTTGTTCATAAAGCATATTTCACTCCCCAGAGAGATTCATATAGTGTGGCACATACCCTACTCGTGACGATTTCAAATATCCTTTTTAGTTATTTTTTCACAAAATAGAAAATAAACTGCTACATTGATAATTGGATAGTTTAATCAATTATTTAGTGGTTTTACTCAAAGTAAAATGAATCTGCAATACGGGATGTCTTTGAACTCTGGAAAAGTATTTACATGAAGCTTCATGTAGTGCTTCTGCAAGCTTTTGTTTTCCTGTGAATCTCACCAACTGCATCCTCAGTTGGATAAAATTGCTTAACAAATGGAAAAAACTGTTTCCAGTCTTTTGTTTTCCCCTTCACTTTCCAGCAGGAAAGGAAGGAAAAAAACCCCAACAACAACCCTAACCACCTTGTGTCTGGATTTCTAGCAAATAAGTGGAAGATTTACATGTGGATGATAACATGTGTGAGAAGAGGGTGTACAACATAACAGAAACTAGGAGTTAATAAGTATACCTGAAAAACGAAACAAGTTTCTCCTTTTTAACTTCTGTTTGTGTGAAATGTGTCAGTGGCCTGTATTTTCAGAAATGAAAAATTATTTAGGTGCCCCACGGTTTCAGATTAGTTCTCTAAAATGTTTGTTCTTGTAAGGGCTAGTAAGTGGAGCAGGATTCTAGAGCACTATCAGTGATCTTCAAACATTGGAACATTTAAAAATGCTACACAGAACTGAAGGATAGCATTTATTGGGTTAACTTCGCAATGAACTCTTCTTCCACTGTCCTTTATTATTCGAGGGATAAGGATCCTATTGGGATCTGCAGTTCCACTTCTTCCCAGCTCCCAAAGAGATGATGAATCTTTTTTTCTTTATCTCCTCATACTTTACAGGACAAACACCGTGCATTGGAATACACAGGAAACCTCTGAGTGAGTGCTTTTATTGTTACCGCCTCTGTGGCTTTCACGAGTGTACCATTTCAGACTGTTTTCAAAAAATCAAGGATTTTAGATCTTACTGTTGCCTTCTAATTTGACAAACACAAATACTGGCCTATAAAGAAAAATGTAACACTATTATTCAGTACACAGAACCCATAACATGGAGAAATACATTCTGTTTAATCTCTTATCTCTTTTAAAAGCCTCAAAAATGCTTTCTCTTTCTTGTTCTTTGTCTTTATTTATGTGCAAAGACTTGTTCAAGTGACTACATTCCCTAAATAGCTACAAAGCTATTGTGATAAGAACAGGAAGTGCTCTTGACAATGTGTTATGTATCAAATATAACCCACCAAATGCTTTAGGATGCTCAGGGTGCAGTTTCAATATATGATTTCATGATTGTAGTGGTTTGCACTTTTACTGTAGCTTTCAGCTATGGATTATAAACATAAGGAAAAATAGAGTTCCTAAACTGCATTTCAGCTTTAAAATTTTATGTTTATTGTAATTATAGAGATGCTGTTTATGCATATAAGATCCATTTCTTAAAATAGTTTCTTAAATTATTGTTTATTGATAAATAGATTTACTAGTAAACTGTTTTTAAAAAGTCAAACAATGGTTTTCCATCTATGAAGAATAATTTTCTCATGAAGGTATTCCAGTAAACATTTTCAGCATAAAATTGCACTTTATTTTAGTTAGTTGCCAGTGGTGCCACTGTATAATTAGGGAACCGGTAGTTCTGTATAAAGTGCAGGTCCGTTTAAAAAAGCTTAGAAACGTGGTATGCACTTGTAATGTTTTAAAAAGGTGTTCAAAAGTTTTCTTTAAAAAAAGAACCATATCCAGGCACAGATTTACCTTAAAACAAAAGAAGAATACCATTAAAATATATTGGAATTAAAAGCAGACCTGCTCCACACCAATACAAGGTGATATAGTAAGTTAGTTTGACTTGGATCATTTCTTTAGAAACTTTCTAGCATTTTCTCTTCTGACTAGTCTTACAAGTGCTAACCTGATCCACAAAGGTTGCTGTGTTCTTCCTGCAGCGAGTACTTGTTATAAAGCTTGTACCTCTGCATGCGACAATTTGCTTCTCTTGACTTAAATTGGATTTTATGGGTATGAAAGGCTGGTATAACATGGACCAGCCTACTTAAACATATGACAGGAAAGAAAAGCTTTTAGTTTGCTTTAGGAGTCTTGCTTGCTCTCTAGTTGGAGCCTGAGATCTTGTGACATTCAAACAAACAAAAAAACCCTGTTCACTTTTGGCTTTTTATTGGTTTTTACTAAGTCAATGTGGAGATGAATGGAAAAAATAGTCCAGCAAAATCTTCTTAAAATTGTCTAGAACAGTGTGAAGATCATCTCTTCAAAGACTGTCCATGCAAGTGGCTTCAGTTAATTCGGAGATTCTCACTGCTTAATATTTTGGAGAATAAGTTTTAAGTGACATAGGAAGAACATAGTGAAACCTGTTCTTTCCCTCTCTGCTTTCCTTACTAAGGTCTGTGAGTCCAATGTCTCATGCATTGTTGCCCATCCCAACTTGTCTTCATGCTGGTAAGACCTTCAGACACAGCACATCAACCTCTCATATGTTTATGGAATTCAGTTTATTTTCCAAGACTGCATACATAAAATAAATCTGTTTTTTACTGATGGATGTGTGTCACACTTTTGTTGTATTTTGTCTGTGTCTGTATGCCTCTTCCATTGAACACATGTTTAAAAATGTTGTAGCTGTCAAGATAGGGATTGAAACCTGGATGCTTCTGCTAATTTGAGCTGGTAATTCAGTGTGGACTAAGCTGTTAATACCACCATACCATCCAGCTTAAGCATTATTTTGCAGTGTGATTGCTTCACGGAAGCTAGTTGTCCTTGAGATTAATTCTAATATAGATAACCTAATGCTGTTAGTAGAGAAGAGTGCACTGTGTTTGCTGATTACTACGGCTATTGCTATATCAGATTGTACCATGAGTGTATTTACTCTGCTGGGTATTTATTTCAGTACACAATCTCCAATGGTGGAACTTAGTCTTTTGGAAAAGGAAGGTTATTCTTAAGCTCGTTTTGCCAAATATCTGAACTGTAAGCCTCAAAACTCAGATCCTGACAGCAGTTCAGCCTGCATGTGGAAACCCTGTTGAATTTTCAGTTGAATGTAGACCTGTTTCAACTCGCTTCCAAACTCTTTGTTCTCTTAGGAAGCTGAATTTTAGGGATGCTGCAGCAGGGAGTCCAGGGATGGACACAGCAAATTTGTGTATGGATTCTTAGGAGATACCTACTTTCATGTAGGGATACCTGATGTACGCTTATGTTGGGCTCAGAGAAAGTAAAATACTACATAGATGCATTCGATAGTCTCTACCAAGTTCAGTGTGGTTGAGTACAATCTCAAGATCAGTCCTAAACATCCTTGATGTATCTTGGCACAGGCAGCCCTGTAACAGTGTCAGGCAAAACCATGCTGATATGGGAGCTTGAATCCCTTCCAAAAAGCTTGCCTTTTTTAATTCTGCCACTGTAAATATAGAGTTCTCATTTTCTGTGTAGGTACCCAGTCTAACTGTGTATAATACTGAGGCCTTGGTTCCAGTAATATCTTGCAGCAATGGGTTTTTCAAGCCATTGTTGTGTGGATGAGATTAGAGATTAGAGTTTTGTTGATGGCTAATTATATCTTTCTCACTCGGGGGGAAATAAACCACAACCTATCCCTGAGTGTGTGCTTCCACCCCCGGATACCAGGCCTATCAATACTGCAGGGAGCCTTTTCTAGCTTCTTAATTCAACTTACAGAGGGAAAAGTGCCAAATAAGAGCAAATGTTTTAATTATAAGGAACAGTTTTCTTAGGTAAGACAATTGCTATGTTTGCAAAATGAATTTAATATGCTACACAGTCTAGCAGAGTTTTTAATGAATGCTAAGTCTGAAAACACTGCATGAAGCAGCTATGGTTGTATTTGCGTATTTGCTCAGGATAATTGATAGAATTGTTTAATTAAGTATTGTAAAAGGCAATACTCTGGGCAAGAAAAGTAAAACCATGAGATTGAGTAATTTATCTGATTGAACCTTTTGTATATTTAAGCAGTAAGTATCAATAGGCTATGTATTTCTGGGTAATTTTAACTCGGCTTGGGTGGTAATGGGAAACTTCATGATACGTAAGTCTGAAAAGGTTTTTACTAGATACAAGCTTCAACCAAAACCCTGGTTCCATACGAGCTTAATCTTAGCTCTAAATACAAAATCAGATTGGGCTTCTCCCCATCTAGAATTACACCCAAAATGCACTATTCAGCATAAAATGTATCATCTGCATCATCATCATTATATATTCACATATGTTAGTGTGTACTATATATGATATGTATATTAATATGCTAGTAATCAAAAAGTGGTAGCTAGAAAACAATGTCTGAACCATGACAATCACGTATTTCAGATCTAACTATTTTTCCAAGGAGGAAAAAGAATAATACATGCTTTGGAACATCCTTTGCAATTGCTTAGTATCCCTGAAATAACTCTAAAAATCACTTTAGGAAAAGTGATCGATTCATAGTCCTTTAGTGAAGCTAGTGTGTGAAAAGAAGAGAAATGGACTTACAGAACTAGTCAGACAAAATTGGCTGGCCAAAGTTTCTGTACTGCATAATAGATCAATTGATACAGAGTTTGGCCTATTTATCATTTTTTAAAGCTTAGGAACTAAACGTGTAAGTGATGAAATATCTGTAGAATACAAGGGGAGGGACTTTGAAACGCCGATTCCAATCAGTTATTTAAGTGGGGACAAAAGAACTTATTCTAATTGAAAAGCAAAACCAGGGTGTTTGAAATCCTTTTCTCAGTTTTCTCTCTGGATGGCTTCATGTTAGATACCTTACAATATATATATTTAGTTATAGACTTAATTTAAACACATTATATATAATGCTTGTATTAACAATATGGTGTAATAATAATATATAATGTAGCCAAAATAGCCACTTTAATCCTCAAAGCTATTTACTAACAATGACTAGTTAATTAGATCTTTAATAACAGTTCTTTTAAAGTTATGTTTAATGAGAGCCTTTTTTCCAAGTTTTTGTATCTTTTTAATAACAATTTCTTCATGATACACAAGACTTCTAGCCACATTATAGAATGTTGTGCTTATTCAAGGACCATAAATCTCTGAACAAAGTAACTTTTTGATCTGCATTGGTTTTGTTAATCCAATAAATCACCTGATTTCTTTGTGACCATGTGGGTAGAGAGTTCTTGGCTGTGGTTTTTAAATTTTTTTTTTTTTTTTTTTTTTTTTTTTTAACTGCTGATTTAGGATGGTTGTTCCTAGTGGCGGAAGATAGTGGAGACAGCTACATGGGCCAGCACACTGAGTGGGGGTTTTATATATATGTATATGTGTCAGCAAGGGTTTGAAGTAAGGATGCTTGTTTCTATAGAGTAAGAATCTGATTTAGATACTCCATTTAGAAGATTAGACATTTGGGGAGCCTTGCAGGATTAGTGCTTTTCTAGAGTGCTTGGACAGCATTCTTTGATAGGTAGCTAGTTCCCCACCTTCAACATAGGAATCGTGGCTTGAAGTTAGGCACTGTAAATATGCCTCTCTCCTTTCCCACTTGAGGTTTTTTTGCATGGAAGCAATTGGCAGCGAGGATTGCTTTAATCATTCATCGTCTCTCTCTTTTTGATCGCCTAAAGAAGATCTTTGCTGAGACAGTCAGTTGTTGTGCAGGTGGTTTCAGTGATGAAACTTGTTTTCTTGTCACTAGTAAGAGTTCTGATCCTGCATTGTAGAGGTTAATGCAGGTTGCTAAATAGTGGATGTCAGTCTTGGAGAAGCACGTAAACTTGACTGTGTGCAATTGTGCTTCAGTTCAAGTGAAGTCAATGGCCTTACAATGTCTGATTTAAGTTGAAACAGGTATCTGAATATTTCCAGTTTAGAACCCGGTTAAGCACATCGGAATCAGCATTAGGGATGGAGCTAGTGTTTTACAGGACAAAGACAACAGCTCTGTTTAATTTTGTAAGGATAAGGGTGTAGGATTCAGGTTGTTGTTTTAATTCCCATATTGTTTTCTTTTTGTCAAAGATTTTGCTACGTTCATTACAGCTTTTGTAACTAGCAGTTTCTGATACTGTTAAGTAACGTGACACAATAAATTGTTAAGATAAAGTAGTTCCATTTTTCTCATTTTCAAAGGATCTCATTTTCTCATCTTCTGTAGTCCTTACATTCCTAAAACTTAATCAGCTCATTATTTTTCAAGAGGTATTCTAGACTATGTAGAAAAAGGAGTCTCACCTCTGAAGAGAGCCTTCTGGTGGCAGAGTGTTACCTGTGCACTACTTGTTGGTGTCTTTCCACCTGGAATTCAATGGTTGGTTTTAAGTTGTAAAGCCCTAAGATTTTCCAATTGGTCTAAAGCAAATGCATGAAAAACAAGAAGTTGACATCCAGTACTATACTATTGAAAATTCCAGGTTAATGTAGGATTCTTATCACTGGCTTACATGACCACAGTTGTGTGGTCTCAAAGGAACCTGGAACGCCCACTGGGTTTGAAGGAAAAGCCATTAATTTGGGCTTTGGCAGAAAAATTGAACTGAAAGGAGGAAAATGCAGAGGCAGTATCCTATTCTCATCACTGATTAAATGATTTGCACAAGAATGGGAAGCAAAGTTATAGTCAATATTGTTTTTTAATTTCCTGTATCCTTACATTTGTTAGTATACCTTGAGGCCACTCTACTGTAGTCAACTGAGTAAGCTGGATCAAAATCAAGACCAAAGATCTTACCTTGCAAATCCAATGATTTGACTCTGAAATGTAATGCAAACTAGTTCAGTGACAGGTGCATGCCTTGTTGGTAAGGTGATTACTGAAAGCCCAAGGTCAACAACATAGGTTATACCTTCTAGAACTGTTTTTGTAGTTCATACTTTATTTCTTGGATTTTTTTGCAAAAGAAATTGCATAGATAACATAACTGGGAGTTCATCATATTACATCAGATTTCTTTTGAGATTGAAGCTACTGTTCAGTTACAAAATTGGAGTTCTTTCTGGATTAAATGCTTTTTGGAGGCTCTGCTATTTAAGATTTACAGACTGTTGAATAACAGGTATGAGATTGTGTATTTAAAAGAAGAAATGAATGACGCAAACAGTTTTTGCCAAGGAGATAAATTACCCAATCTGGCGTATCTATCAGGATACAAACATAAATTTTCTTTGAAACAGAATGTTTTTTTATTAATAACTCTATCTTGTGACCGTTTTTCTAATGCATATTTAGCTTGGAAGAAGGAATAGAATGCATGCAATCTATGAGTGATTTGACAACTCCCTGGCATTATAAAGATTGTATTATTAAATTCCTTTTCCAAGAAGAGTTACTTCACATTCCAGTGGTTTCTTAATAGCCCATGGTGAGAGAGACTTGCCTAACTCTCTGCTAGGGCATCTCTGATTAGAACATGGAAATTTCACATTTTTATAGCATCACTAAGACACCCCTAAACGTATATGGTTATTTATCCTTTAAATTATGACTTTGGAGTGCAATTGGATGTGATGCTGTTTGATTTATAATCATTGCAGCCTGCAAATGCATGGGCTTACAAAGAATACAAAAAAGGAACTAAGATGATTTAAGCATTCTGAGCTGAAGGATACATTTTCAGTATCTTTCCCATCTTTTCAATATAGAAAATACATCTTTCAGTATCTGGGACAAAGGAAAGACCAGTGTAGCTCTAGGTGATTATGAATCATTTTGTTGTGTCTGTGACACTGTAAAATACATGTCTAGTGAGGAAGACTGTTTCTTCTTTTCTAGTGACCTATAGTAGTAAATGAAGAATTGAAAAGGTTATCAAGCAGTTCCTGTTTGGAGTGCTGCAGAGAAAATAAATCCATCTAAGGAAGTATCTCCAGGAATACAATCTGCTCAGACTCTGAGGAGTCAGAATTAAATCTGAAGCTATAGGGTAGGGCTTGAGAAAGGACCTAAATGGCTGCCAGTGGATTCTTAATAATTACGCGGGAGACTGTCAGAGCTCTGGAGTCCTGGCTGCCCAAGACCTCAGGGAGCTGGAGAGTAAAAGGACAGAAAGAGCAAAGCCCGGTGACTGCTGCTACTGATTTTGGGGGAAAGGGAAGTGCCGAGGAAAATCTGTATGTCTTTTGGCCTTTGTGAACAAAACGGTATGCAAAATGCATAGTGCTCCAGTGGAACGCTGATATAAATAATTCCCTCTTAGTGCAGCAGTGACTTAGCTGCTTTCATAGTCACCCCACAATGCAGTTCCTTCTTCTGCATTCCCCAGCCTCTGGTTCACCTGACTTACCCTGCAAAACTTTGTTTTCTTTTGGTACAGTGAATAGCACACTGGACAGATAAAATACAGTATTTTCCATAGCTTCATATGTATCAATGATCCGTAGATGATAACTTCTTGAGTGATGAAGTGGGATGGCTGATTCAGAAATTATAGTAGTAGTCATTTTACAGTTACAGTGTATATGCTGATTTGGTGTGTTTAATACAGGGAACTTCACTGACCACATCCTTTCCCTTCACTAAATTATGAAACGTAAGTACATGGTCCGATACTTGGTGATTCTGTTAAGGGGTGGAAGATGAAGTTGTTTGTTTTCTGTTGTGGGTGTGGGGTGTTTTGGTGGTTTTTTTGGTTTTGTTTTTTTGTATTATGGTGACTGCCATCATTCACTTGCTAGTGCAGCATGTTTTAGGGAGCTAAAATCCGAAGCATGAGAGAAGGGGACCAATGTGCACTGTCAGTATATACTTGAACAGAATGGGAACTGTACAAATGAAAGTGCAAACTTGTGCTACCACTATGACTTTATGCCAAATCCAGATGAATCAAAGAGCAATCGTGCACAAACATACCTTCGAAAACAAACCTAGTGGACTCAATGTACTGACTATACTACGCAGCCCAGGGCTTCTTGTTTATTATTGGGGAAATTTTTTGATCAAAAGATATAAAACTATGATCTTGAGCTTAAGGTGACATCTGCCTAATAGGGAGGGGCTGGATGGAAAAAAACTAGGAATGGAAGTGCAAACACTACCAGGAAACTTTTCACTTGGGTACCCTCTTTGAGTGATGAGTTCCAGTAATTGTGAATTTAGACATAGTGTGAAGGCACATTTTTCAATAGATTTGCCCTTTAAATCTTCCTTAGTTCAGTTTTTCTTACTTAAGTCTAAGTCTGAAGCTACAAACTACATGTTTTAACTTTGTTCTTTTCATCTTTACAAACTATACCTATAAATACCCGGCTAATAGGGAATGAAAAGCAACACCGTGCACCTAGCAAGGGGGGTCAGAATCCTCTTGAAAATTGACATTTAATATGAAGCTGTGTGGTTCATTTTTGGGAAGTACTGAATAATGCATTTTTGTTTCTAAGGACTGAAGTATTTCTTGAAGAGTGTGTTCGCAATCTTTGAAACTGTAGGAACAACTCCTTTTGAAAGGAAACGGAAGAGATGCAATTAGTTTGCAAATTCAAACATGATGATTGAAGTCAGATTATCCTTTGATTTAGAACAATGCCAAAAGACATTTTAATGCATAGTTTTGTCCACTTGTGAACAATTAGGGCTATCAGCAAAAGTGGTCAATTGAACATTTAGGTTAAACTGCTCTTCTTTAGATGTTCTGTGACATTGTATTTGGAAATCTTCCTTTGGAATTACAATCATGGCCATTGACTGGGTAGCTGAAGTGGCAGAATCTAATTATTGCCGAAATACCCATGGCTATATCTTTTTAAAATATATCACAAACAAATGACTCGTGAAGGGACTGATAGTGGATGGATTGGTACAAGAAAATGTTGGTAATGGAGGCAATCTTTCAGTGAACAAGTGGATGAAGCAATTAGAGCAGCCAGGGTTTCTGGCTCAGCAAATAGTGTCTCTGGAAGAGATGGGAGACGAAGACATAGCAAATGAGTGTGTTTGGATTTCTGCCTCTAAAAAGATTGTTCACTAGTGAAATGAAAGAAAATTATACATGGTCCAATGCTGCCTTTGGTCAAGTACAGACAGCTTTTGCTAATTTTATCTTCTGTCAGTTCTGACACGCGTGCACGCACACACGTGTGTGTATATATATATTTGTGTGTGTGTGTATATCTATATGCTTTCCTCCAAATACTATGTTGCGTATTGGGAAGTCAGTGTTTAGACTAGTGAGCAACTTAACCTGTTCTTATATTTTAACCTCAACAAATGTGTATGAAACAAATGACTTAATGTGGTGACTGATAAGCTGAAATTCTGGCCTGACACATGCCCAGTGTAACCTGTTGATTCCTATGGTGTCTCATAGGATGCATACCAAGTTATCTGCATGATTTCTGTGATCTGTAATCCAGCTTTGAATTAAGAGGTTTGAGCCTTATTTTGACCTTTTCTGATTTTTTTCTTTTTCTGTACTCATTGACTTTTTTAGTGTCATTACACCACTTTTTCTAATGACAGTAAAATATCTGCTGGAGATGGGCTTCATGACCTGGAAGTAATTAGAAGAGTCTGCAAACAAAGATAACTGGCACAACACAAACAGAACTGATACTTTATTCACACAAGCTTCTAGCTTCTGCAATAAATCTAGATCAGCTACTGTACTCATTAAGTGATGAGATAATTAAAGCTTGTGGGAGTCTGGATAAACCACCTGGCAGAATAATACCTTTTATAAAGGGAGACAGTAAGCAGGTTTGCAAGTCTTGAGAAGGCTTTATTAAAATAAGTGAATGCTACTTGAAAGATGTCCATACAACAAATTTTTTTTTTTTTTTGCCTGAAAGGACTGCATATTATACTGGGGTCTAAGAAAAACTAGCGCAAAATAATCCGGTTCTGTGAAGTGTATCAGCTCTAGGTTCCCCTGTATGTTTCTTACCTTTAGCTAAGCGCGACTAGTTCTGTCTTTTGGATTAACTTTGCTGTTCTGTGGTGGCTTTAAGATACCCTTGTGTTGACAAGTAAATGAGATAAGGGATAGGAAATTCCGATGTGACACTCTGAATTGGATTGGATCCACTGTCATGTCATAGAATCATAGAATCATTGAGGTTGGAAAAGACCTCCAAGATCATCGAGTCCAACCGTCGACCCAGCACCACCACCCACTAAACCATGTCCCTAAGCGCCTCATCTACTCGTCTTTTAAATACCTCCAGGGATGGGGACTCAACCCCTTCCCTGGGCAGCCTGTTCCAATGTTTCACCAC
>NW_008796044.1:4611737-4627838 GCF_000699145.1 Aptenodytes forsteri | reverse complement strand
CTGCCGGCTCATGTTCAGCCGGCTGTCAACCAGCACCCCCAGGTCCTTTTCTGACAGGCAGCTTTCCAGCCACTCTTCCCCAAGCCTCTAGCGCTGCATGGGGTTGTTGTGGCAATATATATTGACGTATGTATGTCAATATACTCTCTGTATTCATTCCTTTCTTCCTGATTTCTTACGGAAGGAAAGCTTTTCTGACTTTCTCTCTTTCCCTTTCACTCTTCCTCTGTTTGTCATGAACCTTCTGAAGTGACAAGGCAGGAAAGATTTGCTGTCATGCAATACCACTGTTTCCCTGCAAGCCCATTCAGTAACATTCATCATCTTGGTATGGATGTATAAATAAATATAAAAACATTTATTAAATACAAAAGTTAATTGCTGATTTAACCACTGGAGGAACTGCCTTTTTCTTCAGTAACTGAAACTGTTACATGTTCAAGGGTAATTCCAAGCGTGGCTCATGTTACTTGCTATGAAAATGTTGTGGTGTAATTACTAGAAAAGTATAGGGCTTGCACTAACTTTCAATTACTCTCAAATCTCAATGAAACCAGACACTTAACAATAGAGAATGTAATATCAGGATACACTAGGTGGTGTGGTTAGAGAAATTTTCTTAAGTTTTGTTCTGTGATTTGGAGAGCGGTTCTAGTCACAGCCCAAGCAGATATTGGGGAAAATCAGGTTAGGAAAAACATTGTTGCCTGTTCGTTCTATTTATTAATTATAATTTATTTTGCCTGTTCGTTCTATTTATTAATTAATTAATTTATTTATTTATTTATTTGTGTTTGGAGCTGTAATAGAACATTAGAACTGTACAGACAGTACAAAAACGCAATTGCATGATTCTATTGGTTTTTTTGTAATGTCTTGTTGTTTATCTTTTTTAACCTCCTCAAGTAGGCAGGTAGATCTTTGATGAAAACTTAGTGAACAGGGTGGTAATGTTCACATCGTCAGTAAAACCTCTGTTTTACTGCAAACAATTTTCTTGATGCCAAGCTTCTGTTTTCAGTCTGTGTCCATGCAGACAAACTGAAGAGGTATATGGTGTCAAAAGATGAAAACAGCTAAACAGCCCATTGCTATTATGTCATGTAGCAGAAGGTCTTAAAACTCTGTGTCAAGGGCTGACTAAATACAGCAGATTGAAGAATAGGAAGATAAGAATTCAGTTGCCCAAAATGTTTCCTGTTAGACAGAAGTGTTAACTTTTTCAGAAGGTATATTAAGTTTGCGTCTAATACATGTCAACTCTCTGGTGCATTTATCCTACTTCCCTAATAGCTTGCAGTTAGAATTTAGCCATCTGTCAGCAATTAAGGAGTAGGCACTAATTCTCATGTACTAGGACACCTTACAAAGAGAGCCATTTGCTGGGACTTTCTCTGTTTAATGGCAAAGGCAAAGCCAAGTAGGAAATCAATCACGCTTTTCACTGGATCAATAACCAGTGTAATGTGGGTTTTAGTATAAAAAACCAGCATCAAAACCAAACATTGTCAGTGTGCAGTACATCATTGTGGCATGCTGCACAGGTGTAAAGGTGATGATTTAAGTTCCATTTGAGCAGATAAGTAATGTCACAAATACTTGAATAGGATTTCATTCTTGTAAAACATTTAGAGGCATGATTTGTTAACTGTGATTTTCTAAATGTAATGTGCTTTAGAAACGGGGAATATAAATATTTTTCAAAAATTAAATTTTACCTGAACAGCCTGCTTGGGAGTTTGAGCAGTAGGAGGCAAGAAGATTTTTTTGTTTCATTCTTTCTTTTGTTGGAGGGAGTTTAACACAAATGAAAGCAACAAGATTGATAGCAATGAGGAATGTAATCTGCTTCCAATGAAATCCTCCAGCCCACCCAAGCAGTGGCAGTACAGATTTCCCTTATAGAACTGTGTGTTAGCCCTTCACCCTTTGTCGGAGACTCCTCTCCTGCTGGTATTTGTATCAACTCTATTTAGGGCTGTCCAGATGATGTAACATGAACCTTTAAGTGATTACCATCAGTATGGTATTGATTTGATGATTTGGCTTGGTGGAAAAGTTATTTAATCCTCAGCCGCCTGTTCACCTATTTGGATCAGAACAGCTCTGTCTATGCTGTATTCTCCGCTTATTAGTGTACCTCAATGCTTGATCTTCAGTGAGGAAGGAGGTACATCTGTTTCATGTGGACAAAGAGGATAACTATTTCTAAGATCAAATTTCTGCTCTGCTTTGATGTGGCTTCTCCAAGCTTTCTGGTGTTCCAAAGGGTCTGTCTGGTTCAGCATTGTCCACTGATAGGAAGTGCCTCTTCTATGGGAATATCCTCAGGTGCCATGCTCTGTCTGTCCCTTCACTGCACAAACATTATAGGAAGAAAAAGGGGCTTGATTGATTGAAATGTAGGGGGGGGAGGTGTGATAACTTGCTCTTAGGAATCACTGAAATTAGGTGCAACTTAGTGTCTTAAACCTGCTTCAGGTCATATTTTGGCTGTTGATGGGTAGTTGATGGTTAAGATGTATTAGATACAGGAAAAGGTGAAATAGGTGGATGTTTCCCCACCAGCTTGGTTTGGATGGAGCCCAAGTTTCAGAATCAGAATTATAAGTACAGACTTCTTAGGAGTTAGGTAGTAAAAAAATTAGGGTGGGTTTTTTTTTGTTGTTTTGTTTTGGGTTTGTTTGTTTTTTTTATGTTATGGGTACAATGTTAATGTAACATTCTTTTCATTTGAACAAAATGGTCCCTTTTTTTCCTAGCCATTGTTTCTAAAAAATTTTTATAATGTAACCTGGGATTAACAGCAAGGTTTAGTATCTTCTTCCAGCCATGACAAACTCACTCCTGAAAATACTTCCCTTGCTCGTACTTAGCTAGTATTATTTCATTCTTTTTTGATTTGAACTTTAAGCCCTGGTATCATCCAGTATAAAGCAAATTGTTTTAAGGTCAATTACAAAGAGAAATTGTTTTGAGAACATACTGTTTGAAAATACTTATTTTC
Source organism: Aptenodytes forsteri (assembly GCF_000699145.1). Taxonomy (NCBI): domain Eukaryota; kingdom Metazoa; phylum Chordata; class Aves; order Sphenisciformes; family Spheniscidae; genus Aptenodytes; species Aptenodytes forsteri. The sequence continues at coordinate 4,624,831 of NW_008796044.1, read as the reverse complement.
TTTACTTGAATAATTATCTTTTCATTGCAAAGCCTCATTAATAGTAGCTAGTATCGTACACTCTATATTATGCCAATCTATTCTGCGAACAGCAGATACTGCTGCAGAACGGACCAGCTGGAGCTACTAGAACTTTTTGTCATTGAAGGTGTTTTCAGTGTATTTCCTAGCGGTTTGTCTGCTCCGTTTAGAAAAAACAAAACAAAACCAAAAACCCAATAACAAAACTGAAAGCACTGTAGTGTATTTCTGAAATTGTGTTCCTGGTTAGTTGTGAATCTTCATTTAGAGCTGTGGATTGGTCCTCTGTGTTCAGTTACAGAATTGCTTTAGTGTAAACAATCCTAACACTTTTAAGTCAATGCAGAATAATTTTGCTGTGTGTGATCTTTGTGTTGGTGCATTTACCTGTTGCTTTGTGACAAACTTAAAAGAATCTGTAAAAGCAACAAAAAGTTTCCTCTCATTCAGTGATATAGTCTATGAATTACAGGCAAATTTGCAACTCTATATTCTCCATTTTAAGATAAGGATGTGATGTCAATGTTTTAATCTATCTTTACAGGCACATTTGTGCATCATTTTTGTTTGCAGCCTGCTGGGAAAGCTGGAATATTTAGAAAATTAACTCTTTAGAAAAACAGCCCACTTATCTACAGCCTTAAACACTCTTCACTAAAGTAGTTGGAGTTGATAGCAGAAAAGAAATGTTGTGTGTAAAATTGAAGAGAAAAAGCTGCATTAAAGAAAGTAATGATTCAAGATTAGCTTTTCATCTCCAATATGAGTGCCTGAAAGTGGGAAGATGCAGTAAAGTAGAAGAGAAATTTGCAGCAACTCTCTGCCAAAAGTTCAGAAGATGCATAACATAGTATCAGTCATGAGAAGGGCTCTGCCTAAACTCTGCTCGTGAAGTTGGGGAATCCATTCATCTAACCTTTCTTTGATAAAGGCATTTGCTTTTGCAGAGGCTTACACAAAGAGCAATCAGTATGTATACCTGTATACCCCCAAAATACACCAGATCTGGGGGTAAAGGGGTAGAGTTGTTTGGGTTGGTTTTTTTTTTTCCTGGATGCTGCATTATGCACCTTGGGCTACAGCAACCTTTCATTACAGTTGAATTGCATGAAGCTGTGATTCATCCCCCTGGGAGTGGAGCATCCTCTCCTCGTTGGTCTGTGTGTGCTCTTTGCTGTGGCAGGCTCCCAGAGAAACAGCCTCTACATATGCCTCACGCTGTTCGCTTGTCACTGGCCGTCTATGCCTTGGCAGACTGCAGAGCTAGTGAAAGAAAGGTAGATAGAGAACAGGGTTGCTCAGGATGCTCTTGCACATCCTGATGTGTATAATGGGATTACTTGAGTTTAAGCAGCCTGTGTGATGGTAGTATATTCTGCCTCCTAAGAGGTAGACAGGCTCTTCCCTTTCGCATTGAATTTGGACCAATAGACTTCCCCCCGTTGTTAAAACCAGCATGCACAGTGAGAAAATATTTTTAACACATGCTGGCTCTAAGGGTACTTTCTCATTTTAAATCTAGGCAAGGTTTCTCCTAGTAACAGAGTGCATTGGAATGAAAGAGACTTTCAAAGAATTATCATAATAAGGAAGCCTCTGGCGCTGTGTAGAATTGGAGCCTGGATTGCAGGTCAGACAGAACTGGGACCAGGTGGTTCCTAAAGCGTTAGAGTGTGAGACAGGCTTTGATTCCTTGCTAATCAGAACTAGCTAGCAGGCTCTCTGTTCTTCCCTGGGGAAGATAGCTCGTATGTTCTGGGTAAACGAAAGCCTAAGATAAGCCTTAGTTAAGAATTAACTTCCATGACAGCTAAATTTAAAACTGTGGATTTTTTATCATAAAAATATTGATGTGTTTTATTGCTTTGGGCAATTGCTTCTTAGAGAGGATTTGACTCTTTCAAAGGTATTCCTAAAAATAAAATGATCTAAGCTCTTCAAAGTAAAACAGATTGTTCTTTTTATTATGTGTATTTCTTCAGCAGCATTTTCTCTTGTAACTGAACAAAACTTTTTATTCTTACTGATTCAGTGAATAGGCACCCAACTTTGCTATACTAATGGGAAAACTCCTGCCTCACTTAAGTAGTAGCAGGTATAGGCACTTAGGAGAAAGTCTGTGTATATTAAGTATATGTATTTAGAGTCATTAACTTTTTGCAGTGGTCCCAGGTTACACAGACTACCAAACAGAGCAGTTCACTGTTGGTCCCATGAAAAAAGAATGTATTTTTTAAATACAAAGGGTGCATCACCAATAGGTAGCATCTGGGAAAACCTAAATTTCATGTGGTAGAATGCAGATCCTAAAAATATTTAACTACTGTTGTCCTGGTTTCGGCTGGGATAGAGTTAATTTTCTTCCTAGTAGCTGGTACAGTGCTGTGTTTTGGTGTTGTGGCTTAACCCCAGCTGGCAACTAAGCACCACACAGCTGCTTGCTCACTCCCCCCCTCACTCCGTCAGTCAGGTGGTGAGCAACTGCATTGTGCATCACTTGTTTTGTATATTATTATATTATTATTATTATTATTACTATTAGTAGTAGTAGTATTTTATTTCATTTCAATTATTAATTTTATCTCATCAGGTGGTGAGCAACTGCATTGTGCATCACTTGTTTTGTATATTATTATTATTATTATTATTATTATTATTACTATTAGTAGTAGTAGTAGTATTTTATTTCATTTCAATTATTAAACTGTTTTTATCTCAACCCACGAGTTTTCTCACTCTTACTCTTCTGATTCATCTCTCTGGGGGCGGGGGAGTGAGCGAGCGGCTGTGTGGTGCTCAGTTACCGACTGAGGTTAAACCACGACAACTGTGAACCCGTAATAGATTGCCTTTTCTGTACTGCACTATTTGTCTTCTGCATACATTGCATGAGTCATATTAAAGTAAAGCAATTGCAGAAGAGACTAGATAGAAGGCAGTGTTAGCCCTTGATGGGATGTGCAGTATGTTCAGCCTTACAGGAAAAAAACCCAAAAGATTGCCATAATGGACAGCCACTCACTGTTGTCTGAAATCCAGCGAAGTGCAATCTCTTCTGTATACTTAAAGAGGGGCCTTTGGAAAGCATCTGAGAGTGGGACTGGATAAGGTCCTCAGCCAACACAAGCTTCAGAGGACTTCTGTGAAATTCTGGTAGTCTGAATAATGGCCTAAATGCCAATCTTTACTTTAATGGCACAGGAGAAGGCTGACAGACACATCTGCCATTTGTTCAAATAGTTTTCACATGCTTCTACTTTAATACACAATACCATCTGTTGAGCTTTTCTGCAAATGGAATTCTTTTCTTCAGTCTACCCACAAACCTAATTATGAATGTGAGGATTGTAGAGGTTACCTTTTTAAATATACAGCCAGCATTTCTGGAAAAAAATACATCTGCAGTTCTTGTTTATGTGAATTATTTAACAGATGGCAAAAATGCATTTCAGTTATTACAGCTATCCCTACTGTGGAGGAGAGCAGTGTTTATGTCGGGCTAGATTCTAGTGTTGACAGCATACAGTACTACTTGGCATGCTTAAATGTGATGGGGTCTCATCTACAACTCTTTCTTCTGATTATTTATTTTATATTACCTATGTTAAAGTGGTTTACAAAGCTAATTATTTTAATGAGGGCTAAATTGCATCAAATGACTTGGAGGGTGTAGGACATTTTCACGAAGAGAACTGCCAAGGATAAGGTGATGCACCGTAACCTGTTGACCTGTCTAAATCCTGAGACTGTGAAGACTGAATAGGTCAGACTCTTTCATGGAAATTAGTAGGATTAAAAAAAACCACAACCCCAAGGCCTTAATAAAATTCCTGCTCTTCTCCTCTGAATAATTTTTGTCTTGTTGGATGAGTTTCTGTACAGTTGCTTTCAGCTGAAGTGGCCAGAGTTTGAAGGTTTACTGAAGCATCTTAATTTTTATTGCCACCATGCTTCCTCCTCTACCTGATCTAATCACTATTGTTTAAGCTCTAACCCAGCTATTATGTGTCTGAGGTTGACATGAGAGCTGAGAAGAAGAGAGCAGACTGTCAAAACCAGCTGTCAGCACAGGTAGGAAGAGTGTGAAATTGAAGTAATAACTGGAATATCCACAGCATCTGTTCAAAGATTTTGGAGAATTTGACCAGTTGGCATCCTCCCAGCCCCAGCTGAGTGACAACATTTAATATCAATCAGATACCTTTGTCTTTCATCTGTACGCATGATATCATGTCAGGTGCTGGTACACTGGAGAAAAAAGCTTTAAAATTATGGAGGAGGATTTAAACCTGACAGTTGAGCCAACGAGTGATTGGTAATGACAGTAGTTACTGTGTTCTGAGGGCAAGAATGGTTGAGATTATATTTAACTTGGGCCCTTGTAGACTAAGAGTTTTATCTCTAGTATGATGTATTTGTAAATGGACAAGTAAATAAGGTCAGCAGATATACTGTATCATTATATGTCACTGCTAAGTAACCTATTCCTAACAATGAGATATGTTAGACAAACAGGACACGGGTTTTCTGGAAGAATTTGAAGTTTTGCAAAACCATCTGGAAAATGTAAAATACTTGGGATTGTAAAGCTCAACTATGAGAATGTTTGTAAGCCAAATTCATTTCTACCATCAGTCTGTCATTTCCAGCCTTTGGTAGTAAGGGGCACCTGATTTACTCATCCGTCAGCAGGAAGAGGTGAATGAAAGGCTTGGAGAAATTCTCACAAGTTATCTGATGCTGCATTCAGTCTCTTCTGGAGTCCTGGGATTTGCATCTAGCCCTTTGTTAGTTCATCTGCTGCATTGCCTTTGATTGTTTTTATTTCCTCCTGCTAATGTATAAGCTCCCAATCCTTCTTTTACTATATTTCTTGTCTTTCTATTCTGTCATTTAATCTGTCCTTTTGGACCCTTTTCTATTATCTACTCAATAATCCTTTCCTTCAGCATAAATTTATACACAAACATTATTGTCTGTAAATATTCTTTATATTTCATGCTATAAGGTCTTAGTACAGAATTATTCTACACCCATTCATTCTGTCCTTGGATATTGACCTTTATGAGAATTTTCTTCTCTGTTACTACCTAGTTTAGCTTTCTTAGCAATAGCATAAAGCAACCTTAATGTTGACAAAGCACAAGTGTCTTTGTCCATTTTGTCATCTGAATCAGTTGTGAGAAGTTAGAAGACAGTTTTCATCAATGTCAACAAGCTCTGTTCCATTCTTCTTACTGTGGAGGAATGAGAGTGTTAAGCAAAGTGGGTAAGGTGGTGGTGGGGGGAGTTTCATAGAGGTTTAAGTTGTGTAACCTGTGAACCTTGACAAGTCTCAACAGTGTGTGGAAAGAGTTGTTCTTTGCAAGATTCACCTGAATGGTGACCAGTTCTATGTCCTTTAGCATATGCAGTTTTTCACAGTTTACATCTGTCACTATAATGCAAGGACTAGCAATAAAAAATAAGATACTGGATATAAGATATGGGAGATGTTTTAGTACTTTTAAACTATTCTTAAAGATATTTCTACCAATGGTCATAGTTGCCTTCAAAACCACCACATCTTGGGCCTCAAGGATAATAAAACACACATTTTTTACTCTTGTGTATATGTGTTTTCTGCTTCAAATGATTTGTCAGGGGTTTTTTTGAAAAACAAACTTTCTGCTCAGCAAAATGACTGCTTCATGCCTCACAGCTATTCTTGGGTATCAGGAAAGAATCTAGCTGGAATTAATTTGATTCCACTGACATCTTGCTGACAGACACATCAAAAGGGCTGGAAAAGATGTCATAATCTTTGGTTATGTAAATATCTGAATCAAGATTGCTCTGAGGCAAACTGTAGAGCAGATGATAATGTAGCCCTTCTATACTACATCAACAATCGTTTTGACAGATGAATTTGAATGCTAATACTTCATGAATAATATTTTGGGAGGGAGGGAGGAGGCATTGCATGCAGTATGGAAACTTATCACCAAAATACATCTTCATATCAGTAAACTATGAGCATTTTTCAGCTCTCTCTAACAATTCGTTAAGGAAAAGCAAATATCTTCTGTCATTCCTTCTTTTGTTTGTAGCCACTCTCATAGTCCACCACTGTTCACAAATTGTACAAAAAGCAGAGAGAAGAGTGGCCTAAATTTGGAGTGTGACTTAGCAGCATCATGGCACTGCTGATGTCTGGATGATGCTTCTTTCAAATGTTTAAGTCTCTGCTGGTTTGGGTATTATTCTGAGGGCAATATTCAGCTATTGAAGGATGTCTTGTGTTACTTCACATCAAGTCCTCAACATTGCCAGTCCTTCTCAGTAAACTATGAGCATTTTTCAGCTCTCTCTAACAATTCGTTAAGGAAAAGCAAATATCTTCTGTCATTCCTTCTTTTGTTTGTAGCCACTCTCATAGTCCACCACTGTTCACAAATTGTACAAAAAGCAGAGAGAAGAGTGGCCTAAATTTGGAGTGTGACTTAGCAGCATCATGGCACTGCTGATGTCTGGATGATGCTTCTTTCAAATGTTTAAGTCTCTGCTGGTTTGGGTATTATTCTGAGGGCAATATTCAGCTATTGAAGGATGTCTTGTGTTACTTCACATCAAGTCCTCAACATTGCCAGTCCTTCTCTTCATTGTAAAGGCTGATTTTTTTTTTTTTTTTTCATGCTGCAATACCTTGAGAAGGGAACACTTGAGGGGTCCTCAGAAATATATTAGGAATTAGTTTGTTTATTGGAAATAGGACAATCGGCAGCGGTCTTACACAGCTGCGGTCATGGAGGTGAAGTATGGTCAAGAGTAAGGGAAGTCTGTGGGATGTTAGCAGTGTAGCACAGTGAGGAAGCATCTATTTGTGCTGCTGCATGTTTCAGCGATGCTCCCAGACAGACAACACAGAATATCCTTTCTGCTTGGTATAGCTGCACAGCTTTCCCCTTCTCGGTTAATGCTTCGTGGGTTTTCCTGTGACCATGGGATAGAGTTGTGAGAGTGCATTTCTGTAGAAATTCTCTAATGGGAATAGGAATCAAACCTGTCTCCTTTCTCATTCTTTCCAGACATGCAACCTGAATGCAAAAATGGGCATAAATGGCCTTACTTGAGAGGTTTGAAGTAATTGAAGGCTATATGAATGCCACTGCAGCAACTTAACCCAAAACTTCTATGAACTGTAGGAATGGGAGTAGCAATTCGAAGTTGTTTGTAATTGGAGCCAATTGAATCCTTTTGGTTTGCAAAATTGAGCTAAAGAGTCGCTACCCTTTCTCTTCCTTGCTGCCCCTGATTCTTTTTCAAGACTTTTAGGAAGAAAGATCTTATGGGAGTTAACGTTTTATCCTGCATTGTCAGGACTGAAGGTGCGGCAACAGAAAAACTAAGAATTGTAATCTGATCACTAGTTTATTCTTTAGGTATAAGAAAAGTGGTATTTTCCTCTAACATGAAATAGTACTGTTTGCCAAAAACATAGTGATTTATCAGCTTTAAAGATGACAAATTCCATGAGGTACTGAATGTCTGAGAAGTGGTGCATCTTTTTTGGGAGCTTGGAAAGGTTGGTCCAGAAATATCCTAGAAGCAAAATACAAACCAGGTAACTAGGCTGGAACAGGGTCTGACCCAGGATGAGGAAGAGGAGGAATGTTGTCCCTGTATCAGAAGGAATGTTGAGTTCTGTGAAAAATGCTGTTGCGGTTCAGTAGCTTAATGTGGGATCCCTCAGTGCTGAGCCCCTGCCTTTGGAAATAAATGCATTAGCCACAGTATGGTGCAGGTAGGAGCAGATCTGTAGAACAGAAGTTGATGGTAAGGACCTGGTAGGAGTGGGAAGGAGCTTACTTTAAACTACCTTTATTCTGGTTGTATGGACTAAATGCCCTCTAGTAGCCGAGTGTGCTTGGTATGCTGTCAGCGAGTAGCTTCTCTTCAGCACCTTCTGAAGGGGAATCCCCATTACAATGCTGTAAGACCAAGTGTGCTCAGTGGGACAGCTGAGGGGTTTCCTTCCAAAGTGCCCTGCTGATCCAAACTACAGCGCTAATGTAGACACCTTTCTTCTTCTGGAGATCAAACCATTCTGCAGTCCTACCTGATGAGTTGAACGTCAGCTTGGGACATGTCTGCCAGGGAGGTCTGTCTTTGTGGGTTTTTTTTGTGGTAGCTGAGACATGATTTCTTTTTAATTGAGTTGCCTCTAATGCTGATCATGAAACACTTTCAAAGAACAGCCTGGAAGGTCTTCCAGCTCTTCTGATTCTGCCACTGGGACTTAATAAATGATAAAGCATTTTAATAAGCAACTTGCAGCTGTGCATCTCCACTTACGCCATTAATGCTCATTCTTGATATCCAGGCTAGTTACAAACCTTGTTTTTACCCAGATGTTCTAGTGAGGTAAGTTGTTCTTATACTAGAGTATCAGCAGGAAAAAAAGGACATTAGTATTCCCCTACGCTGAATTCAGAATCTACTGGAACGCATAATTTTTATCAAGAGTACCATTACTTTTTATTTTCACCAGTTTCTTTGTGTAGCACTTCAGGTCTCAGATTTGCTGAGGGGCAAAAGAAGTTAAACTTGCACTTTTACATTTTATTTTTGCCATCCGTTCCTTTTGGTCATTGATGCAGGTGACACCACTGGGACCTGCTGAACAAACCAGGATAAATGATGGCTATTTACAAATAAGTGAAAGTGAGTGCTTACCTGTTTGGGAGATAAGTCACCTTGGATGCCATCTGTTGTTCTCAAAGGGATGTCTGCTATTTATTCCTGCAGCAACTGCATTTTGTGCCTCTGAGAGCTCTTTAAAATCATATCAATAAAGCTGCTTTGTTGTGAATCTATAAAGCATCAGAGAGGTCGCTGCCGTCATAATACCTTCTGCCTTTCAGTGCTCATCCAGTCATCCTTTGAAACAACAAATGAGGTTGGCTACCTTGCAGGGAAACTAAAGGGATGTTTTAATTGAGATAGGACTGGCATTTTCCCTCCTAATTTTTAAATAAATTTTTTCATTGCTATATCAAATTAGGCGATGGGATATTTGGTAAAAAGGCAACAACTTCTCCCCTCAGTGCGCTTTTTGTTACTGCTTGTCTACGTACGTGTGTTTTGCTTGCAGGTCTAACATTCATGCCCTCTAGCAGAAAGAACATGCAGAGAGGATGTCAAATCTCTTGCTGCCAAATGATAATGGAGATTTTCTTTAGCCCAGGAGAGAGGTCTTTGAGGATCTGAATGTTTTCTCTTGAAGTCAGACCAGGGGCATATTTCAGAAAGAGGGGCTGCGTCTGACACCAAAGTTGTGTTATTTTTAGATGTCAGGGTATATCCCACCTCTGTAATGACAATTTCCCTGAGGGGATCTGAACCCATGCATCACTCCACATTTGAACAAATCTACTATTTTACAGAAGCCTAAGTTTTATGAAAACCTGCCTCTTTCTGCCACTTCCTTTCTGGGAGAAAAAGACGAGACCTCCTGCAAACCCCCCGCCCTCCCTATCTTTTGGTTAGTAGGCCATGACAGTGAGTGTCAGTGGTGTGTCAGTCACTGGTGAAGTAATGATAATGTGAAAAAAAATTTTTAAATGTTGTGACTGTCAGACTTTGTGCTCTGCTGGCATCTAAACTGAAATCTGAACACTGTGTTCCACCAATATAACTATAGTGTTACTGTATACATTAATAAGAAGTTCCAGATACGCATTTTGATGTGAGCTTGGATTTTTGTTTTTACAAGACCATAGCCTACTTGTTTGTGTGGAGGTTTTTTTGTTTCGTTTTGGGGTTTTTGATGTGATTTTTTTTTTTCTTTTTTTGATAGAAGCATGTCCAGGCTGAACTGCTGTTTTGTTTGCTACAAAAAGCAAATCCCTTTTTTAATTATTTAGGTGCCTGGTCTACTCCTATGAATCAAACCAATTGACAACATGTGGATGTCTTGCAACAGGTACAACAAAGAGCCAAAGGTTTTATTTTTAGAAAAGGAAGATGATCTGGAAGGAAGTATTTTAAACACTGAAGTACTGGCCTCTGTGTTGCATGCAAAAACCGAGGCCACAACACTAAATGGAGAGGGTAGAAAGGGGATTCTGCCTACCTGACCAAAGCCTGGATCTTTAAGAATCTCCTCCCCAGTTACCAGGACTTTTAACTTCAGCACCTCAAGGAAGTGCCTAATGTGGCAGCATTTGCTTTCTGTCAGCTTTCCTCCATGCATGATGTTGCAGACCGTGGTAAGCAGCTAGAGCACATGCAGGAACTGGGTGTTTATACCATAGCTCTCTGGGACTCATGTAGGACTTTGAGGAGAAGAAGCAGGAGTAGGCAGGTACGTTACGTGGAGCCATCCATTCTTCCCTGGGGAACGTGAACGTTCTAGCTGAAGGGAAAATGTCTGAAGCACCAGAGGTGGGAGATGGAAGAGGAAAGGAATTCAATTGCCTTGCAGAGACCTGAGGAAGATCTTAAATTTATAGGCCCCTCAACAGTCATAGACTGTGCGGATTAATAACTTGCTTCTACTTAATAAGGCAGTGTAGTTGTGCTGGTTTTGGCTGGGATAGAGTTAATTTTCTTCACAGTGGCTATTATGGGGCTACGGTTTGGATTTGTGCTGGAAACAGTGTTGATAACACAGGGCTGTTTTAGTTGTTGCTGAGCAGTGCTGAGACAGAGTCGAGGCCTTTTCTGCTTGTCACCCCACCCCACCAGCGAGTAGGCTGGGGGGACACAAGAAGCTGGGAGGGGACACGGCCGGGACAGCTGACCCCAACTGACCAAAGGGATATCCCACACCATATGACGTCATGCTCAGCCTATAAAGCTGGGGGAAGAAGAAGGAAGGGGGGGGACGTTCAGAGTGATGGCGTTTGTCTTCCCAAGTCACCGTTACATGTGCTGGAGCCCTGCTTCCCTGGGGATGGCTGAACACCTGCCTGCCGATGGGAAGGAGTGAATGAATTCCTTGGTTTGCTTTGCTTACGTGCGTGGCTTTTGCTCTACTGGTTAAACTGTGTTTATGTTAAGCCACGAGTTTTCTCACTTTTACCCTTCCAATTCTCTCCCCCATCCCACCGGGGGAGACTGAGTGAGTGGCTGTGTGGGGCTCAGTTGCTGACTGGGATTAAACCACAACAGTAAGAACACAGTCTATAAACTCTTCTATTTAAATAGTCATTGCTTTTTGATCAGAGCAAATGTCCAGAGTTTGGGTTCCTGTAGGGCCTTTCTTTTAGAAGGAGAAAATAGTTACTGAATCCCTTTTCTATGAAATCCTCCTTGTTTACAAAGAAAGGCAAAAAGATGTAGCCCCGACATGGCAGGGTTGAAAGCTCTCTTGGTTGTTTCAGGACCTTTTTAGCCATCTCCTGTTTTATTCAGGGCCATCTTTTTGGTCCTGCTTCAGTCTGGCTAGTTTACTTCCTTGCTGCTTTTCTCTGCCTATTTTCCTTCACAGAAAGCCTTCTAAGAGAACGTGCTATGTGAGCATGTGCATGTTCTGCTTGTTTGGGTGGAGACCCCTCTTTAGTTACCTGCTTCTATAAAGAAGCTTAACTAGGCTGAATGAATAGTAGCAAGTCTGCTCCCCTCTGTCAGTTTCAAGCTGCAGTCATTTAAATCTGTATTCAAGTATGTCTGGACCACACTGATATTGGTAATATTGTTACTTCCTTATTTAACTCAGCTAGTGTTTTATATTTGTAATGTTTTGGGGTTTTTTCCACTAACCTTTTGGTGAAAGATTTCATTTGCTGAAGGAACTGAAAACAACTTACTGGACCTGCTCGTTGTACAAAACTGCATTAGATTCCTGATTTCTGCAGGAGCTAGCTGCCTGAGTTAAGTGTCTGAAAATACTGTTTGGATTATTTCTACATATTTAAGCAACACCTGAAAATGTAATGCTTTCTACATCTTTTATTTGTAGTAAATTTACTCTTACTTACCACTGTCACAATTAAAGGAAGAAACTAAAATCCTAATTGACTTTGGAATATATCCTTAGTCAGTTCTTGTCAACTTAATTTATCAACATCTACATGTGCTATAAAATCACTGTTAAGTACTGGATATCCAGCCGAGTATGGGTTTTATTTTAATGAACTATAGTGCATGTAAAATCAACAAGCAATTATTATATATTCAGCTATTTCCTACTTAAATTAAAGTTGTTAAGCCACTAGGAATAAAACCTGGATATTTACATAGGCAATTATAAGATTGAAAAGGTTTTGACACTTCCAGGGACTTTATGGAATTTGTTATGGTTTGTTTCTTTAATCTACTTTCTGTATCTTTTTCCTTCTCCCCTCCTAGTAGCAACTGTGACTAATTAGTTGCGCAAAATGATCAGTGAGCAAATTAATCTTCTCCAAACAGTCTCAAAAGTAATTTTATTCTCATCTTCTTGAAGCTGTTTGAGCAAAAGCTTGTGGGGGAAAAAGGGGACGAAAAGATATGTTTGTGCTTTGCCTTTCCTTTGGGCCATCTAATCGTTAAAAGGGAAAGGGACATTCTTGTATGTACTCAATGACTTTTTTGCCTCGGTCTTCACCAGCAACTGCTCAAGTCACACCGCCCAAGCCGCAGAAGGCAAAGGCAGGGACTGGGAGAATGAAGAGCCACCCACTGTAGGAGAAGATTAGGTTCGAGACCATCTAAGGTACCTGAAGGTGCACGAGTCCATGGGACCCAATGAGATCCATCCGTGGGTCCTGAAGGAACTGGCGGATGAAGTTGGTAAGCCACTATCCATCATATTTGAGAAGTCGTGGCAGCCCGGTGAAGTGCTCACTGACTGGAAAAGGGGGAACGTAACCCCCATTTTTAAAAAGGGAAGAAAGGAAGACCCGGGGAACTACAGGCCAGTCAGTCTCACCCCTGTGCCTGGGAAGATCATGGAGCAGATCCTCCTGGAAGCTATGGTAAGGCACATGGAGGACAGGGAGGTGATTCGAGGCAGCCAGCATGGCTTCACCAAGGGCAAGTCCTGCCTGGCCAACCCAGTGGCCTTCTATGATGGAGTGACTACATCAGTGGACACAGGAAGGGCTACA
>NW_008796044.1:4607389-4610823 GCF_000699145.1 Aptenodytes forsteri | reverse complement strand
GGATGCCCCATCCCTGGCAACATTCCAGGTCAGGTTGGACGGGGCTCTGAGCAACCTGCTCTAGTTGAAGATGTCCCTGCTTGTTGCAGGGGGGTTGGACTAGATGACCTTTAGAGGTCCCTTCCAACCCAAACTATTGTATGATTCTGTGATTGTATCTCTAGCAGCAGTAATGCCAGGGTGCTAATGTCTGCCACAGCTGTCTTGCAACCCCAGCGTTGCTGCTCTGCAAGGGTGGGGAGGTGCAGCAGAGATGGGTGGGAGCTGGTTCCTGGTGTTTTTTAGGTGTCCATCCACTGACAGATTTCTTCCCAGAAACCACACTAGCGTCTGAGAACAAGAGAAACCTTTTCATGCTGCTGTGCCTGACACTGAGCAGAGAGAATGTGGGATGTGTTTGAATCGTGTCTCTTTATCTTTTCTTAATTCATGTGCCAGTCTTACGAGATGAACTGTCTACCTTTTACCCGTTTCCATTTTCAGTCTCAAATTAGACATTGCCATCTTTCATTGCAACAGCCCGCAACTAAAGAGCAACTGGAGTGTCCGTTCTGGCCTGGTGTAAAATGCTTCATTCCACTTACTTTTGACTATTTAGCATCCTTTGAAAAATCATTTGAAGAAATTGTTGAACTATTGGGGGAAAAAGTTCTCCCAAGCTTCAGCTCCACTGAAGCTCTCAGTGCAGCCCATATGATGCTGCATTTCACCAGTTTGGTTTTAGCTTCTCTCATTTTGCCTTCACTTCTTTGAATATATTGACTCCATAGAGCCGTTTGACAAAATATGTTTTGCATTTATGAACACTTTGGCACTGTTTATTCCTTTCCATCAAGTACATTGATGTGTATAAACAGGTGTTGATAAGCATTTAGTGGAGTAAATAGGTATAAAAATAACAATAGAGAGTTCTTTGTTTCTTACCTTTTTGAAATGTACATGGATATTTCAGCAGAGAACGGACACTACTGCAGCCTACTGTTTATTTTTGGGAAGGAGCTGCAAAAAAGAAGAGATTTGGTCATTTGGAGGAATGCTAGATATCTAGATAACCCATGTTGCAACCAGAATGTGCAAGAGTTTATTGTTATCTAAAATGCAAGTTTACTTGATGCTTTTATGCTTTTTATTTTTATTCTGTCTCTAACTTTTCAAGGAAGAGTTACCTAAGAAAAATCTCATTAGTCTTGTAAATAAAAAGATAAATTTGACCACAGTCAGGCTTCCTTTAGCAAAGCAGCGAAGATGACATTACCTCACGTTAATCATCAGTCAGTGTTGATGTGATGTCATGCTAAGTAAGTCAGACATCTCGACATCTTACCCTCATTAACTGGAAGAAAGGTTATTTTGGATAATGCATTCCAGTGCATAAGATAAAGGAAGAAAGCAGCTCATCAGAGACAGAAAAGATTTAACGTCTTTAGGGTATGTCTCATTAAATTATTTTGTTTCAAACTCAGATTGTAATCAGATACTGACCTTTACAATAAAAGAAATAGCCTCACTGACATTCTCTGACATGGATAAAAAGAAATCTAGTCCTGTGCTGCAGCAGTTGTACAGTTTATCTGTGTAATTGATACCATACAAGTGAATAAATTAATCCTGCTATTAAAAAAAAAAATCATTAAGAGAATTTATCAAATAAAACCCAGATCTTAATAGGTGGTAATGTTCTTTAGTAATTAATAAGTGTTGTATTTATTGCTCCTCTTGAGCAGAGGACTTCTAGAATGATTTATGACTTGTTCCTGTTCCCATAGATCAATGAAAGTTTTGCAGTAAGACTCCAGAGCAGACTCTTAGCCATGCGTTGCTGTAGAGAGGCCTGTTTTCAGGCACAGAAAGCCTTCAGCTTGTTGTTATTTCCCTTATCTGTGATTTGGGTTTTTTTTTTGTTTGGTGTAATCTCAAGGTCATTTTTAAGTAGTTTATTTGGAGTTGTCCTGGTTTTGGCTGGGATAGAGTTCGTTTTCTTCCCAGTAGCTGGTCTAGTGCTGTGTTTTGGATTTAGGATGAGAATAATGTGATAATACACTGATGTTTTAGTTGTGGCTAAGTCATGCTTACACTAGTCGAGGACTTTTCAGCTTCTCCTGCCCTGCCAGTGAGAAGCTGGGAGAGGGGGCGGGCCGGAGGGGCCACTGCTTGGGGACTGGCTGGGCATCAGTCAGAGGGTGGTGAGCAACTGCATTGTGCATCACTTGCTTTGTTTATTATTATTATTATTATTATTATTTATTTATTTATTTTCCTTTCCTTTTCTGTCCTATTAAACTGTCTTTATCTCAACCCATGGATTTTACTTTTTTTTTTCCCTGATTCTTTCCCCCATCCCACTGGGAGGGGGAGAGTGAGCAAACGGCTGTGTGGTGTTTAGCTGCCTGCCGGGTTAAACCACAACAGTAGTAAATCAGCTATGCTAAAATGTTGATCTGAGTTGTATCCTTAAATGGAAGGTGTGACCGTTCATATCAAGGTCATTGATTTGAATTTGATTTTTAGCAGCATGTCTCTTAATGTTCATTAGCTTATCCAGCCGTAATATATTATTTCTAGTTCTTTTGATTTGTAAAATGTCAAGTCAGCTAATAAAAATATTTAATATCACAGGTTTCAGAATGAAGTTGATCAGTGGCTGCTTTATCTAATATTCCTTTCCAGATAGCTTATTCTGTATTGCAACACAGATCCTTTAATCCTTAAATAATCACCTCAAACAGTTGATGTGAATTTTGGGGAAAATTCAAGGGAGGCTTTGTTACCTGCTGTTTAAATAAATATCGAAGACTTTGCTTACTAGTGCTGCTGCTTTTCATCAGTTGTAAATGCACTTTTAAGTAACAGAGCACAATCCCTGGGAATACCTATCCTAGAACAAGATGTAAAGAACAAAGCCAATATATCCCACAATTCTTCTACTGTGTGTAAGAAACTGTCCTGTTAAGTTAAAACCCTAAGGAGGGAGGTATCTTTGCCTTCCTATCAGTGGTCTGTTCTTAACCCCTCCTATCTTCATTGACTGTCCCTAGGTCTAGTATTTTGAGATTTGAGGAAGAAGGGTTCTGCATTGTCCTGTGGTTTTACCTGCGTGACCACGGAGAGGACATGAGGAAGTAGGATGGAAGATCTACCTTGACCCTAAAGGCACGGGTATGTGAGTTGCAAGGAAGAACAATCACAAAAGGGGGTTCTTCCAGGAAAATTGCTGCTCCAGTTTCCAGTGAGCAGTTCCCCAGACAGAGTACAAGGGCTGATCCTACTTCCAATCTTAATAAAGGGACTTTTGATTCACATTTACAAGAAGTGAGTAATGGATACTATGACCAGGACTAGAGGGGCCCTGCCTCCAGCCAGGTGGAGGAAAGGGACAACCGGGTTTACTGGACTGTGTGGATTCGGTGGCCTGGCACATCAGACCCACAGGAGTA
>NW_008796044.1:4581920-4602926 GCF_000699145.1 Aptenodytes forsteri | reverse complement strand
GACTGCTGCTCGGGGACTGGCTGGGCATCAGTCGGCAGGTGGTGAGCAATTGCATTGTGCCGCACTTATTTTGTATATTCTTTTATCATTATTATTATTATTGTTTTTCCTTCCTTTTGTGTTCTATTAAACTGTCGTTATCTCAACCCACGGATTTTACTTTTCTTTTTCCCCCTGATTCTCTCTGTCATCCTACTGGGAGGGTGGGAGTGAGCGAACGTCTGTGTGGTGTTTAGCTGCCTGCCAGGTTAAACCACAACATGCATTCATAAATTTTGTTAACTCTGGTCTTCCCCAGAGAAGACCTTCAGCCTTCTTGTTTCCAAGTCCTAGCCTTTTTAGTTCCTCCTGGTAAGGCAGATGTTCTGTTTCCTTGAGAATTTTGAAGTGGTAAGTCATAAGCTCATTTTTGAGTATTAAAGCAGAAAAGTCGTATTCATTTTCATACGGTTGGAGTAGTCTGCTTTTATGTTATGAGTAATTTATTTCACTGTTGTGCTCAGCTCCTTTCTGGTTAGATGTATTGCTTCTCTGTTTAAATGTTTGGGTTATGAGAGCCTGTTCTTGTGGTGAGAATTCCACTGGATTCAAAAGTAGGTTTTTTTTAACTATACTTATTAGAGGTAGAAATTAAAAGTATGTCTCAATCAAAGTAAAGTTCTTCTGGAAAAACAGATTTGCAAGTGGCATTTAGTGTGGCCAACAGTAAATTGATTTCTGTGTTCAACTACCTAAATAGTAAATGTGAAAATTACGAATCGTGGAAATAGATTGCCTGGGAAGACTGCGTTCACTGAAGGTTTCTACGAGCAAGTTAAGCATTTGTGTTGCTGCCTCATATTTGGATGCAAGTTCTCTGTCATGTCTGTCACATGCATAACCACTCAGGTGCTTTGCTAGCTGGCACAATATGCAAAAAAATAGTCAAACCACTAGTATTTAGAGAAACATATTCTGTATTTTGCACACAATTCTGTGTTCCTAAATGTGATTTTTTAATTTTTTTTTTTTTAGAGACCTGGCTCTTTCTGTTTAGGGTTTGATTTTGCTGTATTCTGGATTATGATTTATGAGGAGACCATTTCACATAATTCTGGCATTATAAAGAGATCCTTAAATGAGCAGATATGAAATGTTAGCTTTTAATAATTTTTCACAGTGGCAGACTGATGTTTAAAAAAAAAACACCCCTCACCATAAATTAGCATAAGCATGTATATCAGAGGGGATACTTTTGGGATAAAAGTTTTAGAAGCATTTTTGTGTTTGCATAACCCAGGTGTAGCTCCTTCCTCATACACACACTTGTAAGAAAATTGCTCCTATAGCTTTTCCTAGGTTTATATTGAATATTAATATCCATATTAACACTCATTTTCAAAGACAGGTTAGCAGGACTGCTTGTAAACAGGCTCCACTAAGAGGAACACTGCTTTTTTACGAGTTCCGAACCAAAGCCTTGTTTCTGAGGAAAGTGCTTCAGTGTAGCTGTTGCATGGTATTTTGTAAGGTAATGTGCACTATTGTTAAACATTGTCTCCTTTTTTCATTGTAACATTGGATAACCGTAGTTGATTTGATGATAAATACTAATATTGATGGGAGAAACCATCTACAGTTTCCTCTTCTCTCTTCTTTAGTAACAATTATTGGCTTTGGGATTAAGACAAGTTATCAGAAAAGCTCTTCTGTCTTGAGCAGTGAATTATATCACAGCAGGGTTGTATTTCAGAGAGACAAGAACATGAAGAGACATAGTCTGATTGGTTTTGCTCTTGGTCCATAGACCAATTCTCATAGGAACTTTTTTGTTTAGAAATTTGCTTTATTCTGACCATTCAAAATTCCCGATAGCCTTTTCAAATATCTAAGGGGAAAAGTGGCATTCTCTTTTTTCATACATGGAGATTGACATTAAAAGTGGCTGAATAATCTGTTCTTACAGCCTCAGATCTTACTGTCTGTAGGCAAAGGAATATTTGCTTTCAGAGCCCCATCCTCTTGCTATCATTTATTGTCCCAGCACTGGAGCTGTTTTGCTTTTGTGTGAACGATCTGATGTGATCTAATCTGTTCTGTCTTCTTATATTGAGATTAACAAGCCATATACCTTCAGGCATAGGCCAGATCTACCGCAGCAGAGCACAAACGAACTTGAACATGAGGTCAATCAACTGCACAAAATACATCGCACAGTTATTCCAAGGCTCGTGCTGTGTCTATAATTGCCCCTTGTTCTGTCATTAGAGCTCCCCTACAAGTCATTATTTTGAGTCAGCGGAGCTGCAGGGAACAGTCAGCCTGATGGTTAGTATAGTGCTGAATAGATAATATAAATATCTCCCAGTACAGAAATACAAGGAGCAGGTATTTAGATTAAACCTAATAAAATGTGTGGTTATTAATCCCCTTTTGACTCTAAATTAAAACAGTACTTACAAAACTTTCAGTAAGACTGCTTATTCACTTGGCCCCTTGAAATGGTGATTGGTGATTTTTTTCACTGACAGGGTTTCACAAAAAATAAATGGAAACTGGGCAGCAATTGTACTATGAGGTTATGAAAACCTTACTGAAATAAGACTTAAGCCACAGATCTGCTGTCTTTGGAAGTACTGCTCTGTGTTTTTCCATAAATCTTAAAATTTTAATTCAGCTGAATATGTAATTGGGAAAAAAGTCTTGTCCAGTATAACAGATGATGGAAGTTTATTCATTTGTGAAGCCAACCCAGTTTTAACCTGTGGCATCTAAACATCATGTGGTATAGTTACTTGCTGTTCTGATCATTCTTACTCTGCTGGGGTGCCTATAGAGCACTTTGGAAACACCTATAGAGCACTTTGGAAACACGTTCCTTGCAAGTGCTGACTAGCTAGCTCTCCGGGCTAGTTCCTTATTTAGGTCCCCCCCCTCAGGCTTCCTAAATGAAGTACCTTCCCATTAGTGCATCCCAACACATACAGTCAAACTCACAGACCTTACTTTCCATAGCAATATGTGCACCTCAGTGACCTGTTGGGTGAGTGTGTTTGCGTAGGCAGTCTTCAGACAGCCCACAAGCAGTTCACAGGCTGTCTGTACCAGACTCATGTGAGCAGGTCTTGGACAGGAGATCAGTGATGTTATACAGGTGCAAATTTTGATTTTAAGTACAAATGCAAAGCAGTTACTGGTGAGTGAGAGAAAGAGGACAGATGGACAGAGTACTCCAAAGCAGCTGAGTGATTTAAGAAATCAAGAGAATGTGAGGTGTACATTTTCTTAGAGAAGCTAATTCCTTTGTGTTCTTGTTACAGTCAGTGAAGAGTTTCCTTCATGGAGGTGTTCACAGAACATCAAGTTATGGTCCATCTTCCTCTGTTGACTATGCAAGAGGATCAGGAAATATGCAGTTCCCATAGTTAAAGCTAGGCTATGAAAGTCTTAGTCTTGTTTTCAAAAGGAATGTGGAGACTCAACAGGGACTATTCATTTCAGGTGTGGTGGTACTGTAGAAATTCAGAGAAGTTACAGATAAGAGCTGAAGTTTTCTAGATAGGTGAAGAAGAGAGGTATGTGATGAACAGGTCCTTACAGGTGCAGGTCCATACATGTTTCTTGACATAGAAAATATATTCACAAAGTCAAAACGAACACCAAATATCCATCAGAAACTCAGCACCAGAAGAATTTGAACAGGAGCCTTTTCTAACAAAATGTTATTCCCCAAAGTTGGCTTTGGTAAAAATGTCAACAAGTGATTAATTCTTGCTGTTGTAATGGTGAAAGTGGACATTATCTGAAATATACTAAAGCAGGCCACAAGTTTTTAGACTGAAAATAATAACATGGATTTGCTGCTGGTGCTGCTGAACTTCATATTCTCTTTGCAATCTTACTCCTAACAAATGGGTAGATAACTGTGACAAAGCCAACTTTATAAAGGAAAGCAATCTTACTTCTCCACATAATAAATACCATTTTTCACTGTTCTACGATAAATGATAAGGTAACCAAATCCCAACTGAAAAACTAAAACACAAAATGGCACTTAAGCCATTCTTCTTCCAGTGATTTCTTTGAGCACAGGATAAAAAAAAAGGTTTTGTCGTAAGACTGCATTGCTCTTGTGTATTTGCAACAACAGATGCAGCTGATTTGCAGCCAATTAAAAGCAGGATTATGTTTCTTGAGATTACAGTCTGTAAAGTGGATGGTCCTTTCTACATAGATCTTGATTCCAGGAGGATCTACAGAAGGCATGGCGGAAAACCAACACTCAGATTTTAATTAGAGCCCTAAAATGAAATAAGATGTGATTTGGATGTGAATTCGTGATGACTTTCTCAGGTTGTTATTTCTGAACAGTGTTACTGCATACAAGCAAAAGCCCACTGAGAAAGAAAAGGTACAACTGGTTGTCTCCTGAGGTCACCCTTTAGAATAGAACAAGTGTCAGTCATCACAAGGTCATCTGCAGTGTGATCAAACTCAGAAGGTCAAAAATGGTGACTCATGTCTGCCTAAAATATGAAATTATTTTAAACCCTTGATATTTAATAAACAAATACAATAGTTTCTCTTGATTTGTTTCTGAAAGTGTGAATTCACAGTCCATGTTTCCCAGCTGCTCTCCTATTGAAGGTGTAGGAAGCCCACTTTTAAAATGAAAACAAAATCTTGAATGTATGAAGTGGACCTATTAAAAAAACAGGCCAAATATTTTACATATATGTGAGGGAGTTATAAGAATCATGAGCATTGGTATTTCCCCACAGTCATATTGGAGTTATGGTACTTCCCATACAAAAGCTTTCAGAATATCCTGACGTGGATATTTATAAAACAGTATTTATATGTTATGTGTGTGTAAAAGCTGACTTTTCATAGCACACATTAACAAATGTTATTGCATCACCATGCTTTAAAAAAAAAAAAAAAAAGAAAAAAGAAGAAAAGGAAAAAAGAAAAAGAAAATACTCTTACCCTAGTAAGTTCCTGTGTCAAATCTCAAAGTAAGCTAAGGCTCCTGGCAGCTTATTTCAGACTGGTAGCTGAATAGCAATGCTAATTTTGCACAATTTATAGAATTTTGTAATTATTACAACTTATTTATAAAAAAATCATGAGGTGAAATGGAAATATTCTCTAATGTATTAACTGTTTTTGCAACCATAGTGTATGAGAGAATCATGCTTGACTGGGATAGGAAAAAGAAATAAAACCCCCAGACATAACAATGTTTCTACTGCTTGCTATGAAGGATCCTTATTCATAAATATATCAACTTTCCTTGAAGAGTTTGGGAATCCAGGGTTAGGATGATATTTTTCATTAAAAATTTTTGAATTGTGATGAGAACTTAATTAAATGTCTCCCAGAAAACCATAAAAATATAGCTCTATTTTAGGGCTAAGTCCATTTTTAATGACTTACTGTTGCAAATGCTCTATCTGACTTCTTGCACCCACTGGGTCGCTGAGCCTATCCTTGCATATCAATTAATATTTCAGAAACAGAACACATTAATATTATGAAGTATAATGAATGACACAGTGGTCTAAAATATTTCTTAATTCTTGTTTCTGAACCCTTTTATTTTAGGCATCCTGTGCACGGGGTCAGTGAAGGTTTCCTGTCTGAAACTTGGCTCTTGTATAGAAATTCTGTAGTATAGAAATTCTATTGAAAGCATCCTGTATAAAATACAAGAACAGAATTTAGGACCTATGTTCAGCTAAGTTTCACTATCTGTTTTTCATAATATTCTCTTATTTTATATCACAGCAATAAGTCATATGAAATCATTATGCTATGTTGTAGTCTTTATGGATTACTTTGTTGTCTCCTTAAATATTCTAGGCTGGTCAGCATGCACTTCATATCATAGCATTGTTCAGAAATGCAGAGAATGCTGATGTGGACAAGCTGTTCAGTCAATATACAGACTGCTAGAAAGGGTCAAATTAGTACCTCATACCACTGTAAATTACAAATTGGCTGCATAGCAGTTGGTGCCAAGACAGGAGAGATTCTGCATTCATGTAGTCTCGTTTCAGAGATTATTAGAAGAGTGGACAGTTTGTATTAAATGAACATACAGTTCAGCAGCTCAAGCTGTGGATATTGAAGCTGGAACTGGCTTTCCAACTTGCAGTACTAAGATTCAGGAACCTGACTTGCCCTGTAAACAAGATTTAAATCCATGTTTTTAGTTCTGTTTTGGATTCTTGCAGTTCAGTTCCCCCAGGTATGACCACCATACTAAGCAAATTTAAGTTAAGGCAGTGCTGATATCCTAGCCTTTCAGAAAATTAGCTGCTGAGAGATCATTTGTCTGGTGCTCTCTGCTTGCACCATTGCTTCTTGGTAATCCATAATATGTTGGATCAGAGTCAAGGTTTCAGCCTAACATTTAAAGGACACTAGTGGAATTGAATGAAAAAACCCAGATACATGTCTAATTTTCTGACATTGATCCCCTTAGAGTTTGGAAATTGGTCAGCTTCAGGAGAGAATATGTGGATGAAATTTGTAAACTCATGGTAGAATAGAAGACTGACCACAAGCATCAAAATGGTTGAGATGAGCACAGAACTGTCTTCCTCCACATGAGTTTCCACCACTGCCACTGAAGACAACAGACAAGGCAAAGGAAGGAAAAGACAAGATAAAGACAGAGAGAAGGGATAATAGGAATTAAAAGAGAAAAGATGGGGATAAATATAAAGCACAGCATAGACTATATGAAAACTAGCACAGTGACATTTTGTGACTTTGCTTATAATATTTTGAGTCGCAATGGGTTAATGGGTGACAGGCTCTGCTACTGGAAGAAAAGAAAAAGGAGGTTCTTACAGACTTGAGTTTTCCATGATCAATTGAATTTAAAAGACAGTGTGTTTCTGGGAAGACCATAAAAGGTGTTTTTATGTGTGCATTTTGGATACCTGCTTTGCTTGGCTGGCTCTGCAGACATAAAGCTGCATATTTCGATATGTAAGTGAAGTCTTCTCTGTGTCACGTTATTTTTTTTTTAAGAGAGATTGAATAGTGTACATGTCAAGAACTGAGAATCCTCTGCGTTTTCTTTCAAGCCTTTGTGTACATGATGAGCTAGAATAACCTCCCTGAACTGAATTATCCTTCCATACTATGGTTCAGTGAATATCATTATATTTCAGCACAGCTTGAGTGATTTTTAATGCCAAAAACATCAGCAAGAAATACAAATGTTACAAAAATATTGAAACAATACCATAAAAAAACCCACAGGATCATAAATACTTTACTTTGCAAGGTCTGGAAGGTCAACATAGCTATAGTGTGGAAAATTAAAATGCTCTCCGTGTGAATGCCTTTGGGAAAAAAAAAAAAGCAAAGCAGTGTTTTACCCTAGAAATACAGAATTCCTATTTGGTGCTGGATAACAATAAAAACTATTTTCCTGGTAGTTGGAGCTGATGAAGTTAATTCATCCATGATTGTTTTGTTTTTGTCGCCTGCATGTTCTTAAATACGATATAATTAAAGCAGAATTAGAGTAAGTAGAAAATCAGTGACAGCTTTCATGTAGGTGATGCACTGCACCAGGTAATACACGTCAACCTAAGATTTTGGCAGAATGAAATCAAACGTGTACAGGCAAGAACTGATGTTTGTGACAAGCTTTGAATTTGGAAGCCTTCCCCTTTGCAACCAGGTGTTCTGTCGGTGCACAGCCAGTCTGTCAGAACACACAGGAACACTGTGAGGGGGAGAGGAAAAGCAAAGGAGTTCTGCTGCATGTTGCAGATTGCTGTGGTGGAATTGAACAATTAATATTTTACCCAGTCTTCCTTCACTCTCAGTTACTACTTTGCAACTGGAAACTTGTCTTTGTTCATTAATCTTGTATCAGCAGTTGTTTTCTCCCTTGGAGGTCTTGCTCAGTTTCAGTGTTCCAGTACTTACACGTGTTCACGTGCCATCTTGGCTTTAAAAAAGAGAAACCTCAAAACCTGCCTGCCTGTGCTGGTTTGTATTTCTCCACATGTGTTACTATGTATCAGTGACTTTTGGATAAGATGGTTTGTGCTTGTTGTCTGCAATATTCTCTCTGAACACTGGCTTGTGAATGTTTCACTTCTACGTGGGTCTTGATCTTAATTGAAGGAAGGAACCTGTGAGAAATACAAGAAAATTTTTATCTTAATCTATTACTGTTAATTTAAATATACATTGCTAGCAGCATCTCCCATGGATGCTCAAAATACGGATAAACTGGAATGAAGTCGTTTTGCTAACATGAACTTTATGATGCTAAAATAAGTATTAAAACGTTTGATAGCCTTTTGGTGATCTCTGGTGGAATGGTTGAATATTAAATTTGAATTTTTACTCCAATTTCAAAAGCTGTAACTGCCAACTGATGAAATTCCTGTTTAGCAGAAATGAGGAATTAATTATTTTGTCACTAACTGACCTGTTGAGCCTGTTTTGTGGAAACATCTTATGACATATAGGATGACAATGTCTATCTGAGAAATAACATGCAATGAATACACAACTATATAATAAACATTTTTATCGCCTTCTTATTTTTCCATCCATTTTTAATAACTGTCTAGCACTTTTTCTGATCTCCATTTTCAGTATTTTCCAGCTTCTGACAACATAGACTGCTCTATTTTCAAAGAACATGGCCTTACAACATCTTAAAAATTTCTCTCCTAGGCGTTTTCTGCCTAGACATCCTAAGAGAGAGCTATGAGAAGGATTCGGGAACAAGCCTCTCAATACCTCATGTTGTATCTTGGAAGAGCAGGTAAGTAAACTGTTATACTTCCTTCAGGAAATAGGAATCTGTATTAACGAGCCATAAAAAACCAATAGATTGATTTTAACTTAAGGTTTTATTCTAAATGAGTATTTTTAATCGAAGGATGCCTTCATTCAGCCTATGACTTGGTTCTTCATATGCAAGCTCTGATTTCCCCGCAATAGCATTCCAGCAGTTTTATGCAGTAATATTCACAGTGATGTGGATGACAAGGCAAGGTTTGATCTGCCCTGAGGCTACAGGAGATGAGAAGACACAGGAATAGTCTTGTTCTCTGTGCTGGCCTATCTAAAAGGTGACAGCAGGATGATGGAATAGGAGCAGTGATGGCACCAGTACTTAGGACAGTGCTATGCTGCTGGTGTAGTAGAGGCACATGCAGGGGATATAGCAATAAGAAGCCTCTATAACTTGCTTGTACATCATTCTTCACCCTAGTTTATAAACATCATCAGCATTTTTTTCCAATTCTACATTATAGCAACAAACAGAAAAAAACAACAGTTTTGGGTAAAATTTGCCATAAACCATACTTCCTGAATTTGGCTGAAGCCTGAGCCAGATCTATAAGGCTGTCCTGCCTTTGTACACAAGCAAATTTGATTTAAAAATAGTGTGTATGGGTAGAACCATTTGCCAAAAAGTTTTTTTTCCCCTTTGTATTGCCTGGAAAATGTAAGGCAATTTCTTCATGAATAGCAACTACATTAAAGGAAATTGGAAATGAAAGAAGTCTTTATTGCATCAGAAATATCTTTTTCTGCCTTAACCTCCCTGTAGTAGTACATTTTGCAAACATTAGGAACCTTCCTGGCCTTTTAAACTAAGAACTGGAGGCAAACAGCTGATACTGTAAAATGAATTGGAGTTCAACTTTTTACATGGTTGCTTCTATTCTGTGTAATTATGCTATCAGCGGGAATAACATTTACTACCACTGAAACTGTAAAACGTCAAAGGTTCTGTCTCAGCGTATAAGCTGACATAAGCTGCATATGCTACGGAAAGCTGCACCCTTCTTCCCACAGGTAGCCCTCTGCCCTGTGGCAGGCCAGACAGGCATGTTAGACCAAGTCAGCTGGCTCAGAAATTATTGCAATTTATGAAGTTATTCTTCCAGTACAACTTAAGTACAGTTTTTTCTTTATTTTGCTCAGATAAAAATTTTATCTCTGATTTGCAAAATAGAGCTGTTGGTTATTTCTAAGAATGCCATGGCAACTGTTCAGGTTGCAATAACTGCCTTTTAACAGAACTAACTTTCTCTCCTTTTAGGCTTGTATTAGAAAATTTGTTGCTTACCAGCTGTATGGTGAAATTATTACACCAGCTGGTACATGTTTCTTTGTACCATATAAAATTCATTATCAGCTTTTTAGATCTTGGAAGGGCACAAGCAATTACTTTGCATTTCAACCTTGTGAAACCTGGTAAGTAAATCATTAGGGAAATCCCGCATTTTTTCAAAATCCCATATGAAGTCGATACACATAATTATTTTAAAATGCCATGATGTTTATGCAAATAAAGGCTCTACACAGACAACAGTGATTTTATTTTTCTTGGCTTAAGACACAACACACACTCAAAGGCGTTGAAAGCCATTGACTGCTGGTCATTACTAATTTAATAAGCAGCCCTCGCAGTTCTTGCAGATTACAAAGGAATCTGGCTTTACATGTGTAATATGCAGTGCGCAGAAAATACTTAGTGCTGTTCTCTTTGAAACCTAGAGGACAGTTATTAAAATTTTATGGTTCAAATTAAAATTTAAGATTAAAATACAAGATCAAAAGAATCAATTTTTCCCCTCAATGCTATTAGGAATAAGCCTTTTGGAATGGAGGGGCTCAATGTCTTAAATGTCATGTCCTCCTCCAGAGAGCTAGATTAGAACTAATCACAGCTGACTACAGGAACGTAACTTTCTGTATTATTTTTTTTTAAGAGAGGAACAAGCTTTTATTACTTTTTAATGTATTATGCTATTGTAGAGTCATGAAGTAGTAAGTACTGCTTGGGAACCAGTGTGACAGTTTTTGAAGAAGCAGTTTGTTTCATGAGCAGAAGGGAAATCCGCGGTTGTGGAACTGTTAAAATCAGTTGGAGGATGCCAGAGGATTTGCTTCTTTGTCAAAGCAAAGGGGAGCAAGGGGAGGCTCACGCAATAGCTCGGTCTGATTAATAACTGTCAGAGTGCCCATTTTTCTAAGGTTCCATGCCATTAATATGTCTCCCAGTGTCAAATCTGGTTGCCATTTTTCTTGTAAGACACTTTAATAATAAACTGCAAAATCAATGAGACACAGAAGCAACCTTATAAGGAAAGTGCCCTGCTATATCTTAACTTGAAACACAAAGTCACAAATCTGCTTTCTGGTTTATGTATTACTTTCCTGAAACTTTACCATGGTGCTGTACTCTCTGTGTAGCTCAGTTGTAAGAACCTGGTTTTGCTGTTCCTGAACAGCTATTTG
Source organism: Aptenodytes forsteri (assembly GCF_000699145.1). Taxonomy (NCBI): domain Eukaryota; kingdom Metazoa; phylum Chordata; class Aves; order Sphenisciformes; family Spheniscidae; genus Aptenodytes; species Aptenodytes forsteri. Next base: position 4,591,646 of record NW_008796044.1, on the reverse strand, counting down.
TCACTGGGAGGCACAGTGAAGTCAGTTCTGTGATATAGATCACAGAGGAGGTGACAAGAGTGTTGCTTCATTTCATCATGGAACTGACACAGAACTTGTCAAGGTCACTAGGAGAAGCGCTGCTATTGACTTCAATACAATTTGGATAAGTCCTCATAGGCACACGGGAGGCTGTTGGAACAGTACATGTCTGACACTGAACACTGCATTTGTTGCATGTAACTTCAACAACTGTGCCTTGTGCTGGTGAACAGACTAAAGCCAGGATGGGCTCAAGGGTTCTCTCAACCTTTAAAAAATAAATAATTAAGTAAAATATATGTATACACACACATCATGACTGTTTTGTCATGCAAAATTTACCTTATTCCTGGAAGTTCACAAACACGAACTCATTAGCAAAGCAAAACTTCACCAAGCTCTGCCATCTGGTGAATAGTTAGTCACCTATTTCAATAAATGGATGAAATCCGTTAGGTTCATTTTTATGCAAAATCTGTATGTACCTCTTGTTTTCTCCCATGACTTTAGGGCTGATCCATGACAGCTATAATTCTAGGATATTTTTTAAAACTAGAGAAATTATGGGATTGATGTCATGTAAAGGAAAACTGTTTTCACAGAACTGATCAAACAGAATTAAGCCTTTATCCTGTCTTTATAAATCTTCAAATCCTGAAGTAATAGAAAATTATTTAAGCTCCTGTTATTTCATTGAAGAGCTTAAGATGACTAGATGACCAGCATGAAATGCAACATAGCATTAATTGAACAAATGCAGAACTGGATTACTCCAAATCTGTTGAGAGCTGCAGAATAAAGGACATCAAGGGTTCAGTGGCAAATTCCCCTTACTGACAAGCATTTGTTATAACAGTGAAAGAAAAGCACTTCATGAAAACCAGAAGCTACAAAATTCATTAAGAAAGATCCTTTTAAAATGAGGCCTGGGAGACTCTTCTTATCGCAGAAGCCAAAGCATAGCCACCTGTGGTTATCAGTTTTTCAGACTTGTGTATCATTGAAGTTAAATTGATGAAGAGGCTGACTATACCAAAGTGGAGAGAGAGGAAAAAAAAAGTTTGGGTTTTTTTATACGAGGAAAGGAAAAATGGACTGAGATCAGTGAAAGAAAAGGAACTGAGAGAACAAATAGGAAAGAAAAAACATTGTTACCTCTACAGATGGGGGAAGCGAGGATTGACTAGAGGAAAAAGATCAGTTTCTGGGGACAAGATCAATATATTTACACCTCATATCTCATACAGGTTCTCTTCTTGTGCATATAAGAGCAGGGATTGCCATTCCTTTCTATAGGAGGACAAAGGTGCAATGAATGCGTCTTTCACAATGTCTAGAAAATAGGATACCTCTTACTGGAACAGAAAGACAAGTGAAGCAGCCGTGATAGAATGATTTCTCTCTTATCATTCATCATGGAGAGGACATGCATCACATGGTTCAAGTGCCGTATGTAAAATAAACCACAGTATCTGGTTTGCCATCCTTTTGAAGGAAATGTAGAGGAGCAGCAAACTTGTTTTTCTAGGTGAAACTGATGACCGCAGATTTAATCACAGGCAAGTAGATGATAACAGAAACTGCTATCTACTTGGCCTTTAGTTCCTTATAGCAGATGGGAACTATTCAGAATTTAGGCAAGCTCTGGTGTACTTCACCTTTTGAATTAACATATTTGCTTGTTTATAACCCAAATGTCAGCAATTTTTCATCAGATCATTGCTACATGACCTACTTTACTAAGGGGATGTTTTATAATGATGACACAACACTTCTGAGTGCTGCTTCTCCGAGTTCGATGGAACTGTAATCAGCTGGTTCAGTAGAGGGAAAACAACATTTAAATTTATTTTCAATATACTTAACAGGGATGCCTTTCTCCACTACCCTTTACTCTAGCGTTTCTCTTTGTCTTTGGCCCGGTAAAGAGAGCTGTCAAAATTCAACTGGGTAGGCTTTGGTTGCATGCTCACTTAGATTACAGCTAGACAATCCAACCTGAAGAGCCCAGAAACATTCAGAAAGGATGGGATAGGGACTGTCAGTTCCCAGCAGTCTCGGTAGCTCTTTCTGAAGCCATAGTGGAAGGTGTTTTGCTGTGTTATAATGTGGGACTTCATGTGTCTGATGAGGGCTGAATCCTCATATCAGTACAACTTGGATATAGGACAGTAATATCTCTATTTTGCTTGTCAGAGAAAATGTCCATTAAAGTGATGTTTGGTCCATAAAAGACCGTTTTACGGAGCATTTAAAGAACTGTTACATCTACCGGCAGCCTGCATAATTTGTGTTTACCCAGTAGCTATTTGGATTTAAATTTGGATACTGTTCCTGTAGTTCCTGCAGCAGGAGAGAGCAGCCAGGAGGATCTTAATAGCTGCAGGACAGTGAGTTTAAAGGGCATACTGGAAAATGAAGTACGGGCAGATGATTTCTGTGGCAGGATGAAGGTGGAGCTGCAGCTCGGAGAGAGAAGAGTAGAAGGAAGTGTTTGTATTTTCTGCATTTATTTAATAGAACATGAGAGCAAAGGAAAATAAAAATGACTGGGTAGTAATAGGGAGCATCATCCTCCCCACTCAGAGGCTCCCGCTGCTTGTGTGGAGCTGTTACAGGTGAAACGTGCACGAGACATTTGTGGCTTTATTGTGGAGTACCATGAACTGTTGCAGGCACCATATAAAATCAATATGCAGATTGACTAAACAACAGCCAACCTGTAAGCCGAACAGTCTGATAACTGAATTGTCGTTAACACAGTCAGACTTCACAATGCTCTTGAAATCACTAACTTTATTTTAGTGGAAAATTAACCTACTCGATGTGGTATGCAGTAGCTCATTCTTTTGATTTACACCTAGTTATTCCCACAATAATAAAACATTAATACTCTGAATCTTTCATTTAGAAAATATTCAGTATAATAAATATACATTAATATGTCTGCTTACTTTTTTATTCTCTAGTTCTTTAGAGTTTTCATTCCATGTATGCCAGTTTTTCATTTTGTTTCTGAAATCAACTCTCTGACAATCCATTTCTCTTATATTCTTTCTAAGACAACAGAATCTTAAATTGCTGACATAGTATGTCCATTGTAGTAGCTGCTAGTTAATATCTTTAAACCCCAACTCCCTGGAAAAGTCTTTACTGAGAAGGAGAAGCCCTAAAATGTTTTCTTTTTGGAGATTTGTAGAATATGCATTTACGTTTACTGAATGCACTATTAAAAGGTATCAATGTAATTTAAAAACAGCTTTTCCAGATGTTTCCTAGAACTTTGGTAATAGTTGAATGAGAATTTCATATCTTATGTTGATGTTGATAAGGGTTTCAACTAGAACTGAAAGTAACTTTAAAATTTCTCATTTTCTGTTTACACATCAAGAAGACTTCTAGTTTCACAATATAAAGTATATCCTTGCAGAGGAGTTTGTAGACAGAAAAACTAACAAGATCAATAATAGCTAAGTGGGCTGGACTCAGATAAAGTCCAAGAAAAGACAGAGGAGGGGAAATGTGAGTGACTGAAATAAATTAACAGATGGTTGTGACAAAGGGAGTGTTGAATCATGCTAACATTGGCAGGAACAACCCATCTAAGCATAACTCTTTGTATGTCCACAATTAGCTGCATTACCTTTGAACAGCTAGTTCAAAGTTCTGCCTGAGCTGAGATGCTCCCTAGAGGTAACTCATTCAAGATGCTGCAGTGGCGTGGCTGCATTGTTCCTAATGTTCCTAACTAGCTCTTCAGATCTTGCTTAGGTGTATGTGGACAGCATGTATGTTATGAAAATGGGCCTCAGTGAAAAAACTGGACAAATCAAACAACTTCCAAAATAAATGTTTAAATACCCATGTAATTTCCCAAAAAGCAATAAAACCTCTCCCTCTTACTCTGTGAGATCAGTGCTGTTGGAAAATGACTCCAGAGAAGAACTCTGCATTTATCCTCAGAGATTCTTCAAATTGATACTGGAGTTTTGTGAAAAAAGAGGTTTATCAATTTTTTTCTATTGCATTTACATAGCTTTTTATTAGAAAATATAGACTTCTGAAATAAAAAAAAGTTTGAGTCTGGTCCTAAGACCACTGAACTACATAGACAACTTCAGCTTCAAAATCAACGGTGTCTGAATCAACTCCTATTTCTGCTTGCTGTTTGGAGAGGGATGGTCCAAAGCTCACAGAAATCAGTCCAGATCTTTCTGTTCAGTTCAGTGGATTTTGAATTAGATCCAGTGCAAAGCTGAATCAGGGGGGTCAGAAGCAGCAGACTGAACAGCAGATGGGGCAAGGGGGAAGTGGCGCCGTACAGAATGTGCGGTGTTCCTCACAGAGCACGGGCGCAGTCTGTGTCTGTAAGAAAATCTCCATGGAGAGCTCAAAAGAAAATTGGGTTTTACATTTTCAACCAAGGAAGTTACTTTGAATACATTTGATTAAACAGAATATTTCATTTTACTGTTTTAATAATAAATCATACACACTGAATAAATGTAGTATTTGTAATACCATTAAAATGTAATTTCTTTTGTACTGTGAATGAATTACATGATAGGTGTAGCATACTTTTTCTTTATTCTTAGAAGAGTTTTAGCATATAATTATTTTCCAATTATCTGACTGTTTCTTGAACATTTTAATCACTTTTGGAAATGGCACTGAAGAGTTTCATTTCAGTGGGAGCAAGGGTTTTAAATGCCACCAAGGGCTTGGGCTTAGTCCTAAAATTCCTACAAGGCACTGTTTTTCAGTGTTAAAAAGCTCTGAAATGTATGGCCCCTCAACACACCAAATGACTATTTCCAGTTATTGTAAATTCAAGCTGATACAATACAGCCTGATGTTAATTGTCTTTCCCTCAAGACAAAGATGCCAGTTCATGTCTGCTGAGGCCATAACCTGATGGTCCTGCTCCGGATTGTGTTTTGATTTTAGGAATGATCAAGATTCTGTGTATTTCAAAAAGACTTAAACCTTTCTTCCTGGGAAAGTAGTCATAAGTTGTGTTGTGCAGCTTTTGATGATGTTTGCTTTCTTCCTGTCCTGCATCTCTTAATCATTTTTTCAGTCAATACAGACAAAAACAAAGAAGAGTGTTTGAACAGGTGTTTTTATTTCAATCGTTACTGCCAGGATGCAATTTGAAAGCATTTGGGTGTTTTGTTTTTTTAAGTTTTTGAGAGTTCTCCCTCTAAACTTCTGAAAATAGGCCTTTGAGCTCCTGATGGTTGATTTGAGCAGATACTTACCAGTAAGTCTTCTCTCCTGTCTGGCACAAATCCAGTCTATGACCACATTGGTATTAAAAGTCTTTTGTTACCAGCTCTCTGTTGATTTGTTGTGAGGAGGCAAGAAGAGTCCAAAAGTTAAGAACTGCAGACATAAAATTGAAATTGCACTGGAAGACAGAATCTTCTGACAATGCAAATTTTATAGTGATCTAGCTGCTTTCTGTGCAGACCAATATCCACAGCTGTGTTTCATGACAGTGAGTAGCATCTTTGTTTTCCAGGGTGAATCACTCATCACACAGCAGTCTGATTCTTTCTGTTGGCTGTAATGAATGTGATCTGATGGCATCTTCAACATCTACAATCCCTGTGTGGTTGCTTTTGATGTCAGGTAACTAATGCCACATCAGTCACGTGTGACATGGGTACATCAGTGGCTGATTGCATGGAATATAGATGGTGGTGGCTGCGTAACATAAAAGGTGTGGAAGTGACAGATAAGAACTGTATGTTCTCATGTCCTTTCTCAACTCTGCATTCACCTGCCAAGAGCCAAGGAACTTGTAGTTTATATCAGTGAAGTGGTACCTGATATGAGGCTTGGCATTAGACCTTTAGTGGGTTATAAATTACAATATATGGCAGTAAAATACTATTTTCCTATTGTAGGTAGTCTGATGATTTGAAACGAGTCGATGCTATTTCCTCCCAGCTCAGAATTTGGTAGGAGTAAGGTTGTGGACAGAGTAAAGGTGATTAGTTAATATATTACTTTATAAACTTTATTTACTTTAACCGTGCAATGGGATAAGAGAAGAAGGAGCTGCCTCCCAGATACTAGCCATCTCTTACATAAGTCTATTTTAATTTGATTTCTAATGTAGCTTTATGTTTGAAAAGCTTATGTCCTCCTTTTTATATCCTGGTGCTTGTAGAGTGAACATGTTTGAGAAGACTTAGAAAAGTAACAGCTATATCTTGTTGTGTTTTTCAGTATGATTATCACACATGACCATGAAATAAGCAGATTATATTTCTCTATTAGAGTAAAGTAGGCCCTTGCAAATTCTTAATTTTATGTAAGTGAAACAGAATTCTATGGAGCTTTCATTTGTAATGTTATGAAAATTATACATTTATAAACTAATAAAGGTCATATTCACAATAAAGTTTAAGAATGGTAAATTACAGAACAAGGACAGCTATGGACAAAAGAACTGTATTGAAATAGTAATTGTATTCATAAAGATATCAAAGCAACTTAGGAAAGAATAAAGCTTCTTCATCTCTATGTAAACTTTAAAATACAATTGTCATGGTTTTCAACTTTTTCAGCATCTCTTCTTTTGTTTATATCTGTAATTGTAAAATCTCTGTTTCTATTATATTGTCATGGTCATTTATGTTCTCATTGTAATAAAAGAAAAACGATCTGTCTAGTAGCAAGTCAATGTTTTCTAATAAGTTTTTAAAAAGCAGTTAAATATTTTATAAAATACTCACTGTGTATCAAAGTGCTACTGTTAAACAAAATAAAGAAAGAATAACTATTTATTTATTTATTGTTCCTTTAGAAATAATTCAGAGAACATTTTTCCAGTGTTCAAGGGCAGTCATTACTAGAATACATAGGGATCCTTTATTCTGTCGATGAAAAATGGAAATATTTTATGGAATTGACACTGTCACCACAACAACGTTGCTTAAATAATTAGTCATCCTTACTCAGATATGGGATCATTGACTTGGTGGATATCAAACTGACAAGTCATCCTGTTAAATTTCAGTTTGTTAGTTCTTATTAAAAATTATGTTTATCATTCTCTCAGAGTATTTTGATATATGCACTTGGTGTTTCTGATATCAGTTACACAACTGGAAATTGTTTTTGCATTATTTCTGATTTCTTTTACTGTAATTCACATATTAAAGTTTGCCTCAGTACTTACTATGTCTGTACAAATCACAGTATTACTATTTTTTATTTCATCTTTCAGAGGATCTCATTGCATTATGCAGGCAATAAAAAAAGATTCTGTTGCAAAGCTGTTATTTTTTTGTTTTCCAGAAGATACTGAGTGCAGATAGTTTAAACCCTGGACAGATGCTGTGCCAAGTAGGTTTTTGGAGACTGTGTGGCCTGATGTACATTCAGACCCAACGAAGGCTTCTTAGCAGAGATTGGTATCTTATGCAGAGAGCAAAGGTATGGGGGCTTGGGGGTGGAGGAAGGTCATACAAGTCATGCTTTACACATCCAGAGACCCTAAAGCACCTTTAGATTTATCTGAGGCTGGCATTTGTGTATAAAGGGATCAACTTTGCTGGTCTTAGTTTATCATGCTTCCTGTATGAATTATGATTGCAGACTTATTTTTACCTTATTATTTTGTGTGTATCAGACAATGCATATATGCTTCACTCCCATAGAAGCAAATTGTCACTTAGATTTTTAACTTGAGGTTTTGAAGTGCCAATGCAAAATTGAAAAAAAAGATAGTATACTGAGTTTTCAAAGTAGGTAAGAACCCAGACTCCCTTCATAGCTCAGCACACAACTTACATCCATGCATCCTGTAGAAATGAAGTGTATTTCCTTACAATAAAAATGTTGTTGAAAAAAAGTGAATTTACTTCAGTGTTTGAAGAGTGGAGGGTAAGTCATCCCTTTGCAAAGGAGGACGATTGGCATCTCATTAAGAATTTCTAAATCTCATTTTAGCTGCTCTTTGCAGCAAGCTCATGAGCATCGGGAGTATTTGCTGTTGGTCCTGACAGCAGATTCTAGGAAATAGCCTCTATAGCAAAGAAAGGAAGGAATGAAAGGGTACACAGAGTATCACTGTGCTGAAAACTAGAGCAAACCAGCAGTGTCATCTGTAAGGCCTGAAACAGGATGACACTAAAGAGGGTTCAAAATTGAATGACTTCCCATTCGATGTTATTTTTAAAAAAATGGGGTTAATATCTAAAAATAAAAAATAGAAAAGTAATTTTCCCTTGCTGTTCTGCCTATTGTGTCTTCACAAACGTGGGTGATGAGCTGTGAGTTACAGGGGCATGAGGACAAATTTCCCAAAAGGCTGCTATTCTTTTGTACATTCAGTTTACTTCTGTTGCATTTGTCTCTGTGATCCTCTGCTAGTAGCTCAGTTCTGGGAACAAATCTGGCTACTTGGACTAACAATTTTTATGGATGTTCATGGTATTCAGCTGCCAATCAGATGTATGCAGATGCAAATTGGACGGCTAGATACACAAGTACTTTGATTTGTCTGTAAACCCATCTTGAGCCCGTGAAGTGTCAGTATGGATTTTTGTAGGTGGAATTTTTGCTTTCTTAAAAGGACACTGAACCTTTGAAACACCTCCATTTAATGGTTGGTTGGGTCAGTGTGTTTATGCTTACTTTCTAGATGATGAAAATCTTACAAGCCTGAAGCTTAGCCTGAAAACATATTGCCGAGGCTAAAAATACTTGCAAAATAATGTAACAGATAAAGCTCTGAAGAAACAGATTTTATTTGACAGTCTTGAAATTTTTTTCAATGACCGCACAAAAGCGTTAAATGGGAATGGCCTGGGGAGAGGCACTAAATCAATAAGCACCAGTAAGTTTGTGAAATCAATTTTTTGCTTTTCACATACACAAAAATTGATGCAGCCAATGCTGTGTAACTCCCATTAATTGTCCAGGGTGACAGAAGATTTACCAATTGCTTATTGACTTCTTTGAAGCCATAGGAGGAAAATGGAAGTAGCTGCAAAGTTAACCGTGTGATACAGAAGATCTACTTCCTGAGTTGATGTGTAAATATAGGCACAGTAGATTGTCTAGAGCTTCACACTTTTTCTGCCATTATACGTGTGCTATCAATATTTCTGCAATCAGAAGCAGAAACAATGTTACTACAGTGGCAAAATTGATAAGGTGTATATAGATAATATATATTCAACATGTAACATAGTGTCATGAACGTTACGAAAGTATACCATATTAAAAGAGTCAGGATTTTCAGAAGTGGCTATCTGTCCTGTGCTATCTGCCCTGACCACAGACTTGAGGTCTGTAATTGGGGTGTATGGAAATGGAGGTCTGTAAAAAATCAGTTTTGTTCATGAAAACCTTTGCCTTCAGCATCTCTGTTTTTCCTTGATAGTTTGCCTGCCTTCCCACTCAGGGCAATGGGCACTGATGACAATGTTTCTCTCTTACACTTTATTTCACTTTCTTTGGGCTGAATGTAGTTTCTCTTGTTAGCTCCTGTTTTAGCTCAGTTCCTTGAATTGTTTTTATACTTCACATGCTTTTACTCTGCTTACTTCCTTCCTTCACAGTTCCTTACTGCCCTAGCTTTGTTTTGCAGCCTTTATAGAATCATAGAATCATTGAGGTTGGAAAAGACCTCTAAGATCATCGAGTCCAACCATCAACCCAACACCACCATGCCCACTAAACCAT
>NW_008796044.1:4563425-4580739 GCF_000699145.1 Aptenodytes forsteri | reverse complement strand
ACAAGACCGGCCCCAAAACTGAGCCCTGGGGAACACACAAGACCGGCCCCAAAACTGAGCCCTGGGGAACACACAAGACCGGCCCCAAAACTGAGCCCTGGGGAACACTATGTGTTCCCATGTTTATGTCTTTATATGATGTTTATGTCTTTATATGATGTTTAAACATCATATGTTTATGTCTCATCATTCTTTCCAAAAGCCTGAAATACCCACTGTATAAGATGCTCTCGGCAGACAGAGCAAGGAAGATGCCAGAATGCCAGTGGCGATCGTTTAGCACTAGTATTTTGTATCAGCTTCCTCTAGATGTGCCTGGCTACAGAGAGGCCAGGACCATTTTCATACCTTGTGAGTGTTTTCATACCTACAAGGGGGAAAAGGATGCAACATTTGATCCCTTTCCGAGATGTATTAGGTAAGGAGAGGATGGGTCACGTTCTTGAACGCATTAGGCTGATGTTCAGGAAAAGTATAGCAGAATCGCAGTTCTGCTGGAGACTTCCTATTTTGTCGTACGTCAGGCATCTAGACCTTGATTTGTCCAAATGTGTGTTTAAATCCAGTGATTAATTTCTGTTTAAAAATGTTTCAGTGTTTAAATATTTTCCTGATGAGTGTTAAGATCATAGTGAAAATTGAATCATCTTTGCTGAATCAAACTTTGCTGAATTGGCTGCTTTCTTTTTGACTTTCCACTCTGGAAAAATGGAGATAATGTGTCCTTCTCCTGGCTGCTTTCCTTTGACATATATTTTTCTTTTACACTCAGTTGTTCCACAGGAGTTCCTGTTCACTTTAGTAGGATGACTTGTGGAGAAGTTACTCTTCCCCCCAACTCAAGGCATCTCCTCATCAGACTTTGAGCATTTTTATAGGGGCTACAGGCTCTAATTCTTCTGTTATAAATAGCATATTTCACAATTAACAGCTATAAAATCAGCTACTGTTTCTTGTGCGCCCTACTCAGTCTTCTTACTTCCCCTGGGTATGAGATGTGAGAGCGCTCATTAAATTTCTAAGTCAGAAAAGAGAAAAAAGTAAATAAAAATAAATATGTAGATTAAAAATACACCATCTATGGTATAAACAGGGCACTCCGAAATGTTAGTTAAGATTTCCATAAATGTGACACATGATAAAAAGAGCAGTAGCACAAAGCAAAAGAAGAAAAAGACTTTTAAGGCTAATAAACTTTGCACTGAAAAGTGACACCTGACACTTCAAAGTGAAAGAACTGAGAGTTATTTATGTTTTCTGTCTTTAACAGTAAAATATTTTAATAAATTGTCTTTTTTTGTAATAGTAAATTACTTGAAAATACATATATAACGTACAGTGGAGCCAAGAGTGGGAGGAAGGTTTGGCATAAGCTATGTTTTATATTTTTCTCTTTTTTCCTAAATACTTTTTAAAAAAATGATTCACAGTCCTTCAAACTAATATTCCTTTTATCTTTAACTCCCTTCTGACTCCTCTTTGAGGAGGTAAATCCATCTAATACCCTTAGCATGAATGCAGACAAGCATCCTGGAAAGTAAGTCCATCATGCTCCTGCTTTCTGTCTGTTCTTCCCTGTTTTCTAGCATAGAAGCTAAATTTCAACAACTGATTGAAAATAATCCTCTGTAACAAGATTTTAATGGTAACAAATTGTGTCTTCTGCATAAGAGTAAGATCATGAATGCACAATACAGTGAGATAATATATTCAGGGAAGTTAAATAGATATTTGTAGGTGGTTTTTACGAAAAGAGAATGAAGTGTTTTAGCATCAGTTGAAGGCATTAGGTTAGCAGTCACAGCACAAAGTCACATTTAAGTTTCACAAAACAAATAGCTAGTAAAGATCCATCATGTATTTAGAAGTGAGAAGATACTGATTCCAGATTAAAAATCAGTAGTGTGATGCAGCATCAGGAGACACATGAGTGTCCTGCCATAAACTCCATAAGCAGAAACTCTTTAAAACCCCGGACGCTGAAAAGGACAACGGAAATGATGGGGAGGAGGAAAAGAAGATTTGGCAAGCTGCATCTTGATGAGCTATTAGACTTAAGGGTGAGGAAGCAAGAGAGTTGCAGCTGAAAGCTCTATCAACCTGCTGAATACTTTATCTCTTCAAAAGGAGCAGATTAAAAAAAAAATCAGTTATCTTTGGAGATCCACAGCTGTGTAAATAGAAAGCCCTTACCCTCTGGTGAACGCTGTCGCGAATGTGCTCCTCAAAGGGTAATCAGGAGGTTGATAATGGAATCGGTGGGTTATGACATTATTTCATGACTGCTCGCTTTGGGCTCGGTATCTATTTGGCTCCACAAATAAGGCAGGCTACAAGAGTGCGTTACACTCCTGTTTCAGTTAGTTTGTCTCTGTGCGTACCTGTAAGTGAGCTGTGATGAGTCTCACCTACCCCACAGGACTGCTGCCAGGGCAGGGCTGCCTGGGGGAAGGTGTCGGCGCCCCTGCCCCTGCGTGTGGCTGGATGTTCAGTGTGCTGCAGTGCTTGGCACAAAAGAGCCCCTTCCATCTTCCCAGCGGCCTCACCCTCTCTCCCTTACTTCTGGGGCTGTTCTGTGACCTCCCTGAGATGTTCTTCTAGTTACACAAAGAAGAAAGAGGAAAAGAGGGGAAGCTCAGCCAGCTCAGTCACTGCCTCGTGACCTGCCACCACACCTGAGGGGATGAGGTTTGGGGGGAAAGGGAACAAGTATCACAAGTCTGAGCGGCTTTTTGGGTTTAACTGCTGTGAACATACGCATGTGTAGAAGTGTTAGGAGAGTGATGCAAAGCAGCATGTGAAATTTTCCTGAAAAAATTGAAGGACACACTTTCACATGTTCAGTTTTTTGAGGATGCCGTGTCTTCCAGCACTGGAGCTGGTCATCTCCAGCAGAGAGCTGGTGCGGGTCACTGGAGGTCTGATGGGAGATAGGCTAGAGCTAAGCAGTTAGTGCCTTTACATTGACACAAGACCATACTTTTGTTGGCATATCTGTATATTGCACCATGTAATGAAGCCTCAGGATATGCCTTGAGCCCCTGAAACTACCAAAGGAAAAGAAAGTGAATAGCACACGAGGCACACTATTGTCCCCATAGCAGTTTAAATGGTCCTCAGAGTTGTACTCCTGAGCTTGGCTGCTGAGCAGTTAATTATGCAGTAACTGTACTTTTACTTTCTGTTACAGTAACTTTTATGGACTAATTTGAGTCTGTGGAGTCCCTACTGTGGGATGCTAAAAGACAGCCTTCGCTTTGATACATGAATATGTGCTTGGCAAAAGTGATGTGCAAAGCTGTGACAATGTATTTAGAGTACATGAAAAATATGGGACTTGATGTTGTCCTAGAACTGAGGTATTATGTTTTAATAGTGAGATTGATTTAACCAACTGAAAATTTGCTGAGAAATGAGACAGAATATCCATTACTTAATGTCTCAAAATGGGCATATTTCAAAAGATATAAGATAGCTGGAACAGACATTATGGGCTCATTTCAGGAATAAATTGGTAAAAACCTATGGTTGTCAATATGCAGGAGGTCAAACTGGATGATGGTCCATTTCAGTTCCTAAAAATCGGTGAATCTAATAATTTCACTAGAAATGCTGGCTCTGACTGTCATTTGCACTGTGACCTCTTCACATCCATCTGGAAGTGTTAAATGGCCTTAAAGTAGATGCAAGATTTACTGACTTTGTATCCTTTCTTCGCTAGTAGGACAGTAAAAAGGGGCTGTGTGTAGATAGGATTGAAAGCTTTATTCCAAAGCTTGTCTGTAAGTTTTTGGGGTGGGAAGAGAGAGTCCATCCGTAGCCTAACTCCTTGTTTATCAGATTTTATATTCTTAGGTCCCACATGAAAATAATGTATTGTATGCTGAATGTAAAAGAAAAGTCACTCATGCGTTTTTTTAGTAGGACAGTAAAAAGGGGCTGTGTGTAGATAGGATTGAAAGCTTTATTCCAAAGCTTGTCTGTAAGTTTTTGGGGTGGGAAGAGAGAGTCCATCCGTAGCCTAACTCCTTGTTTATCAGATTTTATATTCTTAGGTCCCACATGAAAATAATGTATTGTATGCTGAATGTAAAAGAAAAGTCACTCATGCGTTTTTTCATTGTTTTTTTTCACAGACAATGTTTTTGACCTAAAGATGAACCAGATTTTAATCTTTTGTGGCCTTTTTTCACCTTGAATCTTTTCCTGTATTCTTTAAAATATTCATACTTGCATTGAGAAGCCAAATTTTTCAAGGTGATCCTAGGTGAATAGGATTAAACAACTCAGGTCAAACTACTTACTTAATCACTGTATATTCTTCATGCAATTGGCAAGAAATTATATTTCATACAGCATTCTTTATAGTCTCAAGTTTTAGTATTCTGAGAGAAGAAAAATGAAAGGCAAATATCATGACCTTTTGTATCTCAATGACCTGAAACTGGAGATGGGTTGCAATTTAAATACAGAATTCAATCCCACCTTTACAGTATCTGTAGGCACTTGTAAAATATGTCTGGGACATTCAGAATGGAAAAGATACAATGTAATATCCTTCCAGGGAGAAGAGCTCTGAAAATTGCCATTTTCCCTTCACACATTAAGGCACTTACTGATGAAAATTCATGCTTTTTATTAAGAGAAAGTTGTAATTTCTCCCAGAAGCAAAGCTGTTTTCCCTTTTAATTGTTTTATTTGTTTCTAGTACAGGAGACATGACTCATGTTTCGGTTTTACACCAGAAAAAATGCTGATTTTTTACTGTTTTCCTATGCAAAACTGTTTCACTTTATTAGATTATCATCTATTAATGACACAGCTATGCAATTTCTACTCAGTATTCTTCAATAGAATGAATTCTGACAGTCAAACATCGGAACTTAATCTAAGCACGTACTTGAGTGTCACTGGGCAAAAAAATTAGACCTTAGCAGAGGTGTGCTTTTTCTCAGTCTGAGCATGTGCTCAGCCCCCTGGAAATCAGAAAAGGAGAATTATACCTGTAGCACTGTCCTGGTTTTGGCAGGGATAGAGTTACAGAGAGTAAATTTTAGGAACAGATAGACTTGAAAGGAAGATCTGTTTCTCCCTGAAAATATACTAACGAAGACTTTTCTTGAATGTGCTATCTGGGCCTAACAGGTTAGTGAATGCAGTGGAATATACTTGGCTGTTCCCTGCAGAGGAAGCTTGCACGGCACAGGAGCCCCAGTGGATGCCTGCACTTAGTGTGCTTTAGCCTCTGATAATCACATCTCGAGGATCCCTGCAGCTCCAGCAGCAGAATATGAAGATTCCTCACCACACTAGTTTTGCAAATGAGGGGTAAGATCTTAAAATCTGACCATTGACTTGAGCTGCCTCATACTCAGAAGAACCTATCTTGAGTACCCTTCAAGAAGCCTAGATTTTTAGAAATTACTGAGCACCTACATTTTAAAAATCAGGCTTCACTGGAATTTTTTAGCATAGGGGTTCAAGGTCATTATTCGCGTCAAAATCCTGAATGAAGGCAATATTGTTTTATCCCCTATATTGGGTAGAAAAGGGGATGGTCTGTCTGACCAGCAGGAGTGTAACGTAGCTGCGATGACACAGGCCCGCATTAGGTGATCTCAAGTGATGCAGATGATCCAGATAGGTTCAGAAACGTGTTTCAGCTCCTCATTCAAAGATGCAACAAAAATGTGACTGGCAGTCATTGAAATGTAGCACTGCAGTTATTCTCTCCTTTCCATCTGGTGCCAGACAGATTCTTAGTCAGTGGTTTGCACCAGCTGTGCTTACACAATTCTGCACACAAGGAAATGAGAAAATGTTTCGTGATTTTTGTGACTGGAGTGGAACAAAGGCAAACATCTGGATGGCTGCAGCGACAAGACGTACAAAGGGAAACCTGCTGGCAGTGTTTCTAAGGCGGCAAGAGGTGGATTTAATGACAACAAACATACCAAATGTATGCCATGCTAGCTTGGAAACAGTATCTAAATTAGACCTCTGTGTTTGCTGTCATGACTGACAGCTACAAATGTACACCAGTGATGGATATGTGTACTTTATAGAAGAAAGCATTGTGTTGAAGGTGTTATAAGAAGTTCTTGCTATTTGTTTCTCTAATATTCTATTGTCTTCATAAGATAAGCGAAGGCACTTTACCAACGAAGCCATAAGCAAAGTATATTTATGCATAAGCTTTCAGTGAGCTTTTTTCAAGTATGAGAGACTTGTGTATCCAGTGCCAGGGAGGTAAAAGTTCTCCAAGTGAACACAGGTATTTTTTGGTAAGATTTTTAGACCTTATCAGTGCCTAACCTGTATATTAGTAATAGTATTTTTGGAAGAAGCAGACAGAAAATTCCAGAGTTAAAAATAGGATCTTGAACAATGTCCTGTGATTTTTGTTCTGTGCTTACCAGTAGTGCTCACCAACATGCAAATCCCAGGAATAACCATGAAGACACAAGTGCAGGATGTGAGAAAAGAGGAAGAGGCTGGATGGTCATCTTCAACTTCTGGATTTCTCTGACAACATTTTTCTCCTCTAAGGCAGTTTGTCTTTAATGTTCTCTCATGATTATTTCCCTAGTTTCTAATTCCTTGCAGTATTTGGTATTATTTATAAAGCTCCAGCTGCCAGGCTGACACAGTTTTGCAGGAGCCAGCTTTCATTTTTTGAAGTGCATTTTTTTGTTTCTCATTGTTCCAGAGAGAAGTTGAAAACATGAACCTTAACACCAAAAAAAAAAAAGGAGGCAAAATAAAAGAAAGAATGCCAAAGCCATTATTTTGGAAACAAGATCTTAAGACCTTTGGAAGCTTGCTCATAATTTGGAGGGAGGGGGAGAATTTTTTCATCACTTGGAGTTAGTGCGTTTCTTTGAAAGGAAGAACCCTGTCTTTCAGCAGGAGTGTATCACAAACATTTATAGGACCAGTGAGACCCGTATCTCTTTTACAACACTCTGAATATAAGGAACAATACATTGGCAGTGGCAAATTAGGGAAAACAAAAGGAAAGCAAAAGCAGAATCAGGTCCTAAAGAAGCTATAATACTATGGTATACTATAGAATGGAGCATGAACTTCAGTTGTTTATTAAGAAAATTATAAAGCAGAGTGAGAAACAATTGTGAATTGTTGAAGAAAACATTTGCCTCTGTCTCAGTTTACCTTTCTTGCACTATGAGTAGAACACTTTTCTTAAAGGTTCTGTTGTTTTTAAGAGGTTGGGATTTTTTTCCCGTTTTTCTTTAGATCGTTCAATAGGCTAACATTTTTCATACTGTAAATAGAACAGCTCATAGGAAAAAATTGCTAATAGTCTTTAACACTTTTGCAAAAATTGCTATTGAATGTTATTCAAATTTTATGCATTTTTTTGTCGTTTCCTATTTTTTCACCAGTCTCATTTCACAAAATGAGACTCAGTGCTTGGAAAATGTTTTGAGATTTTGGAATTAAAAACAATTCTTCTAGAAGTATTAGTTCTTTAAAGGAAGAGGAGCTTACCTCTTATGAAAAGAAATGCCAGCATAAATAATACAGTGAAAAGGAAAGACTGACTCAATTGTTCCTATGCTTCCTTCCTTAAAATTGAATTATTCATTATTTCCTTTAAAAATGCACAGAAGATAACCTTTTTTTTTTTTAACTTAAGACCCCCACTGAAGTTTCACATTAAACAAAAATAAATCCATGCCTAGGAAGCATCCACAGATTCCAACTAATTAGCATACTTTGAGAGTTACCTGTTTTGTGACTTCTCTGGGTTTATATTTGAAAGCAAAATCAGATGCCATTTCCCAGCTGAAGTGCAACCTTATCATTGTAATTCCTTACATGTTTTTAGATTATGTCTTTTTATCATATTCTTTTTTGGATATAGAGATACACAGTTTGGTCATATTTCAGGTTCACTCATGTCTATATCAACTGGCATTAACCTAAATTTTTAGGGTAGGAGAATAAAAGTGAATTTAAAATATTAGCCTCACAAAAGCATAGATCTGGGATGCTTGGTAAAGGAGTAGCAACATTACAGAAAGGCTTCTAGGAGGGAGGTGGGCAAATGGCATTTGTCTGTCTATGAATTTAACCCCTATTTTTGACAGCTTAGTATACCAGTAGTAATATGTGAAGGATGCAGCTCAGGATATAGTAAACATCTTTTCTGTATAGAGTATTTGTGTATGAAAGAATCAGACTGTTTGATTAACACTGCCAGTGTTAAATAACTTTTGTAAACAGGTGAAACTGTTCACTTTACTCAGAGGTCAGCCAGATGCTGCTAAGCCAGAAGCTTCTGCAGTATTTTTTTTTATGTGACCTTCCTTTTGTCTGTGATCTCTGCAAATTCTGTCATTTGGAAAAATCTCTCCACAGCTTCCACTTTGCTCTTCTCTCTGTCTTGCTTTACCCTGCAGGATGCTGTTTTCCGGCAGGATCTGGGGTGTAGAGTGAGGCAATATTTAGGGTACATGAGGCTGACCTCCGTGGAGGGCTTTGCATAGTGGCACAGCATATAGTGCATTTTCCTAGGAAACCCAGGAAAGGATGGATTGTAATGATATGTATTTCTGATAAAATATTTTCCATGTGATTTACCTGTACTCAAGGTAGATGATGTGGGGTCTTCCAAGGCTCAGAGTGGATGTGAGCAGGGCATTGGAATGTCCTGTGTCGATGGCATCATATTCTTTGGCCTTCACCTTCTCAGAGCCTGGGTGCTGTTAGACTCTGAAGCTTTTATAGCAGGGAAACCTGGAGCTCTTTTAAGACTGAACCTTACCGCTGCTTGTAGAAAAGAGGTGACGTTTCACATTAGAGGCAGATGGAAGAAATATGTATTTGGCATGTTGATTTCAAGTAAATGATGGATGCTCTAATCTGCTCACTGGATTAGAATGTTAGAATAAAGCTCTGGGGAACACAGAATTATCTGGCCAGAGAGGCAATAAAAAGGGCATAAATAATTGATTTATCATATGCTTCTGCAACTTTTCCCAAGGTTTTCATATCCACATACCAAGATACGTATTTATTATCATATATGATATTTCACATAGGTACAGTTAATGCATACAAACATATACCCAAAAGCTCATATACAAAACACCATAAATGTATTACAGAAAGAAAGCAAGCACACTATTAAAATTTTAGTGATAAACATAGCATTATATACAGGAGTTTCTTATGGGGAAGGGGACAGGGGAAGAAGAACAGGGCAGGGGAAGTGTTGCCAGGTCATAGGTCTTGAACTGTGAAATGAAAAGCTTTCCCTGGTCTGCAGTGACCTGTGACTGTTTTCTTTCCATCTGAAGAAAAATTATTTTCATGTCATCGATATACAACCTTCACAGTGGTTAGTGAAAGGAACTTCATTTGCATCTTTAGATAATCATCCCTCTATTTTTTTTCACGAAGGAAACAGCTGCTGCCTTGTCCGTTGTGCAGAGGAAAACACATTTCATCTCTATTTATGTTCAGAGAATGTCTTGTACAATATTTTAGTGTCTTAATTTATGACCTTTAGTAATAATAGCCATCATCATTTTAATGAACTAATTAGATTAATTACTGTTATTGCACAGTATTATTATTATCCTTACCATAATCAGCATGGAGAAAATTTTAAGTATTAGAAATCAAGAATTGTATTACTGCAACTCTTAATTCGTAGTGTGCCAGTATTTCCCCTGTAAGCCCCAATTGTGCGATGTTAATAATGGAATTATTTCAGTTCATAATATAGCTTCAATGTTATTAATAGAGTTTCTGGTTTTTCAATATTTTTTAAATTTTTTTTAATTCTTCACCCATTTTGAACAATATCATGGCGGGCTGAATGTGGAGGGAAAAAAATTTAGTCCCTTGGTTTGTATTATTAAGGTTAAATTTGAGTGCTTATTTTCTGAAGATGTTTAGGCCCAGCATTTCCTTTGAATGGAAGAGGAGTTGTATTACTGCATTTTGTAGGCAGTAGTACTTAGATGCTTGTGGCCTGTATCTTATATATAGCTATATCTAGGTTTGTTTCATTATTGTCATAATCTTAGAATGGATAATGCTGTACAAGAATTGTTACTTGTACTTTGCTCGTATTGAAGAAATCAAGTAAAATAAACAAAGGTGAGACAAAATGTAAAAATCAGGATAGTTAAAGGCTCAAATTATGCAACATTGGAAGTCGAAGAAATGTTAACAACTGTAATACAAAAAATCAGCTGAAGTGGAACCATAAAGGAGAAAGGGGTGCCTATGAGAAGAGTAATGAGAGTCATGTGCGAAAACATAAAATTGTAATTTCTGTTTCTTCCTTTGTGACTATACAAAAGCATCCAGATACAGCTGATTCTAATCTGTTGAAGCCTTTAATCTTATATTTCAAAGTAGATGAATGGTGTCTATAGCAAAAAGAAAAAAAAAAGTCCGTGGTACCTTTTAATGAAGGATACATTAAAATTAATCATCAGTTGAGTTGAACAACTCAAAAATTACCAAGTGAAGGTAGAACCTGCTGTCCTCCAGTAAAGCAAACTAAAGCTGTTGTAAGGGGACTCAGTCTCAAAAGAACTGCTTCATTATGAGCATGTGAAGAGAAACAATCTGATCGTAGGCACATGAACATACTGTTTAGGTGCACATGAACAGATTCAGGGCTCCACAGTGCTTAGTGCTCCCTTTTCAGTTATTGTAGTGGTCTTAGTATTAATTACCAAATACTGTAAAAAAATCCCTAATTTTTTTTTTAATTTATTCCCTAATCATCTCTTTCAAATACTAGCATTTGCTAAAAACAGAAAAAAACTTTGATTTTCTAAAATGATAATTATCTCACAGATAAGTGTAAAGTGTTTGATGCTCACCTGAATAGGATATTTACTCAGCGTACATTCCTTCCATTTTTACAGTTGAACATTTGCAACATAGTTTTAAAAATCTTTTTTTCTTTTAGATGGACATACAGATTCATGTATTAATGGTCAGATGAGCCAGAATGATGTACACCAGGATACCCTACATAATAAGCCCAGTGCTTTCAAGAGGCATCATATTTAGGGCTTTTTGAGCACTCAGATTTACTCTACAAGTGCTTGGCACCTGATCTGTTTCAATCAGTAGAAATATCCAGGATTTCCAGACGTACAGTGGTGCAGTAGCTCAAACCAGCTTGCCAGATGTCCCCAAATCCCAGACAAATGTTAAGCATTCTTGAATTGTACCACCCATGTTAACATTCTGAGCAGGAAATGGAGACGTGCCAAGAGAAAGAGTCACAAAACCTCTTAAAAAATCTAAAAAAGTTCTTTTTTTTCCTTTATAGTAACCAAATTCAGGAAAGGACAAACTATGGATAATCTACATACTGTGGACTATTTTTTATACACACCAAAATAGTTCAGATTGATGGCATTTTTTTGTGTGCATGCCTCTAACTGACAGAGCGCAAGAGCCCATAACCAGTGCAGCAGGAGCATTCTCAGATTCTTAAGCCATGTTCTGTTGTTTCTGATCTGTGGCTGTAGAAGCATTTGAAACCAGTGTTATGCCAGATGCTACCTTATTGCTCTCCTTTTTAAGACCCTCTCCTTTTTAAGAAGACCCTTGTGCCTGACTCTACAAGGTCTTAAAAAATAAGTTTTTTGATTGGTGTGTGCAGTGGACAGATCCTTCCCAGCAAGATTCAGGGTTACTAGAGCTCTTAAGGAGGTGACTTTCTTGGGTATAACCTGGATCTCGGTTCAAGGAGATGCCTCATTCTGCACTTCGAGGGCAAATTTGCCCAGTCCTCAAACTAAGCATGAGATTTCAATAAGCTCTGGAGTCTGGCTCACTCTGAAATAATTATACTAACCAACTGGAAAATAATTGTGCCATGCACTGGTGTACAGCCTTCTGATTTCATGAAATAAATCGATTGTGAGAAAAATTCTGGTATTCAGCTGTTTCACATTGTTCATAGATGCCATGTCTGAGGTCGTGCCATATGTATGGTATCTGTGATGGTCCTCCACATGTCTTTCATGTGTCTTCATGTGGACAGCTAGTATTGGGATTTGGAAGTAAATATTAGCTTTTGTCTGAGTAACTTTTAAATGTGTATGTACTATTCAATTTCCTCCATTGTCTTCTATATATCTTTGCAGCCTTATGTTGTTTTATGTGTATAACAGGATCTCTCTTTGCCTTGTTTTTCATTGAATGGATATAAATTTGCTTCTTCAAGTTCAAGAAGTTCAGAGAAAATTAAGTCAGTAAAAAAACTGAATGCAGATGTCTCGATAAATGAGACATCTTCCTCTAAGTCAGGAAGAACATACAGTGAGTTTTCAGAACCCGTTTTTACAGCCTTTCAATGTACACACATAGTGAGCTCTTTGAAACAGGGACCGTCTTTTGACTGGATGTTTTGTGTATGTGTCAAATAGAATGGGACTGTGACCCTAGGATCACTTTGCCAGTAACAGGAATGGAAATGATGATGATAATAGTTAGGCTATTTCCTTGTGTTAACACAGTTTTGCAAATCCCATTGAGACACTTCGGTCAGACGTCAGAATATGTAAAAAGAGGCGCTGTGAAGATACGTTCAGGCTAACATTAAAGAAGCTGGGGACCTGAGAACAGGGGAATGATCAAAACCTTACTTTGCAAGGAGGGAGCAATGGAAGGAGTAGAAAATTTGGACCACCACAGAAAATAGGTGTAGCACTTGATTCCTGAAGAACTGTTAAAAATGCATCTGATGAACAAGCATTGTATTTCTTTGGGCAGGCTGTGAGGGCAAGCCCATATCAGAGAATGGCAGGGGAGGGATTGCTTAAGAGCAGATGACTCTAGCTGAAGGGTAAGACAGCAGAAGTTGTGCTCTTTCCCTGCTACTAAGAGAAACAGTCAATGGCATATGAGTTTGAGCAGAAAGCAAAAGTGAGACCTATTTTAGATCCTAAGGATCCATATTTAGAGACGAGATTGATTGAGGTGAAATTCACGTGATGTTGAGGAAAAGTTATTTGAAAGATTAATTACTTTAATTTCACCCCGGCTCTACCTCTCTAGTGCATGAGAAAACAATTTCTTACATTTCTTATAGTTTCTTATCTCTGATTTTAGTTTAACAGGAGAGATTATTTTTTATTTAGTCTAAGATGCATGATACAAACCACGTTCCTTTATCATTGAAGTTATTAATCCTATTGTTGAAACCAAGCAAACTGGCCTTCAGATTCTTGCCTTGCTTTTCCATTTCAATCATATGGTTTGTAAAGACTTACCCTGCCTTTTCCTAAATTACGAATCAAAGGACAGTGGAAAAAGATGACTACTTTGGCAATGTGTGTGAGATGAAGATAAACAGTGATAAGGTTGATGATCATATAACAACTCATCTATGTGTGTTTGGATATGAAGACAGACTCCACTCATACTGGAAAAATCTCTAAAATAGGTTGGTAAACTGATGATAAAATCCTAAAATAAAATAAAACCCATTGCAAAGTTGTAGCATCTTAAAATTGACTGTAAAGATGCCTTTTTGTGTGCAATTTCACTATCACTCAATAGGTAAGTAGAATGCATTTGATTTAGTTGTGCTATTTTCAAATTGTGTTATCTGACAAACCTAGTTCCAAATTCCTAATTAGATCATACTACTGTATTTATGATAAAGAATGCTGCATTCACAATACTTGAAGCCTCACATTAGGCAGATATTTAATTTTTTATAGCTGTTTTTGACAGGTAACATTTTTTATCCTGAACATAAATCTCTCAGGAATTCTATTTGTACTAAAGGCTTACATGTAGGATATTGCAATTTTGATTTTTAACTGGCAAATTTGTTCAGGCATTTTATTTTCCAAGCAAAGTAGCTTTAAAGAACTTCTTTGTAATTACCATTTCTTTATTGTATGACCTCATTAACTGCATAAAGCAGGCTTTAAAACACTTAAAATTATAGTATTTATCAAAATGTTATATATTCCACAAATAAAAGCCTTCTGATACACAAAAAAACCCCACTTTGTAATAGTTGCTGGCAATTGATAGAATGTGAATAAGCAAAAGCACAGAAATTGTGAGTTGAGATCAGACAACTTTGAACTGGATCTGGTGGATGAAAGTGCCTGTGTGTATTTTTGTTCAGGTTAATTTTATTGGGTAGTAACGAAGTGGAAAACAAGTCATGGAGAAGAAGAATAGAAACGTGAGAAAGCCTGAACATGGTACTGAGTTTCCTATCTAAATGCAAAATTGAGGGTTCTGACACTTTGCAGGAATTGCCTTGTATCTTCTGAGTGCAGTCACTGTACCATAATTCTAAACAGTTACTGTTCATTGCTAATTAATTTTTCATAGTACTCAGGTCTTGATGATCCCTCATTCTGACCTGCTAGCCTGTTTTGCTGAAGGAGGGGAATATTGAGGACATGTAGGTGTACAATACTGAATAACTGGATTCACAGAGCCAAACTTCTCTCCCGGAGAAACAGAAAAATACCTACCTTGGCACCAGATCTTATCTTCTGTTTATCATTAGCAATATGAATGTAATGAAAAGAAATTACTTTCAGACATGATGCAGAAAGCAATTTTAAAATACGTAGATACTCTCATTGTTTCAGCACTCATGATCTCTCTGGTTAGTTTGGTTGCTAGAAAAAAGTGGAACAGCTTGGAAATCTCTGGACAGTCCCTTTGGCTTCTGCAGTCACAGGCTGCATTTACCACATGAAGATAATTTAAAGCGGGGGAAAATAATTTGTCCCTATTGCAATTGTGTGTTTTGCTTTCATAATGGTGGTATCCTCTGTAGGCTGAATAATCGGGGACCAGGCTGAATAATCAGGGACCTGACTGAATGCATATTACATTTACTGGAAACGCTTTTGTTAATTTAATGTCGACTTTGGATCAGGCCCTGAGCACGCAGGGGAAAGCCTGGCCCAGCAGATGAGGACTTTAATAGACCTTTCTTCCTTTAAGGTGCTCTAGAATGTGCAGAAATACACACTGGGGAGCCTGGAGAGTACACAGATAGGTATGTGGAATAGAGGCTTATCTACAAATAAGTCCAAGAGGAGGAAGATTATATTTATCATAAAGCAATTGGGAAAAGCAATGTGCCTGTGAATCAGACACTACATCTTCTTCTTTATCTGTAGAACCGATAGCGGGAAAAACACTGATGTGCCCTTGTCTGTGAAGTTTGCATTCCTGCCTCAGAATGGAAAGTCTCCAAAACCTGTGAAGCAGTGACACCAAAGTGATGATTAACTTTATAGGCTAAATCACCTTCATTAAGTTTCATTTGATCAAATTAAAGCTCTTTTTTTTAAACACTGCTTTAAAAAAGAAACAATTAGCACTACTACTCTGGGGCCTTGAGTACAGATACTGCAGTCCCAGAGATTAGATGCTGTCAAAATTTACTGCCTGTATCGTCTGAAATATGAATATTTTATTCTAAATACTTTGGTTAAGGCCTGCTTCTCACAGTATGGTAGAATTTAATGAACATGCTTTCCTAAATAATTTTATGTCATTTAGTGCTTTAGTGAAAAGGTGGGGGCATATAATTCTCAGATGCATCAAGCAAATGCACTGTGCCAATTATTTAAATTGTACTTTGAATCACTCATGCCATATCTCTGCAGTTAATTAATAACTTCTACACCTGGCTTTTGTTAAAGACACCCTGCCCCCCATTTTGTTTCTCATCTTTACAATTCTGCTTTGTGCATCGTTCCTTCCAAGACTGAGTGTTTGCTATAAATTTGACAAAGATGAACAACCATGATGAGTGCAGATGGACAAAGATGATGACTGCAGGTGGCACATGGGGGTTGGAAGCATAATGGGTACAATTTCAAGGACTATTCAGCCATTAATTCATCCATTTAATTTCTGAAGGAAATATTTAGATACCAGTGTGGGGTATGAAAATTTCAGTCTACTGGATGAACAATAAGAAATCTTGCTGATGACTGATGTGGGCTATTTAAATAACACCTCGCTTCGTGTACTCAGTATCAAAGAAATGGATGACAAGGAAGCAGTTGTGGGACAAGGTGGACAGGTGCTGTGTGAGCTGGGAAAGCTCAGCAAGAGCCTATGGAGGGAGGGACACCACCCTACTAGTGAGCGCTGGCAGAGGCCAGCCCTGGAGTGTGGAGCCAGAAGGGAAGAAGTTAAAGATTTAGTAGAAATAGACCTTTCAGTTTTACTTAACAGGAAAAGCGTTCCTGAAGCCAGGAAAAAATGAGTTTGCTGTCCTTTAAAGTACCATGGAATGAGGGAGGCCTGTTGTGAGTCTGACTCTGGAGGTGGTTGGGAAAGCCTCATCTCTGGGTGCTGGAGGGATCTGTTGTCTGTGGCCAAAGGAAGGGATCCTCAAGAAGCAAAAACCCAACCCAAAACCAAGCCCAAATAAATGTGGGGCTGGTCCTACCTACAGCTGGGAGTGGCCAGCCCTTCTGACCCTTACCAAGCTCAAATAGTTTCTGCTAAAAGCTACAGACAAAAAAGGACCAGCAAAACTGAGGAACAATTGAATTGTGGGTCACAAAGGAAAATTGCAAGAGCTCTAGAAGGAAATTGCTAAGAAGATGTGAACTAATGAATTATGCTTTTTAAAATCACACAATTCTTAGCTGGCTTAACAGCAGGTGATTGTCATCTGGTTTCAGAAATAGAAATAGAGGTGATTTAATAAGTTTCTAGACAGTCTTATGGCTGATGACTTTTATTTGCTGCTTGTTTCTTTTGGTCTTTCTTCTCGAGAAGCTTCCTTGCTATTCACTGGTATCAAACATGTAAATAATCCAGTTATTAGACATTATAGGCTGAAATATAATATTCAGGTTTTAATCTCTAAAGAAATTCTCTTTGTCAGAAGAAGGGTGATGAAAAGGACAACAAGAAAAGATGAGGGCAACAAGAAAAGATTCTATAGGTACATTGGGGATAAAAGGAAGGTGAGGGAAAATGCGGGCCCTCTCTGTAACGATGCGGGAGAGCTGGTTACCTGGGATCCGGCGTACTCAATGACTTTTTTGCCTCGGTCTTCACAGGCAAGTGCTCGAGCCTCACCACCCAAGCCACAGAAGGCAAAGGCAGGGACTGGGAGAATGAAGAGCCGCCCACTGTGGGAGAACATCAGGTTCGAGACCATCTAAGGTACCTGAAGGTGCACAAGTTCATGGGACCTCATGAGATCCATTCATGGGTCCTGAAGGAACTGGCAGGTGAAGTTGGTAAGCCACTATCCATCACATTTGAGAAGTCATGGCAGTCCGGTGAAGTTCCC
>NW_008796044.1:4550162-4562443 GCF_000699145.1 Aptenodytes forsteri | reverse complement strand
GGATGCCCCATCCCTGGCAACATTCCAGGTCAGGTTGGATGGGGCTCTGAGCAACCTGCTCTAGTTGAAGATGTCCCTGCTTGTTGCAGGGGGGTTGGACTAGATGACCTTTAGAGGTCCTTCCAACCCAAACTATTCTATGATTCTATGATTTATGTATTGAAAGAAAAACTTCAACATTCATCGTGTTTTGATTTCAGAGTTTTGATTGTGAGCTGTATCTATATTGTGAAATTTGGCCAAGAATTTAGAATTTCAGATACTGATTTGAGCTTCTTAGGAAATCTTCAGGAATTAACAGTAGGTTGGACATCTTTGCAAAATGTTTTTTTTTTTCAGAAACTATTTGGTACTATCATTTTTTGATCTAATTAAGTTCATAAAGGCATATTAAAAAATATCACATCTTGGCTTATTTGACTTTCTAAAATCTGTCTTTCCTCTGCTGCACATGTCCAATAAAGCTTTATCACTGTGGTCCTGGGTGTAGGTTCTGTATAATACATACTGTGTACGTCTAATTTGGTTGGTCTGTTTTCAGTTTGGGTCCACCTGAGTGTTTATCACAACAAGGTTCTTCTGTTAAAAAAATTGTCCTACTTCTACAATAATTCTGTATTTTTAATTTCAATTTCTGTTGCTTTTTGTACATTTAGGCAAGGAAATGGGATCTCAGCTTTCTTGGTTCTTCTTTGCCTCAGGAATACCTAAATTGAAGTAGAGTTTAGTGCTATATTTTTAAAGTAAGAACCTTTGTGTGATCTGGTGAATTTTTAAATTATTTTTCTATTTTAATTTTTAGCAATTCTCTGAAATGGCTGCAGGCTAAGTAGTGCACCTGCAAGAGTGCAATTATGTCATATTGAGCTAAGGACCTCTAGTAGAATTGCTTGAAGTGTTATTTATGAGCACTGCAGTCCCTAAGCTTTGAACACTTCAAGATATAATATGAGTAATCCTGTGCCATTTCCCACTTTATCTAGCTGCAGCATTATTATAGTTACAGCTTTCTCGTTGTAACTGCACTAATGTGGAAGGTGGAGAAGGAAAGAGAAGAATGAGACAGATGAATGACAGGAAGGAACCCTCTTTCACAGCAAGGGAGAAGAGCAAGAGATTTTCATGATCTCTTTCTTGGTGTCTTGGTGCTGATATTAAGACCCTGTTCAGCTTTGGACAGAGGACACTTGTGTATATTTTAATTGTCAGGAGCTGTTTTGGCCCCGAAAAACAAACAACATCAGTCTTGTGGTTATCTGTCAGGGAGCAACTGACAAGGACAACTCTGAAGCACATTTTCTCTAGACATGTCCCTCTCAGACGTGCTTCCTGTGTTCCACTTAAACTGATGGCAAGAAGAGTGGGAGAGGATGGTAACCTGTGGCATACATATACTAAAGACAGCAACAGCACAAGTTTTGGATGGTGCAAGGCAGCATTGACACAGGCCTGCAGGTTGGGAACTGCAGCATGTTGAGAGAAGCAGCAGAATCAAGGCAAAAGTGGGAAACTGGGCAGAAATGCTGATCAGCAGCTTTCTGTGCGAGGTCCTTCTTGCACACTTAACTCCTAATTTGGGAAGGAAGTACACAGTTTGTCATATCAGTCTTCAGAGGTTGTTGACCCCTCTTATAAAGCATTGAAGAACGTGTCAGCTGAAAAGCCCTCTTTCCAGGCCATTTGCAATTTGGCTACTACAGCTACTTCTTTCTCAATTGGGTTTTTCCATTGCGTTCAGTAGCAATTTAGAAACAGAACCAGTTCCAGTTCCAGCTGTGTTAAGCAAGCTTGATGGCTGGTTTGGTTTTTTTTTTTTAATGCTGTTGAGAAGGACTGCTTGCTGGTGGCTTACATTCTCAGACAACTGTTGATTATTTTCTTGTCGTTTTCAGTTCACTGGCTGAGGAAAAATGACTCTAATAAACAGTGGCAACTCTTAGTCTGGCAACAAATCCCCCTCAGCTTGGGGCCTTACACAATATAGTCCACCCCAACAAACCCAGCGTGCCACCCAGAGACTAGTCCTTGTTTTCCACTGGTGACGTATATCAGCACTGTAATTCTTAAGCACTACTTTCTCACCCTTACTCTCTTTGAAGGTTTCTCTTTGTGTTCACATCATGAATTCCTGCTCTCTTGGTCCTAATCCAGCAAGTTGGTTAGATGGTGTTAGAGTGGCGTGTTCATACAGATCATAGAGAACAATCAAAAAGTAGATGGCAGGTACACAGAAGAGAAAATGTAGTTATTTCTTGGGAGCTCCACTGATTATGCACGCGTGTCACATGGGTAATTATAAAACAAAGTATCTCTCTGGATGTTATTAAAAGTCAAAAACAAGTTGTACATTTGAAAATCTCTGTTAGCAAAGAGTGCCCTCAGGCAGCTCAACTTTTTAATCTTGATTTTATTTATTGAACAGGATGTAAATAACATATCAGCAAGATTAGAAGGAGTGAAAGGCAGAGAAACTCAGTTACCTGTATCCTTTATGTGGTACTGAGGAACTAGTTTGTTCAGTCAACGGAAACGTGTTTCTCAGAGCTGAAGGGAAGTTGGACATTGTTTTTGATACTATTTTTGAAAAATACTGTTAGACATGTAGACATCTGAATCGGAGGAGGAATGGAAGAACATTGTGTTCATAGAAAATAGTAACTTTTCAACCAGTGTTGTCGGCATCCTGGTTTTTTTCAATAAGATGAGTCCTTACTTAAGTGATGAATTATCTAGATAAATCTCCAGACACGAAAGTCTCATTTCTGATTAAAAGCAATAAATTCATGAAAATATGCTGCTGTGATTTGCATTTGCTATCAAAGTTTAAGTCTTGCATGAGTCTGTGAAATGTGAGTGAATAGCAACTCTGGTAACCTTCACATTTAAGAAAGAAAGTGGATGAAATTTTCTCATAAACAACTAAGAAAAAAATGTGAATTGCATGTGGAAAATGAGAAAGCTTTCAGGAATGTCCTGCTGTCAATAGGAATAATCTTGGATGTAGCAGACATATGTGACCAAGAATAATACAAACAGACTGAGGTTACTGGTGTGTGTTGACCCTCTAATGTGACAGCATTATTCATAGACCTTTTGCTGCTATCTAAAGATCTGAGTAATAATTAGATATAGGACAGAGGAATGACTAAGCAGACTTGCTTCCCACAGAGATCTGGTTGTCTAGCAAATTGATAGAAAATCTGATTTCCAAATAAAGTAAAATTTCCTCCACCTGAATGGAAGCTTAATACTGCTCCACAAGGCTAATATCTGGCTATGGGCCAGTTGGCTGACATTGGTTGTGTTGACAGGGAACCTGTAGCAGGGCCAAAACTGCTGTAGCCCAAACTAGTCTAGACTAGGGTTTGCCTGGTGGCCAGTGAGGTCCGGTGTGAGAGAGCTCAGAGAAGTACTGTCTGCTTTAAAAAAAAAAAGACAGAGACTGATAACTCTTTTCAGATGCACTAGTAATCCTGTCAGCAGGCAGATGATAACATATTTCAAGTGAAATGTCTTGAATCGGAGTCACTTAGACGTTGTATTATATATATGACTTTTTGTTTAGATTAACTTCTTTTTTTTTCCAAATGTGTGAATCATATGAAATAATTTTGCACTTCTGAAGACATTACTCTGTGAACCCAAGAGTCTGTGGCCAAGATCCTTGCATGTAACACATTCTGAAAATAGGGTAGCATAAGGACTTTTCTAAGTAACCATTTTTTGTCCTTCTCCATAAATATATATCTGTGGTAAGACATGTATGCATTCCCTTAACCCTATAGGTGTGGGATACAGGAGAACTTGGCCCTTTGGATCTAAGTGAGGGAATGAAAGCGTGTGTGAGAGAGCGAGCAGCTGTATCACCAATATTACAAGGAAGGGATAAAAGTCAGTCAAATGTTTATGACTGCTTTAACCTCTAACTAGAGGAAAAGAGGATGGAGTCTGTGAGTCAAGCCATTTTCTGTCACTAGCTAAGGAATATTCTCCTTCACTTTGCATTACAGAACCCTCTTTTGTGGTGTGGGAGAAGTAGGTGATGACTGGCATCGTAGATGCAGAGTGCAGATGCAGTGACTAGCAACAGATTGCTATAGGAAGATTGAGAAATACTGATGCTTAAGCAACTCGAAATCAATAATAAAAATGTACATTTTCATTTTTTAAAAAATAGAAATGTAGAAACACATTGCTGGAATACCAGCATATTCTAATAGCAGCAGTAGCCTCTTGAACAGAAGCACTGTGGCTTCTCTCTTTTCAACTATGGAACTAATTAGCTGTTGCTACTTCCAATTTTTAACCTCGGTCTATTGGTTCATTTCTTTTTTATTCTGTCTTTAATCGTAGCACGTCCATCTCGGCTTTATGTGGCATCCAGGCTTAAAATGCTGTGAATGAGTGAAAGAGCAGACAGGAATGCCTCCAAGCTGAGCATACCCCGTGTGAAGGTTGTTTTCTATGGAATCACTGTAGACACCCAACAGAGACAATTAGAATATATCTACTCCAAAATACCCTCTGGTAGAGCATTGGTGACTAGCTAATTAGAGGCACTTTTACAGCCCACAGAGATAATGAGACTCCACTGCCACCTCACTAGAAGGGCTCACAATGGACCAGAAAATACCTTGTTGCTTAGCTTACAGAGGGCTGAAATCTGGCAAAGGACTTGCTTCCTTTTAAGGCTAGGTCCTTTACTTACACTGATGGCTCATCTGGTTCACGGGTTCTACTGACTGTCCTTTATAGCCTGTATTATTATCTTATCCTGCATTTCTGCTGCAAGACTGCCCTAAAGAGGAATGTATGTGCCAAACTTTTTGACTGCCAGTCTCTCAGAGTATACTTCTGTATGGTCTTCTAGTGTGCTTCAATGGATCTCTATGCTATTCCAGCAACCTACTCCAGATGATTTGTGTGTGAGCTTTGAAGCATTTCTTCTGCTTTATTGTTCACCTGATACATGAAATTCAAAATAAAAATTAGAAATGATTACACAGGCTGTGATTAGAAGTAATTGATGTTTAGCAACTAGTAACAGAGACTAATGCTTGAGACATGAAGTTAGTATCAAAGCCTGTTTATGAACTGGTCAACTAGAATTCAGTCAATATGGAGATTGATTGATTCTTTGCAGGAAAGAGTTTAAGCTGGTGTGAACTCCTCAGGATATTAATAAAAGGCACAGCATGTGTATAAGGCTGCAGAGTTGGGGCCATTTTTGTTCTGTAACTCGGCAGTGAGGCCCTGGGCTCTAGCATGGCTCTGTGTAAGCTGACTCCAGTGGTATCAGAACTGACTCCCAGTCTGAGTGCTGCTGCCTGTGTCCTAGCTGTGGAATATAGAATTAGGTCCTGAAAATATTAACATGTACATGTTAATAAAAAGAGGCGGTAGAGGCTGAAAGCACACCTTTCCCACCAGCTTCTTCAAGTATTACAAAATGTGTGCCTAGAGAGGCAGCATGGGGACTCTTGCAATAAATCTAGATTGGCCCTTGGCCAAGAGAAGTTACCATTGAGCTCAAGGATCTGGGCTTCTCCTGAGGAAATAAAAAAGCCTCAGACTCTTGTGTTTCTAGCTGCACAGTTTACATTAAATTAAAATATGTTTTATCCATTTAGCAGTCTGAATAATAAAAGCTGTATACAGCTGCACTGGCACTGTGCTACGCATTTTAATGACAAGCTTGTGACTACACTAGAATTGCAACTGCAATTCAGATGTTTCTTAATGTATCCCAAATATTTTATTAGGGCTTTTTTTAAGTATGCATGCCAGAGAGGGAGGGGGAAAGAAGAGTAAATAGCATTTAAGATTTTAATAATTCTTTGTTAAAGAGAGTTAATGTAAGGGAAATATGGAAATTGTATGTTTTCAGACTGACAAGCATAATCATTTTGCCAAAACATGATTCAAATAACTGTCTAAATATTTGGAGTGTCTTCTAATAAAAATACACTCAACCTGTTTTCAACACTCAGATTAATTTGAAAGCAAAAATGACATACAGTTCAAAAGAAGGCATTAAATCAGAAAGGACCAAATTGTTCTCTCCTGGAAATCATGATTTAGTATTCAGACTAAAGTCTTAAATGTTTGTGTATTTTGCCAGCTGTTTAGCAGCTTGAGGCACTTCGAATAGTTTCAACAAAATGACAATAAGACTTGGGCAAAGTAAGATTCATTAGTGGAAACAACAGAATAAAGTAGACAAATAAGACCAGGGGGAGGGGGGAGAAAAGGAAGGAAAAAGGAAAATGGCCAGCTCCCTTCACCTCAGTTTTTTCCTGAGTTTCAGAGGAGTGTGTGTGTGTGAATTGGAGAGTATTCTGCATTCAAGGGAAAGCCTATAGACTAAAAATGGATCGTTACACATGGCTTGCAGTCCTCTTAATAATCTGTAGGAAGAGTGGCTGTTCCTTATGGTGACTTTTCCCTACAAATAAAATAAAAATAGGTTATAAAGAGAACACAGTTATAGACGTTCCAGGCTTTAAAAAAATATCAGCTGCTTACTACGTTAGCTAATAACAAAGCTTTAGGCAACTGACATTATTTATGAAAGAAATCGATGAAGTAGGAGGTGCCACATGTTACAGTATGTCATGTCCAAACAGAGCTTTAACAACAAAGAACTTGGCTGCACCCCAGCTCTACCCATGACAATATACTTGTGGCTTTTGCCTTTTGGTCTTAAGACTGTTGTATAGTTTGTGAAGTGCCTTTATGTGAGCATGTGAAGTAAATGTTCTGAATTAAAAATGTATTGGATGGTTGTCTGCAACTTAACTTACCAAACTGTTCCGTCAAGACTGAGTAATTTATGTCTGTAGGGAGAAAGCATAAGAGCAGTTGTACATGGTCAAGCCAAAGGATGACCATAGCCACCCTGGGGAGCATAAATATAGGGTACTGTTAGTGCACGTGAAAGTCTGCAGAATAATAAAACTTATTTAGTCCTTGTCACACTGTATTGCAAAACAGCATTAAATAAGCATACTATAAAGTTGCATAATAAAATCCGCTGCCATCAAATTATAGAAGCCTACTCCCCACTTCAGGTATTAATACAAATTTAAAGTTCATACTTCAGCCAATGAAAAGCTCAGATTTAGTTTGCTCGCTTAGCCTTGGAGCCGAGTGGTCTCTGATTTGAGGAATGTAAATTTTGGATCCCTTTAAACTAAATAGCCAGCCAAATTCTATATTTAACACTTCTCATAACCTTTCCTCTCCCTTTGCATACAGAATACTGCTGTACACACACTCACCAGTGTTTCTGCTAGGATCTAGTTACCTTTTTGATATATGAAGAAACGCAGCAGACTCCTGAGAGCTGTGTTCATCACAACAAATGCCTCACGTGCACCTCCCTTCCAGCTATAAATGAGGAGTGAAAAGAATACCTGCTTATCTGTTTCTGAGTCTCCCTTGTTAGCGAGCAATGCAATGAGATCTCAGTAAGTCAGTCTGTGTCTAAGACTGCATTTGAAGACAATTCCTAGTGCATTGGAAACTTGGAGCAAACTGCCTAGATAGTTTTAATGTAGAGGTAAAATGAATAAAATGCACTGACGGCAGCTACTATTCAGTTGTCACCACTTGTCTTTAACAAGGTAGAGGAGGCCACTGGCAAGTCAGGAAAGCTCTCTGGAGACTAATGTAGCCAGCCATCGGATGTCACTGTTGCACTACTCAACCCCTGCTGAAAGACCATTTCTCTAGTAAAAATTCTCTCTCTTAAGGAAGATAAATAGATAAGAATTGGGGGAGGGGGTTCTGAGTCAGATTCATCCCCCTGTGTAAATTGAAGCCAGTAACTTACAGAAGATTGAAACAAGATAGGCAGGGTTTTTTCCACCGGTGTCGAAGGAGGCAGAGTCCATTAAGGCATGGAGGCGAGTAGTTGCTTTGTTATAACGAAGGACAGAGAAGACTGTCTCAGTGACGGATCCTGGCTTGATCTTTTTTAATTTTGATGGATGTATGAGGGACCAAAGCACAAAAAGCTTTAAGCAAGGAAGGAAAGAGGGGCTAGGCAGTGTAGAATACTTCTTTTCTTCCTACCTTGGGATAAGGGCACTTTCTGCGCAAAATTGGAGCATTTCCTCGTGCTTCAGTCTTCTTCAAGCCATTGAAAATTGATCATTTGGGCTTATTTTAGTCCCCATGTGGCTATTGTATTCTTTCTCTGTTTTTAACGGTGGTACATTTTGGATCATCAGCTCTTAATTTGTGTCTTGTTAACGTGCATATTGTAATATTTGTCTGATAACTTTGATCAAAGCAGTGTATAAATGTGTTTGTGAGCAATAAGTATTGTGGACCTATTAAGAAAACAACGGGTTTCCTACTGTTGTTATGTGTGTATCTATAAAATATGTATAAGTCTAGTAACATAAGGAAGATCAACAGCAATGGTTAATCTTGAGTTCTATATCAAAACATCCCTAATAGCTACATTGTTTTTACGCTTTGTATTTGTGCAGTTACATCCAGGAGGAGAATTTAATCTCTTAGGTTGCCATAGCTTACCTTGGGAAAAAATAGTTCAAATTATCTTAGATATGAGTATTATCTGTCATAAAAGTTGGTAAATAGATACATTGAGTTATAGGGAGATATCTCCGAGTTTATTGTTAGACCTGGTTTTATTTAACACCTTAATAATCTAGAAGGCACGGTAAGCAGCATGGCAAATAAATTCACAGGTTATATTACATTTTGGAAGAGCTGTGAATACCTGTGAGGTCAGATGATAACTTAAAGATCTTGCAGTTAGAAATATCACAGAAAATAATAAATAATGTCATCTAGAAAGTGCGCAAACAGAGAAACTAGTGTTAAATGTAATAAGAGAGCAGTACTTCAACACAAAGGAGATGAGATGAGATAGTGAAGTGATAGTGATAGTGATTTTACAATGCAAAATGAGTGTGAAATAATAGGGAAGGGATTGTCAAGGAATAGTTATAGGGCTATTATTAATAAACTAGGTGTAGAATAATGGTAAAGACTGGATTCCTACATTTGCTTAGACTTGCTGTGGATTTGGCATACAAAATTCACAATCATTAGTATGTTTTTTCTTTCTTGAAAGCCTCTGTGTTCCTGATGCTATTATGAGAGTCTCATTTTTAATTTTCAATGATTTTTAGATTCTGCTTTTTAAATAAGAAAAAGAATTACCTCGTAAGACTAGTAAAAAAAACCCTCAAGTATTTTTGAAAAGCACTGTGTTTTTTTAATCTTATCTTGATATATTTGAGTCTTAAATCGTAAATACTACTTTGGCAATACTGATCTCTTATGCACGTGAAAAGTTGACAGCAATTGACAAAAGTGAAGGTGGGTCAGAAAAGGTCAGCAAAAATGATTGATTAAACAACTAGAAAGGCTGATTAAGAGAAAACAGCTGAATAAATAAAAGCAATTTGCCAAAATGATGATAAAATATGTATATATAATAAACATCTGAGAACACTGAAGGATAACTAGGTTCAGAAAACATGACAGCTTGCTTAAACTATGAATAGGAATAACAAGGGTGCTATTAAACAACAAAAAATAAAATTAAATCAAAGGATATTTAGCAAAGTAACGAGTAAATTATTCTAGATGGCAGAAGGAACTTACAGGAGGAAGTGGGTTAAATAGTTTTTGAAACTGAGCATGGAAGACCACATGGCATGAAATCTGGTATTGGTAGGGCGATAAACTAGACCAAGCCCTTCCCAGTCCTAATCCTGAGTACAGTGCAATGGTCTAAAGCCTTTGCACTTCCGCACTGTACTAATTTTCATTCTTCTTTTATTGTGACACATTATCTTTCCTGAAAAAAGAACAAGACTGAAGGTAACGTCTTGGTGAAGACTACAAAAACGGGCTTCTTGCTGGCAATATGATTAAAGCAGAAAGTATTCTGGAGGCTATACTTTAAAATCTTTAGTAGGAAAGAGCCTTTCCGAAAGACAAATCAGAAGACTGGAAAAGAGAGCTCCATTGTAAACCTAGATAATCCACTAGGCTTTGGAACATGTTTTAAGAAATACGTATCTCAATTCAAAAGAGGCTGTTCCTTCAGTCCATTAGAGATATGATTTCTGTCTGCCATGTTCAGGAGCAGATGGGGAAATACCCAGAGATTTGTTTGTGGCAGCCCCTTTCCTGCCATAGACTGTCATCTTTACACACCAGCACTTCCTGGGCAAAATTGTGACCTTAGGTAGTATCGGTATGTGACTTTGGGGGTGTCTATGTATGTGTGTTCCTTTTTCTTTCTTTGAGAGGTAGAGGACAGTGTCAAACAGCTCAATTTTTGGTGTAAAAATACAAAACCGCATACTGTGAGAGAGTATCTCAGCTATGAAGAAGTTGGCACTTGGGAGGCTGTCAAAGACTGGTGAAAGAATGTAAAATTTTCCCAAGAGGGGGCTTTCCTGTTAATGACAAGTATCAGCGTAGACCATAAAATGGCATAGCATGCTGCATATATACATAGGAGCATGATGGCAGTGGAGACGAGAATTTTCATGTTCTGTGAACAAGGAACTGTTCAAGTTTCACACAGAATTGGAAATGTTGGCCTTGACCGTATACAATGATGCAAACAACTGCTAGCAGCAGGTTCTCCATAGGTGGCTCTACAAAAGACAGGTGGTTTTTGTATTTAATGACTTTTTAGAGTTGACAACCGCTGGACAGCATGAAGAGTTTTTTACTTTTAATGTTCATGTTTTAAAAGACTGCTTTCTGATACATGCTGATGACATTTTCTCTAGCCGCATCTGGAGTGTCTTAATTGGTTCTGTGCATGTTTAACTTGTTTTGCTTTCTAGTGAATTATCAAAAGCTTCCCCTCCACTAATGTCCAGTGTGTGTTCTTCTCTCCTATTATACTTTCAGCTATGTGTGTTCCCTCAGCATATATATACACAAATCTGTATTGCTATATAGACAGTTCTGTCTCTGACTACAAACAGAATTGCTTTTAAATGTGTCAAGTAGCCTGTTGCAAAGGCTGAATGTGTATGCAAGTATAAACAAGAGGAATTCCTAGATAAATATATAATGATTAAAAAGGAACCTTTAACTGAGCCAAAGATTGCAGATGTGCATTCATAGGCTCTGATCCAGCAAAGTGCTTAAACACCTGTTTTACTTAAGAACACAAGCAGCCCAATTGAAGTTAATGGGACTATTCAGGCTTAAAAATAAGCACGTAGATTGAATAGTTGGATTGGGGCCAGGAATATTAACAGGCAGGAGCCATTGTATTTATGAATTGTCTTTCTCTCAGGCAGCAAGTCAGTAAAACAATATCTGTAACAGTGGGATTGCTTTACTTTGTGTAGCCACAGACATGGAAGAAACAGGAAGGATGGAATAGTTCCACAGAAAGGAATTAAAAGCCCCTGAATTTCAAGACTCTGATTCCAGACACCAAATGTTTCAAAGATTGAGGAAGCCACTTAAAAGTTAGGGGTTTGGATCAGGCTGATCATTTGATGTAGTATCTCATAGACTAGGCATACCTAGACTTCAAGTTTCCCTGCCATTACCTATACCTCTATGATGTCAAATTAAAAGTCCCCATGCCAAACTTCCATGTTTTATGTGGATCTATGCCAGGGCTTCTAGCTGCAGGGGAAGGAATCTCAATTTGGTCAAAGGGGAACTTGGGGATTTTTTTCTTTTTTGTTTTTCACCCAATGAAAAGTGCCTTTCTAACATGGCATTTTCCAAAAAGCAGTAAGAGACATGTGCATGTATGCCATTAGCTCTCTTTGGGCTAACGCTGCATCTTCAGACCCACTTCTGCCTAATGCTCTGTACAAATCTCTTTGACTGTCTCGCACACAAAGAAAATGATGCTGATGAATAAAACAAAAGAATTTGCTGACTCTCCTGTCTGAAATCACACCAAGTACTAATGAAAATGCTAGGTCTGCTTTATTTGAAAGCAACTCAACACAGAATCTGCACTCTGATCTCTTTTATGTGAATCACCCATTCCCATTGATAACAAAATGAAATTCCTTTCCTTACATCCTAATAAATCTGAAGACCATTATGCAAATTGAAAAATGCACCTTTTTCAGAATGCTGTCAGGTAGCACCTTTCACTCTGGAGAACTATTTGTAAGCACAGGGAAACATCGAGAAAGTAGTAATAAATTGCTCTGGTACGCTGTTCTGGCAGCCGTTAATAAATCAATGTGAAGGGGAGTTCTGAAGGGCAAAATGTTGCTGTCGGTAGGTGCCAATTTAAT
>NW_008796044.1:4548247-4550055 GCF_000699145.1 Aptenodytes forsteri | reverse complement strand
CTGAAGGGCAAAATGTTGCTGTCTTTAGGTGTCCAATTTAATTTTGCTCAAAATTAATATTTCGGATATGATAAGTGAGCTGGCAGGAACAGATTTTGTGATTAATTCTATGGAGTCAAAAATGCTTTGATGGCACTTTAATAGCAGCTTCACTGATCTAAAAGTCCCTTCAACTAACTGGTGTACTTGAGTTCCCAAATTGTATTATTAAACCTCTTTTGTTGGTTTGTAAATAATGAAATATTGCATATTAAAAGGTGAAGTTAATTCTGTTCCCAGTTCTACCCATGTAAACGAGATGGGGACTTGACTGGAATTAACTTGGATATATAGTGGTTTAAACAAAATCAAGTAAAGGTCAACCCTTTTGAGAAAACAACCATAACTTATTTTGTTAGGTACCTAATTCTCTTGACCCTGCCACAGGAGAATTTGAAAGGCCTTGGTTTTGTGCTGGAATAAACCAGAGAAATATTTGAAGGTTCATTAGTATCTAGTTAGGGTGGACTGAGGAAACTTTTAAAGGTAGAACGATGTTAACAACAAACGTGCATTTTGTTTCATAGTGAAGACCTTTCATCCCTGCATCTCAGGGACCTTTGCAAATGCTAATCAGTGAAGATTTGCAGTACCCTTGTCAAATTCCATACCTAACATTTGTATGTACAAAACCATTCTCTTTAATGGAGTTGTCCCTTGTATTGGACATTTGCTGATATGCCAGCTTCTGAGAGAGATTCTTCTATTATCATTTTACTGATAGAAAAACTGAGTTACAAAAGGGCAAGTTCACATCTAAGTTAAATGCTGCCTTGAATCTGTAAGTATTTTACAACCTTTTGCTGATCATTTTTCTTGTAAGCCACAGAACTCTTAAATCTTGAGACAGGGTGGTTCTAGAAATTTGTAAAAATAAAAAGGCGCTATGAGTGGAGTGTTTGGATGTACATATGCATATTAAAAATGAGGAGAAGACACATTTATGCAATACAGATGAAAAATCATGCAGATGCATAAAATGTATAAGAAAACTGATTAACTTTAGCAATGTAAATTACCCTTATGTTTATGCATTTCTTCAATTTGGAATATTCATTAAAAGCCATAGAAACAAGGCATGTGCTAGCTGTTTCCAAGAAGGTAGTACTCAACCTGATTAACTTGTAGTTTGAGCATAGTATATATATTGAATTTCTCTAGAATCTACAGTTTATACCCTTTGTAGCAAAGTGTACACAGGATGAGTGCAACAAAAGCTTATGTTGGTTTTAGCTTGAAAGGAACTATTTGGGTGGAGTTTACACCAGCTCATCTATCCCAAATTTTATCTGTTAATATTAGGAGCTGGATTATGCGAGGTTCAACATAGAGCCATTAAAGTCAGGAAACATTGGTGGCAAAAGTAATCTCAGTGGCAGAAGTAACAGAGGGGGCAGAGGTGTTTGGTGCTGGGGTGCCTCTGCTTTCTCCAGCTGCCCTGCATGCTGTGTGCAGTCTGGGTCTCGGCTGATAACGCCAAGGACACGGGTTCGATCCCCATACAGGCCACCACCACGGCCACAGATGCTTCGGGGTGTCCTGCTCCTGCATGGACTCATCCACAGGTCACAGTCCCTTCGACTCAAGTTCACACTGGAGTCCCAGCCTGTCCAGTACAGCAGCACAGAAACGGCAGCGATGCCCTGGCCATCTGCCAGCCCAGGCGCGTGGCCATTGCTGTTATCAGAATGT
The DNA here is from genome assembly GCF_000699145.1 of Aptenodytes forsteri. NCBI lineage: Eukaryota > Metazoa > Chordata > Aves > Sphenisciformes > Spheniscidae > Aptenodytes > Aptenodytes forsteri. The sequence continues at coordinate 4,548,324 of NW_008796044.1, read as the reverse complement.
TCCCAGGCACCGCTGAGTAAGATGATCGGCAGTACAGTAAGCAGCAAAAGCAAAAAGCAGCCACCAACGCGCACTAG
>NW_008796044.1:4467222-4546932 GCF_000699145.1 Aptenodytes forsteri | reverse complement strand
GTGGGTTGAGATAAAGACAGTTTAATAGGGAAAGCAAAAGCCGCGCACGCAAGCAAAGCAAACCAAGGAATTCATTCACTCCTTCCCATGGGCGGGCAGGTGTTCAGCCATCTCCAGGAAAGCAGGGCTCCATCACGCGTAATGGTGACTTGGGAAGACAAACGCCATCACTCCGAATGTCCCCCCACTTCCTTCTTCTTCCCACAGCTTTATATGCTGAGCATGACGCCATATGGTGTGGAATATCCCTTTGGTCAGTTGGGGTCAGCTGTCCCGGCTGGGTTCCCTCCCAGCTTCTTGTGCACCCCCAGCCTGCTCGCTGGTGGGGTTGGGAGCAGAAAAGGCCTCGACTCTGTGTCAGCGCTGCTCAGCAGTAACGAAAACATCCCTGTGTTATCAACACTGTTTCCAGCACAAATCCAAACCGTAGCCCCATACTAGCTGCTGTGAAGAAAATTAACTCTATCCCAGCCAAAACCGGCACAATGAGGAAGACGATTAATCAGCAGTTGGCCATTGTAAGTGGGGATGGAAAGGCATACACAGCTTTTAAAATGAGCGTCGCACCTCTGCTGTAGTTGTGTTTTCCCTGTGCTATGGCACTGGTCCAGACTTCCATCTGGTGTTACTTCTTAAAACCCATCCGATTGAACAGGAACTAGGGTTTGTGACCAGCTCCGAACCAGACCCCGTGTTCCTCAAACCTGGGTGATAACCCAGGCTGTCCCCTAAATATTCCTGGTGACATCTGGGCTTGCCACAAAGGTGTTTCCTGCATTGGGTGCCTTTCCTCCGTTGTGCTTACCCTCAAGCACATTGCTGCCATGAGCTCTGTTTAGTCTCTGGATCCTGGCTCTGTTTGCAGAGGGCCTGAGCCCAGCTTCGCCAGAGACTGACCAGTTCAGCCGTTCTGCATTGCAAATACACAGAAAACTGCCACTTTCTCTTGTGTCAGAAAGCCATTAAGAAAGAACAATATAAAAGAGGCATTGTTCGACATCCAAACTCCAGCTGTCAATCATGGAAGAAGCATCATTAATTTCTGAGGGGCTTTCTTATATATCTGGATGAGTAAATGAAAAGGTGAAAATGAAAAATAAATTCTCTTATATAAATGGAGCACTTGGATTATAAACTAGCCATAATGTTCTGTTTCTGTGGCAACACGGAGGGACTGAAGGCTCTTACAGTAGTACTTCTCCAACTCGTTCCTTGAAATTAATGCAGTCTTTTAATTTGAGGCTGTTGGTTTGGCAAAAGAACTTCAGAAGCAGCACTTTGATGTCTTTTTGTAGCTGAGGAAAAGCCTTTAATTAGGTCACCTAAACTTCATTTTCTTTCAAACTGTTCACTTTCACAATTCTTTTTTCCTTTCCTTCCTTTGATGTTTCAAAATACATGCCAGTGATATTTAAGTTTATTTATTATGCACTGGCATTAAACCTTTGCTATTAACATTTACTTATATGCTTGAAAATTGATTCATTAATTAAGTGTAGAAGGAGAATTATTCATTCATGTTTCATTTAACATTCTACATGCTCGTCACACTATACATATGTTGTACTCAGTAGCAGTAAAAGCTACTGTATGGAAAAGGGTGTTATGTCTCCCAGCACAATGACCTTCTTGGTTTTAATTCCATTTGTAAGTTGAAAATTAATTTTGACTAATTCATGAAGAATGGACCAACTTCTGAGGTGAGCTGCAAAGTCAGGCACAGACAGATCAGCCTGAATGTGAGAAAATACTATGTAAAGAATTCTATATGAGCTAATGCTGGAGTACTTGATTGCATTATCTACCAATTCTTTATGTATATTGTTTGGGAGGTTCAGAGAAGGAAGGTTTTGTTCATGTGCATGTTTGAACATGCACAGGTTTGATCTGAGAGCTTACACAATTATTCTCATCCAAAGGGGGAGCAGAAACAGTACCAAATGACCTGTCATGTAGTTAAAAGGATGAAATTCTGCCTGTGCAGTGGTACAGACCATTACCCACGCACTGTTAATGTTCTGTATTAGCAGCCCCCTACTGAGCACAGTACTGGTCATGGCTGGATCCTTACAGAGACTGAAATTCAACTCTGGTAAATGCTGATGAATATTTGTAATGCCAGTCTGTGAAGCATCTAATGAATGAAATTAATTTGCATGAAGTATTGAGCGTCTTTTGTGCTCGATCTGAAGAAATGGCTTAATTTGGGGGATGACATGTTTATAGGGAGTTCTTCGGCTAAACCAGGAACTGGTCAGTTTTTTCGGCAGTTGATTCAGCAAACCAACTTCTCTTTCCAGGCTTAAGTATGTGCACCTGTGTCTTACCTTGCAAAGGACTGTAGGGACACATAGTACCTCACCTGGTATAATAAAATGAATCAATTGATAGAATAAAATAGTTAGTAGGAAAAAATAGACAGGTTTGGGGGCAATAAGCCAATGGTTTCTATGACTATGGTGGTGTACTGAGAAAAATCAGTAAAATGCCATTCTGCCATCATTTTTAGGTCTGTCCTATCCGGGTTTTTTTTGCTGTTCTTCAAGGAAATTCCCAGTTTAAAAGACAAATATGGTATATGTAAGATCAGAATGCCTAAATGTGTCCCTCTTGGTTTATGTTCAGAAACATGTCTCCTTGTCACTGCAAGTTATTGTTTTTTCTCATGACGTGGTGATACATCAGAATATGAGAACTGGGTAGCTCGTAGCAGAGCCCCATTATGTCAAGGACAGGCTTCTTAAGAAAGGGAGCTATTTAGGAAAGGTAGCTACGTTGTGCATTATAGGGTATAGGAAAGACTTACTAGTCATCTTAACATCTCTCTTTTTTTACCAAAGCTCCGTTGTTCCCTGCAGAACATTCCCCTTGTTCTCTATAGCTTTAAGTAATCCAGATGGACAGAAAGCCATTGTCACTACAATGAAACAGAAATTTAACAAAGAACGGGATCGCAGCACCGTGTACTGAGATTTTAGTCAGGTGCATGTGGTGAGCAGGGAAGCATTGAAGTTTTTTGTGTCTGTAGGAGACGCAGAGACAGAAAGTGAAGACGTCAGAGTGTGATCAGGAGCAAAACATTGTTCTTCCAGTAGGTGTTTTTTTACACAAAGAATGATGGGGGAGTAGGGGAAGGGGGTAGTCAAATATGAGATGAGTGACATATAACAACGAAGATTTTGTGATCCACCCTTGGGGAAACTTTGGCAGAAAAATCTGACACCTGATACATCATTTGGTGCATTCCAAAGGGGGAAAAACGTGTACTTGGCAGTTTCTGTAAACACCTCAGAGATAAGAGTTGCCTCTGGCTCAGGATAGCGTGATGGTATTGAGAAAGAAGGGAACTCTTGCAGATGCAGGGAAATTAATGTGAATTTGGTAGTGAAATGTTAATGGTCTCTTTCACTGCATTATAAGTTGAAACTGAAGACACACAACGTTACATTTGTTTTTCCTGTTCTCTCATGCTTTGATTAGACTACACAAATAGAATCATATTAATTATATGTCATTGTACCATCTGCAATTGAAATTAAAGGCTGTAGCTTGCAGCCTTTTGATTGAGAGGCAAAATTGCTTCTGGTAGTACCTTTTTGTAAAAAAATTTACTGTCCCTGTTTTTGCAAAAAGATCTATTTTTTCCCCCTACTATTAAAAATTTAAGGAGCCCACTGAGTTATTTCATTGCTCAGTGATATTTTTTTCTGCTGACAGGTGATGATTAAAAAAATATCTCCTGCACCAAAAGTATTCCTAATACTCATGTTATTGATAAACTGAGCTCAGGTTCAGTTCTGTACACACTGAAAAATAAACGTGTAATGGAAATCTTCCTGCAGGTTTAGGATGATTGTCATCATAACTTCTTTTGCCATGAAAGAAAATGGGTCTAGGCGATACACAAAGAAGATGGTGAAGAATTATTTTTGCTAGTATGTCTTTTCTAGCATAGACTTTGTGATAGCTCTTTAGAAGATGGCTTTGGAAGTACTGAAAAGTAACTCTTACTGGAAGCAAGAGAAAGTGGCAGATTTGTTTGCCAGCCCACACAAAGACATGGGTCAGTTGTACAGCAGACGTTCTTTCTTGTAAAGTAATACTATGGAGCTTCTAAAATTCTTGTGTGCTTGATGTATTTGTGCTCTGGATATTGACTTTTGTTTATAGCATGCTTTTATTTGTATTTTGCGCTCTAAGGATGAACTAAGATTACACTTACATGTCTGGGTTCTTGCTAACTTTTCTGTGTTTTGTGCAGCCCTTCATACCTGTGCAAAAAGACAGTCCAGTGAAGCAGGTTTTGATGTCCAGGGCACAAACAGGTAAAGCAAGACCACTTTCAGACAGCTGCACTGAGTTTACACCTTTGCTAGAAAATTGTTGAAAGAAAAGGTGTGAAAACCTATTGGGTGTAAGATGCTGCCTAGTCAAGAGTCCCTGACTTGCTGCTGTCCTGTCATGAAGCCAGCATTTATACGCTGCTCAAGTGGGTATGAATTTCTCCTATTCGGATTTAGTAGTAATTACGTACAGGATGTCAGATGCTTCACACAGTCTCAGTGTCTGCACCAACATAAAAGACAGTAGAGAATTTAATTTGTAATCAGCATTGATGTGTGTGACTTGTAGTATGACCTTGAGTATAGATTGGTAACCCTTACACGGGCCTTTAGCAGGCTTACCTCAAGCAGGCTCACTACCTAAAGTCGCGTCTGATATGTTACTTTGTGGTAGTCACTGTAGGACTGTGAGAATCTGTAATTTCTGGACTATTTTGAGAGCAGCCATGGTTAGTGAGATTCTGTGAAATAAATAATCAACAGTACCCTTTAGTTCATACTTGCTTATCTCATTACTGATAAGCTTGGACACTTGGGACCTTGTAACTAATAAATCATTGACAGCAAAACATAAGAGTATCTGCCCAACACAGAGGTTCTTTCATCTTTCATGAAGGATCTGTCATCTAATTGACACCTTTAGTCTGAAGTTTCTGAAACCATGTTGCTCTTAATAAATGTTAACTAAGCATTAACCTGTCATTGATCTGTACGTGTTAAGGAAAAGCAAAGCCAGCATGCTGTGGAGCACTTCAGATTTGCATTTTGCGGTAAAATGTTCTGATTTTTGCAGAATAAAGCAGCAATGCTCAGAGTGATATGCAAAATAATCCCCATATATCATCGTTGGCAAATAAAGTGACATATTTGAAGGACAGGCTGCTTTCAGGATAGGATGGCTGCTGGTTTGGTCCTCAGGTGTAGTCAAAGTCCTAGACTGTTAAGGGATAGCTGGTTTTACTGGTTGCTGTACTCACAACATTATTTTATCTTTTTCTTGGTGTTCTAGGGGGTCCTGAACATCCTGAACATCTGTTCTTCCTTTCTTACCTCTGCCATCTCTCCGTCTTACTTAAGGGATAGCTGGTTTTACTGGTTGTTGTACTCACAACATTATTTTATCTTTTTCTTGGTGTTCTAGGGGGTCCTGAACATCCTGAACATCTGTTGTTCTTCCTTTCTTACCTCTGCCATCTCTCTCCGTCTTACCAGGGGTTTCTGTTACACAAATACTTGATTCAGCATTCAACTCAAGAAAGGGTAAGAAGTCGCTTGGAAATGTTAGCTGGGTCGAAGGCAGAGAAGTGTGATTTTTCTAGAGACCATTAGCCACCACTGAGATAGAAATTCTGAATTTGTTCTGAAAGGGCTGGCTAGCCACCCTGCTGCCTCTCTGAACAAAAGCAGGGGAAGCTTCCAGTGGCAATGGCAGTTTTTACCTTACAATCTATTACCAGTTATGCTTACAAAATAAAATTGAGACCTTAGCCTAAACTAGGCAAATGTTGCTAGAATAGCTGTGCTGAAACATAAAGTGTACTGGCAAACTGTGGGGCAGCTGTATGGCAAAATGGGCTTTTTTGCTATCTCTTGTACCGATTTCTTGAGAGGAATAATTTATTCCATTGTAACAATTTCCACAATAAAGCTTTTGCAAACATGACTGATAAGTGTTGCAACATCATACTCTTAGCCAGTGTTATTTTAAAGGGTCAAAAGGTTTTGTTATACCTGTCCTTATTACTGTTATTCAATTCTAATAATCTGTAAAACAACTGGGAATGGAGAGAGCAGAAAAGAAATGAAAAGAGCAGAAAAGGGCTTGCAGTTGCACTATTGTGGCAGCTAGTAAGTTTATTTGATTTTCTGGTTCCCTCTGTATCATTCTTATTTGGTTAAAGTGCTGAAGAGGAAGATGGTTGTGAAGTATGATATTTAAGGAAATAAGCTGTCTGTGGCTATTAAAAGTGTCTTGTTTTTCATAAAGATTTATTCCACTTAACCACAAAAGAGAGACTTTTAATTAGACTTTTGAATCCCATTAGGAAAAACAAATACTAATACTTAACTACTCATATATGACATGATGGAAAATTGCTAACGTAATTAGATTTTTAATAGTGTTAATGATTCTCGTTTCTTATTAATAAGAATTAAACCTAATGCATGACTGTATGAAAAATTGTTACTGCCTGCTTTCCTACCCTTAAATGTAAAGCAGTTGTATGTACTTGAAGTCGGGTTTTTTTTCCTTTTCTGTGAAGTCAGGTGGCGCTGTGGTATTTTGTATCGTTGTAGCCTAACTGCCATATGGCAGGAATATTTTTGAGTGGATCTAGTCCACAGGTAAATTTTTTTAAATGTACTAAGTGGGTTTTGTGTTCTTAGAAATATTACAGCAAGCATTAAGATGCTGTAAAAGAGAACAAAAATAAAAATTTAAGCTCGAGATTTACAGGAAATCTGTTTTAACCAGTCAGGTATAGGAATGCTAATAAATAGCTGTGGAAAGGTTTTTCGTTAAAAATCTTGCCAAAATTTGGCAGATGGAGGAAAGTGTGCTGATAAGTGAGGTAATGTCATGATGCAATTATAAAAAGAAGTCTGGACACCTCTGCTGCTGTCAACACTTCACAAGTGACCTTGTTCTAAACGTGAAGCATCTGTATCAGGCGCCACATCAAAATGCTTCATGGAAACAGCCCCAGGCTTTGGCCTTTCAAAATCCAAATCTAGACTGCTGGAACATGAGCTTAAAAATTGCAGACGAGTTGTATGATTCTAGCAGTAGACTAAGGAGTACACTATGTGCCAGTGTAGAAGAGATTAATAAAATTTGTAGACATTTGTACGAATAACTTGAAACATGAGCATAGGTACAAATTAAACTTCACTGAGATGCTTAAAAATTAGGTTTCTAGATAGCTTAAATAAAAGTGTAGTCTTCATTGTGGTTCTGGATAGAAATACAGATATACTAACACCTCAGAAAGTCAATTTCCTCAGAGCTGAAGCACATGCGTTACTACATGTATTGTACATGTACGTGTATTGTAGGAATGCTTTTTTGAGATTTTTATCTATATGCCATTCCTGGCACTTTTTACTTAAAACTTGAAATTTTTTTAGATATTTAAGTAACTATACTTCACAGTTGATAAAAATCAAACTTGATTACTGACTCTTAATATAAATAATCTACAGTATCTTTACAAAATATTGAGTGCACCCCCTTACTCATGTTACATTGAAGAAATACAAAGCAATATTTTAAAATGTTTCTCTGGGACTGCTATCATAAGAAAAAGGTATATGGACTAGCTGAGTGGTTTTAGTTTAAATATTAGGAGTCACTTGTTTCAATTACCTTCAGTGAGAGCATTAGACTTTATTGCATTGTCCTAAATCTTGAAGCCCAGTTTAGGATCCAAGCCTAATAGGGAACTTTCTGGGAGTTAAACTCAGTAACCTGGAAAGCATAGCTCTGTAATTCCTATTTTATTTGTACAGACACAAATGCAACAGACACAAATGAGTCAAGAGGATTTTATACACACATTCTCCATTTATACCCAAATCCAGGCTTTACATGCCACTGTCCAGGCAAAACTGCATGAAGCTTTTTTTAAAAGCAAAAGCCAAGCACTCTGCACAAGAAACCCCAATACTGTGCTCCTATTTCTTTCCAGCCTAGTGTATCTCTACTTTCAGAGCCTGCCATTACTTTTGCTGTATTTTCTTTGTGACAGAACGTTGCATTGAGGCCCTTAGGCTGCCTTTCATCCTGGCATTCAATAATAATGGACAGTGTGTAAAGATCTGTAATCAAAAGGTAAACACTGCAGCATTGTGTACAAATAACTCTTGAGATATTTATCCTGAAAGACATCCAGGTTAACATTTTAGCTGGGTACACTAGGGAAAACTTACCTGGTGGTGAGTGAGCTCCTTTTGTTTTGTTTTGTTTTGTGGTTAGCTGTTTCCCAAGCACATTCAGCTGTGTGAGCTTGCAGCATGGAGCTGCTGCAAGAAGTGAAGCCATTTTAACTTGACAGCTCTCTGAAATTCATTCACTCCCCGTTTCTCCCTGTTCTTGTCCTGATCCCCATTTAAGCAGCAGATGATGTAGGGTTCTGCAACCTTGTCTAAACATAAATGTACCACTTCTGCGATACTAGTGTAGTTTAATAATTACTATCCTCTCAGACCTAGCAGCAGATGTAGTTATCCTGGTATAGGCACGCTTACATTACATAACCCTTTCCTGTGTGACAAAAGGAGTAAGCTGTATGGCATAAGGTGCTTTCTAGAGGTCTGTTTATTGCTGTGCCATATGTCCTTCTAAGAATTACACCCTAACTTAGTTATAGTTGGTGATAGTATAAGTATACAAGCAGAGGAGACAGCTGTCTAAGGAAGGGAAAATATAAGAGCCAACACAAATCAAAGTAGATAAAGCAGAGTGGTAAAAAGCAAGAGACAGCAGGAATTTCTTTGTCTTTGCAGAACTATAAAAAATCTGTATTGACTGTCATGGTTTAAAGGCCATGTGTAGAGACAGACCCACTAAGCTCCCTGCTGCAAGCCCTGTTGGCAGGCTTTGGGGCTGCTTTGGGTCTCACCTGTGCAGAATAGAGACTGCTCTGGTGCTTTGGATGGTGCCTTGTGTGTAGAGAGGTACCACAGGGGTGAGCTGCAGCCTCCCGGTGAGTCTCTTAATCAGGCATGTTCCTTGGATGCCTCCGCTTCTTTATCAAAGACTTGGCTTCATGGCCATATGACACTATCTGGCAACATCTGTCACATTACCCTCTTCTTTGTCATGTGAACTTATGCAGGGACTCTCAGCACCACCACTCATAGAGGCCAGTAATAAACAAACACAAGTAGGAGCAGCTGTTGTGTAGTCTTGGCATTTGCAGGCCTCTGATCTGAGTTTAACTTTGTCAAAACTTCTGAGCCTGTATAGAGACTTGCAGGAACCCGTGAATTCTGTCAGACTAACCTCCTTCTATTTTAATATGTGCTAGACCCCTAGAAGCCAAGCAGATGGTTTAAATTTCCCAGGTAAGTTACATATGAGCCCAGATCTTTGGAAGTTTCTATTTCTTTTTTGATGCTCTTAGATATTGCTGAAAATAAAGCCATATGAAGAAGGCTTGTGTCTCTTACCACGGAATCACAGAATGGTATCATTTATCTTACCCTTTACTTGAACTTGGATTAGATGCAAATATGAGACAATAAAGAAAGTCAGAATTTAAGTCTTTTTTCCAGTCTTTTTGTTCTGCTCCTATGGTCCTTCAGCTCTTATGTGCATGATAAAGTGAACGGTCTGTACAAAAGGTACTTAGGCCATGGACAAAACACCAGGTTAACTCATGACAAATTGAGCTGTCCCAGCTACAAATGCATGATTCAATTCCTAAAAGTGATTTAGCTTGGCCCCAACAGTAGCACATGGAGTCCAGTGCTCTCTAATGCCTGCCTCCATACACAGCCTATTTCTTCAGCTTTCCAATACGCTGTCCACTCTCTTGTACATAGCTGCTATCATGCAGTTTCCTGCAAGTATGTCAAGACTTAGCTGTCCCTTTTTGTGTCCGTAGTATTAATGAGCCCTGGAGGAAGCAGGCTGGACTGGGTGGAGTATTGATGGAAATGGTCAAGGTGGGTCAAGCTCTGGCTCTGCCCTCCCTGCTAGCATGCTGCTTGGCAGCTGAGCCTCCTTGTATGCAATATACTTATGATGAGGGGAGAGCAGGATATATGCCCTGAGCAAGGTGGAAGCAGGGAGAGAATTGTGGTGTTCCCAGGGCTTCTCAGGAAGCGGGGTGAGAGCCTTGACATGTCATGAGCCTCTCAGGATTGCGTCCAGGCCATGAAATCTTATTTGAGTGTATCACTGCTACGGCTTTCCTTTCAAGGTTTCCTTGGCTTTCTGTATCTCCTGTTTTGTTTTCAGATAAAGAACTGAAATACCATGGAGACAAACCCCTTATAAACACCAAGCAGACAGGCAGGTCAGCCAGTTTTCAGCACATTATTTTACATGATACATTGAGTAGGAGCATAGTGAAGGCTGGCAAAACATCCAGTTATATTGAAGCCAATCAATTGTCTCATGCAGTGGATAGAGATGATTCTGTTCATAATAAAAGAAGAATTAAGGTCTCTGAGAAACCAGAAGTGACATGCTGTGTGATGCATCTCTCTGTTACAATTTGAAAATCAGAGAGTTTATTTAATTATGTTCTCTCTTTATCTATGATGTTTTGAACAGTAGCAACTCTAATCTGCCTTCCCATACCAGATTTACCCCTCTTAGTCAGAGATTACTACCTACTTCATCATTAATTATATCAAAGTTAACAGGACTACTTACAAATTAGAACAATACTCACTAAGAGTAAGTCTGGGTGAGTCACATTCTTATTTTTAGCCTGAGTTATAGAATAAAAAAATAAATCAAAACCGTTTAATTCTCATAGCAACCTGTTGGTGACAGCAAAGTTACATTTAAGTGCAGTGTGTGTTCAAAACCAAGCAGAAATACACCAAGCTGAGCCCTGCATATTCTCAGAGAGAGATGGACTCAACAGATTCTCATTAAATTGCTTAATTATGTTTATATAAAAAGCACCTGGTTTCTCCTATTTTTAAAGTGACTGTCTGACCCCGCAATGCCTTGACTAAGTAAAACAGTGACTGTGAGGGAAGTTGCAGATGCCAGGGTGGAGGGGAACCCCTTTGTTTCTTTCAAGGTAGGAACAAAAATTCTCATTCAGAGAGCAAATTAAACATTATCTTTCAAATGGAGTCACTGTGTTGCCCCACTTTGTGGGCAAACAAAATCACTGTGATTAGGTGTGGGCAGTGAAACAGCACTTAATGTTGTTGATTAGATCTAACTCACCTGTTTCTTAAAGCCCAGTTGGGGGATAGGAACTCTTTGCTCCTATTGTCCTCCAAGCCTGAGAAGATACAGGACCCTCTTGAAAGATCTGAGTGGGCACCTAAAATGGGAGAATTCAGGTACAGTTATTTACTTACCTAGGTAATATCTTGTAGAAAATTGTCCGAATGTAGATCCAGTTAATTGGTAAAATAAGTTAGTAGGATTAGACGTGGGTCATATTTCTGCTGAAATTGGAAAAGAGACCAAGGCCTCTTTATTTAAAACTATTCCAGGGGAGACACTGGGCCCTCTGCACTATCGAGTTCAGTGGAGTTTAGGGAACCAAAATTGTTCACTCAAGTGTTTCTTGAGGCCTGAGATGATACCAACAGTCAAATACTGAACAAATACGGTTGCTTTGGCAAGCCTGGCTTGATGTTTGAGTGTTGAACTATTTATAATTTTATTAATAAAGCTCCTTCTTCCCTCTCCTTTCCCTTCCACCCCCAGCAGAAATGAGCTGTTTTGTTCAGACCCACTGAATCTAAGCAGGATGCTGGGAGTGAAATCCAGCTAAAACACAGCCACAAAAAGGTTTATGCAAGCTACTGTGAATACAAAGCAGTGAATTTCATAAAGCAGTACCTGAGTCATGCTAGTTGGCTATAGCTTGGATTATTCCTACCTTTCTGCAGATAAATGGATTGCAGTGAATGTATTTGGAGTTAAACTTCATGATGAGAGAGGTAGAAAAATAAGTAATGAAACTTAGACTTGTTTGGGGATTTGCTTTCTTCTTTTTCCTGTATGTGTGCAAAGATACAATAGTGTAAGTGGCAAAAATCAAGTGATTTGCTCCTTTAATTTTGTCTGATCAGCTGTAACTCTAGATTATCATACAGATTTCCTGGAGATGAATCATTCAGTCTGCTTAAAAAATGTGAAATGATTGATACCAATTTTCTGTTGAGAAAGCCATGTTTAGTTAAACTGCAAGCTTCCCCTAATGAAATAATCAGCCAAAATCTGGGCTGTTGTCCACAAAATACAGAGAGGCTGAAAAACAAAGCATGTTGATTGCTAGCAAATACCTATTTTCACTGTCAATCAGGGCTTTTTATTTCAAGCTGGACAAAACTTTTAGATGTGATTTTGTAAGCCTTTTGCAGCAAGTCTGTGGCATTTCAGGAAACTCAGGGATCATTTATTCAGGAAAAAAACTTCACCCTGAATTTTGTCATTTTTCATCTTCTTTGTGCTGGTTTGAGCAGATTCAGTTGTGTGTTTCTCATTCCCACAGGAATAGCATTTGCCCCATGTTCTCATTTTGCTAGCCCTACTGTAGTGAGGAATCTACAGAAATGAATTTAAGAAATCGGGGTGTCTTTGCATCACCCTTTAAGCCATATTATCACTTCTGTCTCAGGAGGAAAAAAAGGGTGAAAGGCTTCCAGTTTCCTCTAAGGATGGGAATTTTGGAAACCTTTAACTGACATATCAACACGCTTTCAGTGCCTTTATCTTATTCAAACTGCAAACTATGTTTTGTTTTAAGAAGCCTGTGTCTCAGCTTCATTCCTAACTAATGTATTGTCAGGAGAGCAGATGGGAAAAGTTACAGAGATCTTTTTGTTTGTTTTTGCCAGAAAAAAATTGCAGGTTGGTTTAAGAGAGACTGTTGGGTGAGGATTTGCCAGTAAGGCATTTTTTGAGTGATATTCTCCACGCTTGTGAGACAAGTGGAGCTGGCGCTCTCTAGCTTGACTTTGTGTCGGTGAAGCTGAGCAATATTCTTTCCTTGTGGCTAACCTGGACTGAGGCTGTGCCTTAACACACGGAACACATTTGTTTCCAAAGGAATTTGTAGATTCAAGGTACTGTAAAGCTATATGAAATTCTTCTGTGAACAGAAGCAAAAATTTATCTAGTTCTGTTAAGTAGTTCAGATTAGGTGATAACACAGTAATGATGGCAACTTTTCGTCGAGTCTGTCTTGACATTTTCTGTTAGCTCTTTTGTATTCCTGAGGGATGGAAATACCTTCCTTCTTTTCTCTGGGTTTGTAATTAGGAACCGTGCTGTCTGAAAAACCGTTGCTGTGCAGCTCTGTGTTGTGCACTCTAGCAATTTTAGTCCTCTTTGGGAATTCAAGGGAAAACCTGAGGTACCAGATTTGTCAAGCACTTTTCATGTAATAAGCTTTTTCTCAGATTCTCAAGTGCTGAGGATGACTTAATTCTTTGATTAAGAACCTTTTTAAAAGGTGCAAAGTCTTTTTCTGTCTCATAATTCTCACTTGCACAATTGGTGTCTTCCTCCTGTCCCCCTCCCTCCGACAGCAGATGAACTGTTCTACTAAAAGGCCAATTTAGTCGTCATAAAGGGATTTTTGTAGTCATGATGGAGTAAAGCAGAGTGTAAAGATGTAGATGTTCGTATGTAATGGGGAACTGTTTAAAGGAGGATTGATTGCTGAAGCAGATTGCTGAAGCAGATAGCTGTTAGTTCACATAGGCATACATACATAAACAGAAAATATATGTATACGTATGTATAGCTTTGTCAGTGTGATACTGACTGATGGAGAGACTATAGATGTTAAATAGACATTAGCTTGGAGGGCTCACTGGAATATGAATTACTGGCAAATCCAGCTGCCCATCTCAAATGCCATTATGCTGCCCCTCATCATGTCCTGTTGTGATGTGACACTGCACTACATCACAGCATTGACACTGTACTACACAGCAAAATGCAGTGTAATCTACCCTGTTGCATCTGGAAGAGGAAAAATAAACACTTGCTGTCTATCAGTTTGGATAGCAAGTCTCTTATCAGCTTTTACAGTGTTTGTAAGCAGGTGAAGAGGGTAAGTGTCCATGGTTCGCTAGTTCAACATGTCTGTGCTGATAACGCAAACTAAAGTGTGGTTAAAGCTACTAGCAAGTTATTTCTCTCTGCATTGGAGCACTGCACAGTGAGCTGGAGGTGCAAACTCTGACAAACAAACATTGGTTATAGCTACAAGAAGAATTATCACAGTCCATCTAAATGTAGACTATATTCATAGAAGTTGGTTTCTCTTGGCAGATTCTGGCAGTGGGGAAATTGTAGATAAATGCAGATAAATGTTCTTTTCTTACTTTTAATTGCACTGTCTGGCAGGGAAAATAGACAAGTTTGCTTAATTCTTAAATTCACAGTTGTACCACTGGATTCTGAGTCCTTGCTCCTGTAACCTAAATGATCTGGCAAGGGCTGCCGTGGCTGCTGGGGAGACTGAGGACAAAGGGAGCCCAGAACTGGGAAAGCCTCTACTCCTCAGTCCCGCGCTGTTAGCCGACAAGGGAAAGCATGAGCTCTGCAACTTAGGTGGTAGAGGTGTGTTTGGCTGCTTGTCATTCATAGCTGATAAAGAGGAAAGCAAAGCTATGAGGAACTCTGAGAAAAGATAGCAGGTTTTTTTGCCTTTTGAAAGGGGGACAGTAAACGTGATTGGTTTACTCAAGACAGCTGGCATGCAAATACATGGCTCTTTGCCTGTTCTTCATTCAGTGCTATCCTGGAGAGTGGAAATTAATTTTGAAATAATGTATAAAAGTCAATTCTCATGTGTACATGTTGTTAGAAAGGTTCTTTGAGTTACAGAAGTACTCTGAAGCCTACATTCAATGCAGGACATTGAGCCCTGAATTGGTTAGGAATCATGTAGTTGAGGCTGTGTTCCTACTGAAGGCTGCCTGTTAGGCAATAGTTTGGGTGCGACATGGGAGAGAGGGAAGCAAAGGTAACCTGGAGGGAAAATGAGTCATCTTTGTATTCTTAATTTTTATTTGCAGAATATATCGAGCTAAGCTTGTATGCGCTGCCAACTGGATGCAGCCTGGGCTATGTTCCTGTTTCTGTCACTGATTTATCTTGATAGAAGTTTCTCTGTTTCTCCAGGTGTGTGTTGATATTTGAGCATGCTGTTATACCTACTATGTGAAGATGATACTGCAAGTTGTTTTCCTAGTGAGAAAACCTGGAGAAGGTGTTTGCATTTGAGTGGAGCATGATTCTTCTGGGTCCTGTAATACCAGATCTGGTTGGTTGTTTTTTCCAGGGTCTCAAAACCAAGAGATTATGCAAGAGGAGTGTGGGAGTTATTTTGTAGTTTGTTCTAATCCAGTTTGTTTCCTCCATCTTTTACATATTTTATTGCGATCCAGATAATGGAAAGATTGTCTTGGAAATGTTCTGTTGACTGATCTGGTAAGGAGAAACAGCATGTGAAAATGCTTTATAAAGCAGCATAACTGGGCTTCAGTGTCAAGGAACAACAGACTTGGTTCTGCTCCAGCATCTGCCAAATCAAGTCACTGAAACTCCTTTTTATTACACAGCATAAAAGAAATTAAATAATACTGTTAGAATGTTATCATGGGAAAATGACTGCACCTCACTGAAGCATGACTATAATGGTGGGGAATTGTGCTGCTAAAGCATACCAGTCTTGTGGCATAATTACTAAAACATATACTCTGTGGTGTTCTTCGTAAAGGCTTTATTGCAGATCCTCTTTTATTAACATACTGTCACGAGGCCAAAATTGGCATTGTCTTTGTCTGGAGCATTCTGGAGGGGAACCATACTTTCTCCTGCCCCTTTATCTAGGGCTTATAAATGAAAAAGCACTTAGTAGGATTTGTAGTCCTCATTAAATGATTGTGATACTGGATTTATCTTGTCCTACGGGTAAAAGCTGCTTGTCCTCTCCATTTCTTTGCAGAGCTGTTCGGTTGAAGCACTCCCAGGACAGAGCAAATGGGCACAGTGGTAGAATTACATTCTGGAGGGAATGAGACAAGAATGTTATAACTACTTTGCTGCTTGTCATAATAGCTAGCTGAGTAGTGTGGGTAGGAATGTGGCTGTCGGCCACTCTTGTGTGTTTTCTGACTCAGAATCTTGCCAAGGGCCAGTCATTCACTGTCGAAATTAAAGCCCCTTTGACAGTGTCCTGATAAATGTTGTTTTAATGGCAGCAATCCATCTATGCCCATAGCTCCAGACCACTTCTAAAGTCTCTTCTGTCTTATTATCCCTAGTTCTGGATGCCAGGTGATACAGTGAAGATGTATTGACTTCCTGCTAGTTGAGAACACCGTTCCTATTTACATATCATTAAACTTTTTGGGGGGAGCATTTTTAAGTTGCGCCCTCAATTGTGCATTTAACCACTGACTGCATCAGCTTCGAGGAAAGGGCCTTGCTTCACTACTGGAAAATAAACATGACGGTGTGTGTATTTAGCTGTGAATTGTTAGGGTGGTGTTCTCTCTGCTCTGTGGCTTTAAACGGGTGAGCAGGGACAGTGGCAATGCAGCCTGGAGCCCTGGCAGCCATTTCACCTGCAGCTCAGCATCCCGCTGCAAAATGGCAAGAATGTTCACTGCTCTTTCATGGAAACTAAATGTTTTTGGTGGTTTTATTCCCCTCATGAAAAATGAAGGGCGATTGTCTGCAGAAATATGACTTCCCTATGCACAGAAAGCAAGGGAAGGTTCTTTGTTTAGTATCTGCCCTGCGGAAGGCAAACTTGTCTGATTGCAGGGGCTGTTACACGGGGCAGCTTGCTGGGGAAAGTTTCTGGGATAATATAAATAATATTTATATTCATAATATAAAAGCTAAAGGGGTATGATGCTAATAGGGAATGATTTACTTTTGGAAAGGATTTCATGGTTCCAGTGCTGCTCTGACATTTTCACAAATAGCACCTGTACCAGCACAGGCCAAGGAAAGCAATGCCTTGTGTACCCATCTGCAAGTGCCGGACCCTTGAGCTAGGTGGTGCAAAGTCATCTTGGATAAGGAGCCCACTGAATATTTGTCTCCTTAGCAGTATCATTTCTCTTCTAAGAGGGTGTGGGGAGAAGAGCTCTATGCATGAAAGAGAAAGGGCATTTTTTCCGTTGGCAGGACTCTGGCTCTCACATGTTGGTTGATAAAATGAGCTGTTTATTTTTCCCTCTCTTGTCTGAACTTTACTGGAGCCCACACATAAACTCTTCAGACTCATAATGGTTTAATTTTTCAAAAATATATGTAGCCTCCTATCCATTCTCCTATACTTTCCATTTATTTTCTGTGTGTTTCAAAATGAGCCCTTTTCTCTGCATCAGTATGTTCTGCCACCCTCAGTGCTTGGGGCACAAAATGTAAATTTTGTTCCTTCAGAGTTGTCATATAGTCATGATAAATACAACTTCTTCTAAGAGCAGTAAGAACAGAGACTGGGAGGAATGGAGGAGTATTGTATATATTTCAAAAGGCAATTCACCCACTCCTACCTGAGAAGAAATAGGCAAGTCCCTTGGGAATACTTCCTTTCCCCTCCTGCGCTGTAGTCTTCAGACAGGCAATACAAGAAATTGGTGATAGTTCTCAATAGGTTTTATCTTCCCTTTTCCCTTTATCCCTGTTTACCCACTCTGCTTGCACACACTGATCTCTGTTACTGTCGTAACGCTCTTCCCCTTTGCACTGATCTGTTTCTCGTTCCAGTTCCCTTTTGTCTTTTCCTCCAGGCCTTCTTCCAGCCTTCCTTTCTGTCCCTTTCTCCTTAAAAGTGGATGCACACCAGGGCAAACTGCAGGCATAGAGGAGCTTGCCAGGGAATTCAGACTGACAACAGCCTTCCTGCTTGGCTTTCCCCATGCAAGGATTGTTGCTGTTGCCCAAGAGAGGTGGCAGTAGTTGCTGCTAAGGTCAGGGGACACCTCTCCTAACACCTTCCTCACAGAAACATCAGTAAAGCTGGTTCTCTGTGACATTTTTCATCTTGTTCTTTTTCCACCTCTTTTTTGACCTTTTTCTTGCTTTTTGATGGGGCAAACACATTTAAGGGTTCCCTCTCATCTTAATACAACAAAATTAGTGTAGGCAAATGTGAAGAAGCCAGGGATTAGTCCTACCTACCAGTGACAATCTAAACTCCAAGTACATTTGTATGAGCACAAGAAATTCCTCTGTAGTTTGTTTCCTCAGTTGCAGACAAACACGTTATTTTCTCCATGCCTCCATGTCTTTCCATGTTTTCTCCATGTCTCTCAAAATATTACAGATCTTCTTGGAGATCTCCTTCATCCCTCAGAGATAGGGGGCTGGCTTGGTAGGATGGCCATTTAGCTAGATCTGAAAACTATGGGACAATGACGCAAATTATGGTTGTTTAAACCATATGTTAAAATTTGCCTTGTAACTACTTTCTGGACTCTTATCTGAAGTACACCGATAAACAGCAGCATGACTATGTGTGCACATCCTTGTAACCATTAGGCATGTGGTGAAAGTACAACTTAACCAAGACTTATTCCAGTTAGCCTTCCTTCAGTACTCTACAAGGAAATTAATGTTGGCAGAAGTTGACAATTACACAGTCTGTGCTGCTTCAGTTTCGATATGGTCTGAACCAGTGCAAGCTGGACCAGGTACCTGAAAGTGTCCTGCAACCTTTCTCCTCATTGAGACAGTGCCAGCAGACTACGTGCAGCTTATCATTTAGAGAAGACCGTTCTGCATAGCCTGCATTTTGTTGTGATAGCCAGCAGTAGTGCATTTTGCTACTTTGTAATTATTTCCTATGTTGGCTAGACAGTGATAATTTCAGGTTCAATATCTAAGTATTAGGCAATATCCATGAGGTACAGCCAATGGGAAAGCACATTAAGATATGTCTTTCTGGTATCGCTTCCTCCATTCCCCACCTGGTCAAAGAATTTTGTCCCTCATCTGCTTGCAAAGGGCTGCAATAACTCAGAAACCCTGGTGAGCTGGGAAACCTTCAGCTGTTTCTTTTGCTGTCTACAGAGACTTGAAGCATCCCAAAATTCCTCTGGAAGAGTATTTTCATATGGAGGATTGTTAGCCTCAAGGCTGAATAGTAGGGTGAATGACAGAAAATTGTGTTTGCTTGTTTTCAGTGCCAACAGTGCAGTTTTCCCCATCTCTTTCCCACAAGTCTCAGTATACCAGTCAGACAAGCCTACTCACTTTTGACATGTATTGCATACCAGTGGGCTAATGGAAAGAAGAGGGTGTGTTATGCTGGCAGGAGTAGCTCTTAGGGCAAACCCCTGTAAGAACAAGGCATTACTAATTTCAGTACACGTTACAAATGTCTCTTTGTGCATCTAATGTCTATTTTATATATTTCTGACCTTTATTTCATGGCCTTTATCGCCATGGTATCTTAGTGTTGAAAGAAGATTTTTGGCTTTGTAAGCTTCAGATATTGATTTTTTTTTTTCCTGTAACTGTCTCCTCTGATTCAAGGAAAAAGAGAAATATGTAATTTTAACTAGCGCAACTCATATCACAGCCAGATTCAATATTAATGTACTAGATAGGCATACATCAAATATTACCTTTTAATACCCTTATCAGTGCTTTTAATGCACTTCTTTGTTCTGCAAGCTCAATATGCGGAGGGCTTTTTTAAACTTTTTTTTTAAATAGGATGTTAAATGGCATTTCATGTTGATTCTCAGCACTTTAATAGGTGTCTGCTATCAATAGCAGTGTCCTGGAGGCACACTTTGAAACCACATTACTATACCATTTCTTTAACTGGAACTGTGCTCACACTTCTAATGTGGACATGATATTAATTAAGATAAGTCCTTGAGTATCACATATGAGTCCAGATCTCTGTAAATAGAAATGTCAGTGATGCTGGTAGTGAGCTGAGCGTGAGGTCTTTTCTTTGTTGCCCACGTTAAGCTGTGCTGTGTCCTCGGGTAGAGGTAGTGGAAGTCTTTGTTTCAGCCTGTTCCTTGAGAAAATAAACTGAGTGCTATCCAAAGATTTGGAATATTTAAAAAGTATTAATCAACCTTCCTAATGGTTGCTATTCAGCTAATCACGCTCAAAATGGCAAATGGTTGTAAAGATGTCAGAGATACCCAGAACACCCACTGTTTGAGCTCTTCCCATTCTCATTAAAATAAGCTCTTATGGCCCAGCTAGTGTAATCATGTGATAAAATACTCAAATTAAGAGCATTTAATAAAAAAACATGGTGGGGAGCTTTGTTAAGGATCTTTTTAGTGTATTTTTGCATTCATGCTAAGGACATTAGAAATAATTTAATCATTGGCTGATTATAAGAATGTTAGAAATAATGGGATCATTGCCTTATCACACGTGGGCTAATTCAGAGGCTCATTATTTATTTGTCAAGCATTAAGCATCAAATCAGTTTGGCTTGATACTTGAAAGCAGGAAATTTAAGATGTAAGTTGAAATGAAGATTAAGAAGTAAGATTAAACCTAACAAAAGCAGAACACTTTTGCTTGCTAGAGTCATGCCTGCAAACAGATAGATGGATAAAGTCAGTCTTAATCCAATGTATTATGAAGTGGTAATATATTGTGGAATGAATGGCTTATGGTTTTGGAGAGAGTGCTATTTTAAGTGTCTCCACATCTTTAGTTTTTCTGTGATCCATAGCTATGATTACTTTGAGGTTTTCAGACAAACCTTTTTTACACTTATCCTTCCTTTAATGAAAATATCTTCCTCTTTAACTGGTTTATAAACGGAATACTGTTATACACAATCACTAGAATAAAATCCGTTCTTCGGTACTTTTTTTTTGTAAAATGGTTAGGGCTGAGTTTCAAAAGTTCACAGTATATAGTGGGTTGCTCTCCTTTTTCTATAGCAGTGTGCGTATGTGTGTCTATGTGGTTCTTTGTTTTTGTATGGAAATACATTCTTTTGTGTATAAAAGCAGATTCAGAGAACGAAACTTCCAGGAGTTGGATGCCAAGCCAAACTGAAGGGGGAGAATAGGACAAAAGATGAATTCTTTAATGGTGGGTTTGATGTAATTGTATCATTTTCCCCCTAAGAGTACCTTGGGTTAGAAAGCTTTTTACAATGTTATAGAAAAATGGAAGTATCAGTGTTAATTATGGAGGTGTGTTCCTCTGCTGCTATTCCCTGGTGGAATTTTGGTTTGCTGTGTTTGAGGTCTTGATTGTGAGAGAAGATGTTTTAAAACAAAAGCTTGGGAGGGGGAGGATCTTGAATTTTGCAAAACCAGTTCCTTTTCCTCTGAATTATTTTGAAGTTCTTTGCTTTGTCTGTTCCGCAGATTGGGCAGCTTATAAGCCTACTTGGTAGTCAGTTTACATCCATGTAAAAGGCAGAGGAGTCTCTGCTTCACTTCTCAAGCTTCTGCCTTTTTCAGTCGTTATGCAGAATTCAGTGTGTCACTTCTTAGTGAGTGTTGCAGGCATACACTGTGTCTCCAGTGTGTAATCAGATGGGCTGAGTCTCAGAAATGAGCTTTTACAGAGCCATTAAAGAACGCTGCTGAACGGCCAGGTATTGGACTTGCTTCTGTGGGCTTTCAGACTGCAGAATCTTCTTTGAGTGTGAAGTTTTGCCTGGTGTGCCATAAGATGCATAGGGATACATGGGTGGAATAAGTCCCCTGCATATTTTTTGCTTGCTGAATTAATCTTATTTAATACAAGCTGTCAGACAACATTACTGTAATTTATTTACATAACTTGAGGGATTTACTTCACATTAGTTTAACCTTGCAGAACGTGTAATGTGTATTTGTGCCACTGCCCTTGGTTTCCTGGAGTCAGCCTGCTCAAGTGTTTCTCAATTTGTGATTGATTTGTCTTCCAGCTGCTAATGTGAGGGGTGAATGTAAACACTGTTGTTACAAAGATCTGATATTTGGAGCTCTCTTTATTGTTACATTTATTCAATTAAATGAACTGCCCTGCCT
The DNA here is from genome assembly GCF_000699145.1 of Aptenodytes forsteri. Taxonomy (NCBI): domain Eukaryota; kingdom Metazoa; phylum Chordata; class Aves; order Sphenisciformes; family Spheniscidae; genus Aptenodytes; species Aptenodytes forsteri. The sequence continues at coordinate 4,524,895 of NW_008796044.1, read as the reverse complement.
CATACTTAATTCAATAAAAAATATGTTCTAATTAGATTCTTTTTCTCCTAAAACAACGCACACAATGTTGACCTTGTTTTATACAAAGTAAAAATCTATACTTCTAAGGGGGAAAGCCTGTATTTTGTTCAGGCACTTTTGTGTTTATTAAGAGGTTGAGGTTTTTCCAGTGTATTCTCGCTTGAGACACAGACACCATGACCTGCTACTTGAAGGTGTTGCATTCATAGGTATACGTCACTTCTGATGAAGCAGTTAAAATGTTAATGTCATAAGAAAGCAGCAGTGGATAGGTGCCTGCAAGCTGTTCGTTCCTCTCTGTGGGCTGTGGTTACTATAGAGGGTCTCAAGCTGAGGGTTTGTTGACTTTTTTTCTTTAAAAAAAAAAAAAAAAAAAGATTCTTCCCTAGCTTTCCCCCCAGTTGTCTGCAAAAGCTCTCAGTATTGGGTTTTATGCCCAATCTAAGAGAAAACCCAGATCTTCCTGCTCTCCAGGTTTTTTGAATTTTGGCATGATGTATAAAACTTGTAGGATATATAGTTGAAATTGCTATTGCATTTAAAACTCTAATATAAAATGCACTTTTATAATTCATGAAGAACAAGCATGGGAAAACTGGACTTTTGCCATACTGTCTCAGGTGTGGTCTTCTGAAATGTAGGATTTATCTCCTAAGACAGAAGTTAGATCTGGCGAAACAAAAAGGAACTTGTTTTTAAGGAGAGAGAGCATTAGATGGCTCCTGCAGAAAATTTGTTACTTGTTACTGCTTTTAGAGGTCACGAGGTGGAAAGGGACGGAAATATGTTCCATGTGCAGTAGTTACCAAATGAGGGACTGAAAACAGGACATTGATACCGCGTCTCCTTTCCAGAACGGAAAATCCTGTCACCTCATTATGGGCTGTGGATAATAAATTTGCATTCTGCGAGGTGCACACTGTGGAGGGAAGGTCCATTTAATAAAACCAAGAGGTGGCTTGAAGCTCAGGCGGCTTCTCAGAAGGCAAGAATACTCTCATTGCAACAATAAAAATGAGAAATCGCCTCTGCAGTTGTTCCCAATGCCTCAAAAACATGAAAAAGGGGCCATTTCTGACAGCATCTCAGCTCCTCTCGCCTCTGTGCAAGACTCTATGCTTTCCCTTCTCCTCCAGCTCCCCCTCTTTCTGGCAAGGCAGCCTGTGGCTTTCTGATGGGGAGGTGTGTATAAGCTGTAAGGCAAGAAAGCAAACTTTCCTGAAATGGAAGGAGAAGCAAGAAACCTGATAGCTTTTACCCAAACCAGTATCACTATGATGAAATAAACATTGTCTGCATCCCCATGAAGGAAACCTTTTATTTTTTTGTCCCTTTGCTACATAAGGGAGAGGCCAGGTCCTGTTTTCATTATGGCACGAGCAGAGGGGTTCGTCCAGAAGAAATTTGCCTCTGATGTAGAATTAAATGCAATACACCTTTTAATGACTTAACTGTAGAGCCAACCTGTTATTTCAGTATTTTACAGTCCGATTGTTTCCTTGGCACAGGAGAAGAGGACATGAAACTGGTTTTGGCCTTGTTTTCTGACCCACATTGTCCTCCTCTCCATGCCATCCATTCTTCCTTTCCCACTGGTGGCAAGTTCAAGGAGAAGCCCAGGTGTTCAGAGCAAGCTGAAGGTTTTGCCTTAAAAGCATCTGATCTGTTTTGAGGAGGAAGATTGACAGGCAGTGTCTTCCTCAAACTGCCAAGTGGCAAGGTTTCCTCCTGCCCTCCCCTGCTGCTATCATAGCCCCATCTTGGAGATTCTACCCTAAGGGAAGACTAAGTGGAAAGGTAGAAAAATCATTCCAGAATACAAGTAGGCTTCTTTTCTGGTTGAAAAGAAATGAAAACTCTCTGCTTTTCTAATTTTGGAAGAGCACCTGAATTATGGGGGAGGAGAATATTTTTTTTAAAAGAAAAAACAGGCACAAATTGAGGGCTAGACACTATGCAGTTTCACATCAGCTCTGCTAGGGTCAATGCCATTGCAACAGTGCTCCATTTGATGATATGCCCCATAAAGCTTAGCACTGGCGGAGGAAATAATGTTGCAGGAAAGATATTTATGATTACAGTTGCTTAAAGCAATTTTATTGTGTTCTTGTTGGGTTTTACCATATTTGATCAGTTGCAGCCATTTCCGTTTATGGAAGTTTCTTTTAGTAGCAGAAATATTGCCACAATTTTGTTTCTCACAAGTAACTTGTCAGGAAAGATTAATGATGTTTCTGTTCATCAGGATAGCATTTAAATGCTTAGTTATCCAAAGGTGCACAGCACGATAGTTTTGGATTTCCTTTTTCCATTTAATTTCCCTGTCTTTTCAATTCTGCTTTCTAAGTGTCTGAGTTCATTTTCATTATTTCTTTGTCTGTTCCAGTTAAAATCTTGATTTTCTGTATGTCTTCTATCCACAGTTCTCTAGAGCATTGTTTAACAACAAAATGAAGGAGAGTACTTGCCAAGTCTGCGGCTGGCTGCTGGAGAATAGTCTGCTGTTTCTTTACTTTCTTCTAATGACCTAAAACCTTTTAGCAGGATATGCCCCAGCTCTTCTCTGCGCACATCCCATTTCCTTGTGTACTGCATGGGTATTAATTAGTGTAAATGCCATCCTTTTTCTTTCAGCTTTTCAAGTGCTTATTTCATTTAAAACACATTAGCTACGTATTTCACTGATGGTAATGATGTCATATTCTCCTAATGCAAAATTTGAAGTTCATAACATTCTTTTTCTTATTAGAAGAGTGGAAAATCCTCCTTTTGGTATAGCACTCCCTTGTTTATTTTGAGCATAATGGAAGTATAGATTTATTAGCATACATATGTACTGTGCCATTTATAACTAGATACTGTGTATTGTCATGTATTTTATTTAGAAGGCACTGTTGTGTCTGCTGAGCAAAAGAAAGATGGACTTGAAGTATTTTGCATAGACTTGAAATCTAAAAGACTTCCCACAGAAAGAGTTTCTGTGAGAAACCTGTTGTGTTAGGTGCTGATATGCCACTAATAGGCCCTAATGGCCCTGACTAGCTTCACCTGAGGCCTCCACCCACACCCTGCCCAGGGTCTGGGGCTGTATTTAAGCTCAGCTCAGGATGCTGCTAAGATATGTCATTGAAAATTTCAATGGGCAGAGAGAGGACTTCTCAGATAAGGTAATATTTGCTTTCCAGTAAAACTTTTGCTTTCAAGCAAAAGCTTCTGCTTTCCATCCTTCATTGCATCAGTCAGAGGCTTGACATAGTACATAAGTGGGGATGATGAATGTCTGGATTGCTCCAGTTACAGTTATGTAAAGACATGGGCTGCTCAGTGCTCTTACTTAGGTTGCCATGTTACTTTAGCATGGTCTTGAAAATGAATGACTTCCTGATGTTGGTAGTTTCTGGAAGGTGAACTTGAGGATGAGTTCCCGATGCTGTTATGAAGTGTGGGGGGGTCTGTAGGATGCTTTCTCTCATCAGATATGACACTTATATGTAGGGCATAGACTATGCCAAGAGCATAGTCCTGCTGTCAGCTGAGCAACCAACCCAGGGAAGCGTTTGCTTTTCCCCCTTGTTTAGCTGAGCAGTTCTAAGAAATAACATGAAGTTTCCTGAAACTTTATATAGCTCTCACCTCTTATCCCAATATGCGTAGGATCAGTTTTTCTGCTGCTCTGTCCTGCAGCTTTGTGGTGAAATCATCTGGAGTATAGCCCTTGAAATTGGTTTTTTTGAAGAAGCAATTTGGACAAGGGGCTGGAATTCAAATAACTACATGGAAAAAAAACCTTCTTGAGCTGGTCAGTTTTGGGGCAAAGAAGCATTTTGAGGGGATGAAGTTTGTTACCGTGGCCAGTTTTGAGGAAGTTGCCATTCCTGGGAAATATATATTGGTAGGTTTTATGGTTTTAAGTATGCTCTAAAGCTTTAGAATTCTTTTCCTCATAAAAGTTATTAGGTTACATTCAAAACTAGGACACACAAATCACCAGGGACGATTAATGAGGAAAGTGTAATAAATACAGGTTGAGAATAGAAGTTATTAATGTTAAGAGAATACAATATCTTTGTGCAAATATTTAAACTGTAAAACTTAAGGAAAGGACTTACTCTACTGGGGATAAAGGAGGCCAGCTGAGGTGACGTTTGGGTAAGGACTGGCATGGAGAAACTCTCAGGCTTTTGAGATCTGCCTGGGTGAGACTGGCTAAGGGAAGTAAATGTTTATCCTACTGCTTGAAGTAACAGTGATGGGCCAAGTGTACCGGTAGAGTGGGGCCTACGGTGGGAGGTGGGATGGCACTGCCTGGGCTTTTCATTTGATTTTTAGGCGTTAGGGGTCAGGGAAGAGTTTTGCAGCTTCTTTCAGTTTTTGTCATAAGTATTTTTAAAAAGTGTGATAATGTTCAAGGTGTGCAATTGTAAATGAAAACAGCCACAGAGGCTTCAAATTCAGCCCGTCTGCCCAGCACAGAGAGAGTGCGGTACCTTGCCTGGAGATTCTGTGATGGGGGTACAGTTGATCCCCTATCTGTATGAATCCTCCTATCTTCCAACTGCATGCCCTTCCCTGTCCAATTTAACCACTGAGATACTGTGAAACCCTGCTTGAAACCTGCATCTTATATTGATTGTTTCTTTCTTTCGCCCCCCCTCCTTTGGAGGGACGATAGTAGCAGTTCAAGGAAGTAGGAAATCAAATCCAGGCACAGGAGATGAGCTGAGCTGTTAAAATGTGATGATAATAGCTGGTACAGAGGGGAGTGAAGATAAGCTCTTTCCAAGAATAATGGTAACACATATAAGCAAGTCATAAACTGATAATGGTACAGACTCTTGTAGGGGTTGTCTCTATATATACTGCTAAGGACTGGCTCCTATTCGCATTTGCTCTAGGGACAGTCTGGAGGGGAGTCTACCTCCTAAATGCAAAAGAGGCACAGAGCGTCTCTGCTCCTCATCCTTAGAGTTCCTGATTTTAATCACTGTCACATCCTACCTGTGTTATTCACAGGCTTGACACTGGAGCAATAGTGTCTTTAGTGTGTCCTCAGAATGCAAGTTCATAGCACTACCAACAGTTTCTAGCAGAAAATTAAAGAGAACATGAAAAATTGCGACTTGGAGGTGATCTTCAAACTCTGAGTGTATCAACTCATGCATTTAAACTTATTACTGTGAAGCCTGAAGTAAACTACTGCCAGATAATAGCTAAGTAGTGTCCAGCAGGCAATTCTCATGTGTATCTCATTTCTGTTCTCTTTATATCTCTTTATAATAAAAAAATAACTGCTCCTTCATACTACTTGTTGCATCTGTTCTTGAATTCTGCCTTAATTTAGGTCTCCAAATTTGCTGCTCCATGTGGAAATTGGTACCAGCTCAGGATTTAAAAGAGAAAGCTCATGGAGGGGGACACTGTTTAGTGAATAAGTAGCACTGTTGTCTCTAGTTTTGCTCTTAATTAGGAGGAATGGCTACTGTCTCTATGAGCATGTAATTTTGTAACATTTATTTACCTGATTATTTCTTAATGTCTTTACCACAGCAAAGGAAAAGGAGTCAGGGCAGTCTAGCTGGAAGTGAGTTCTTGCACTGATACCGGTAGTCTGATGTAACTCTCCTAGATTTGCTGCCTACGTGGTGAAGGGGACCAGCTTCCCGAGTAAACCAAGTTATGTTCTTAAATGTCAGGTGGTGAGTCTCACGCTCTCCTTCCCTTCAAAGACTAACTATTGAGGAGACTTGGAGTGTTGTGTGGCACTTACTTTCAGATAAAATATTCCTTTTCAGAATGATGTCATAGCTCCTGTGTGCTGTGAGGGCATTATTTGTTTTTATGAGGAATGGATTATTCTGTTTACTACTTTGAAGACGTAAAGGCTGACATTCATATTAACTTTTTAGAAAATAAATCTTGAACTTCTTATTCCGCATAAATGAAATACTCAAATAAGGCTGTATTTTCAAAACGTGATGAAGTATGAGGCTATCCTTTTCCTTCTGACTGCTTCTTCAGCATTTTTTCTTTCAGTTTAAAAAAAAAAAAGAAAATAATTCTCTTTTATTTTTACCTACTGTTCTTTGTGCTGATTTCTAGTTTGCGGGTAAGTATAGAGAGTCAGGACATCATCCATGTCTTACTACAAAAGTTTCCTAATGTTCCCCTTTCCTGAGGTTGTGAAAGGGGATCTGGCCTGGGTAAAGCTTATATTTAATAAGCTTGAACCTTCACCATAACCATATCACTTCCTAAACTGTTGTTCACTTAGTTACTTTCCATAAACATTGACATTACCTTTCAGAGTTTTTTTGCAGTATACTTGAGGGAAGTTTTTAGTTTTGTTTTTGCCTGTCTGATTTTTCCCTTGGAAATAGAATATGCCCTTGCTAAATTTCCACATGTGCTAGGGTTTGAATAAAAGCATTTGAAGGGAATGTGCTCTACTTAGGGAAAGAAGTTAAACTTTCACATTGGACTTTGTGGCAGGGGAGGAAAGCCATTTAAATTGTTTTTGCTGCTCCATTTTCTTACTATGCCTCATTTGATGCCAGTTTGTTTGCTTCATCTTTCAGATTATCTTGAATTCTTTTTTTCCTGTTTACCAGTTGAACACGTTTCTTTGTAAATAGAAATTCTTGCACTCGTGTCAATGACTCTTGCTTAGGGAAAGAAGTTAAACTTTCACATTGGACTGGTTGTGGCAGGAGGAAAGCCATTTAAATTGTTTTTGCTGCTCCATTTTCTTACTATGCCTCATTTGATGCCAGTTTGTTTGCTTCATCTTTCAGATTATCTTGAATTCTTTTTTTCCTGTTTACCAGTTGAACACGTTTCTTTGTAAATAGAAATTCTTGCACTCGTGTCAATGACTCTTGAATTTTCAGAGTGCCTATTAGAAGTTGCTTTCAGCTGAAGAGGTCACAACAATATCGCAGATGCACAGATTGCTACCCGATTAATACAATTATCAACATGCAGAAATTATTAGTTGAGTGTTTGCATTTGAATATAGCTTTTATTTTAATGCACAGTTTGAAAAGCATATTTTAAGGAGGCAAGTTTGAATTGAAAATGTTCCCACGGAATGATTTGTATCTTTTGTGCAGATCAAAGCAGCAAAAACCATTTAACAATTTGTCTGTCTTTGAAGTGTAATGGGTTTTCTGCATTTCTCTAAATACTTGACACAAGTCTATTATTTGTTTTTAATGCTGTAAAAGCCAGTGTTATATTACTTAGTGTTCTTAAGGCTTTTATAATGAAGATTTTTATGATGTTACATATACAAGGAATTATGTTTGACAATTTGGATGCAAACTTGATTTGGCAGCCACTTCAGCATTCTCACCAATAAAAACATTAAGTGTGTCTATTAAAAATGTTTCTTCTGTAATTTATTTTTCGTAAGCTTTCAGTTCTGCCACAAAAGCCTCCTGTGTCCTTTGCAGCTAATTTTCTGCAGACTCCTTTACAATTTAGGGGTGAAAACTCTTTTTGTGATTAGTTTGTCCTAAAAGAATGACCAAGTTCTGACGGTATCAAGAAAAGGCTAGAATTAGACTGGAGCTTTCTGAAGAACTGTAAAACATGTTAAGAAAATTGATGTACTAAAGCATAGCACGGTCCTGATGCAAAACCATTCTGCAGTCAGTGAGAGTTTGGGCTCCCTGTAGCTGTGCTGATGAACTGCTCCGTTCTCTGTTTCCTGCTCTTGGGTAGATGGTGATTCCAAGAGCCAGCCAGGCAGGATCATGGTTGAGCGGCTCAGTGAATTATAGTTCTGCTTATGTGTTTCATTTGTTTACCTGTGTCATAAGGTAGAATGCAAAACTATAAAACAGGCCTAGCGTGACAAAGGGATTCCTCCCAACCGCAAAAAAGATTTGCTAATGTGCATTAAGCTGAAGAGTTTCTTATTTCCCCTACGTGCAATAACTGTGATGAATTAGCCTCTCTAGGTCAATATTAATTTTTATAAGTGACCCTTTCCTTTGAGAAATCATTTAAATAGGACCACAGTTAGGGCCACAGTTTAGTATTTGGTTGTCAGTGACTATCATCAGATTAATATACAGAAAAGATCTAATTTGTACCTTTGTCCTGTATGTGTGTGTTTGAGTATGGATATATCATATGTATTTCTATAGTCATCTACCCAAAGCTTATGGGTATAAATATGGTTGCATATTCTGTACAGGAAGAATGAAAGAGTTAATTGTGATATATGAAGCTATTCATCACGTGAAAAGGGGAAATAAAAAGCCCCAAATAGAAAGTTTGTGGATGGAAACATTTATTCATATATTTCTGGGATGGGGGGAGGTGAAAGTTCAGTGTCCTGACAGGATTTGTATGTAAAGGTAAAATATGTAATGATGCTGTAAATGTTACTGAGCCAATTTTACTTGCGAGGATATTGATGTAATTTTTCCCACTTGAAGCAACAGTGTGATTCAAGTGAAACACCTGTATTTGTGGTTATGAGTCTTCTATTTATTCATATATTTCTGGGATGGGGGGAGGTGAAAGTTCAGTGTCCTGACAGGATTTGTATGTAAAGGTAAAATATGTAATGATGCTGTAAATGTTACTGAGCCAATTTTACTTGCGAGGATATTGATGTAATTTTTCCCACTTGAAGCAACAGTGTGATTCAAGTGAAACACCTGTATTTGTGGTTATGAGTCATCTATGGGTAAAGCAGCTTGTGATGAGGATGACATGGACACAACCAGTTACCTCATAACTGGGTGAATAATCCTCCCCAAAATTAAAGGAATGCCTTGGTATGTTTAGTTATCAGCCATTTAAGCGTAAGACTCAAGCAATCCTAATCAAATTAATTTTGTTACTTAAAGGGAGCAAGAATGTGTTCTATGGAGAATATTTTGATTTGGCCCACAGGATTATCTTTGTAGGAAAAAATGAATGTGCGCCCCAAGGACAGTGAACCCTTCCTATCTCTCACTGCCTTCAACCAAGCTCTTAGTTCCTTAATTGAAATAAACTCCCAGAAACTCTAAGGGAGTGATTACAACTTGTCTAAAAAAATCCTCTGACTTATTTGTACCCTTTTTGTCTCTTGCTATATTCAGACAGAATATGTGTTGACTTACGAGAATGTTTGACAGTACTTTGAATGTTAAATGTAAGGGGTTTTTTTAAGTTAAATCATAAATCATGTGTTTGCTTCAGAAATCTGCCATTTAGAGTTACTTATTATAAGTTATGATGGTTCTATTGGGAATAGATAAAGAAAGATGAAATGCAACATTTGGATACTGGAAATGTCTCAAATACAGAATGCTGCAAATAAGGAAATTATAGAGGCTGGAAAACTATTCAGAATATGTGTTTGAATAATGAAGTCTTGTGTAGATAGCAATGTTTTCTTGGATATCCTACTGATAGAAATGGACATAAAAAGTATTTAATAAATGAGCAATTAGGAACCCTATCCAGTGCTTTGGCTAATGGGTCAAAAATGCAATGAACTGTGCTTTGTATGTCTGCCTGTCTAGAAATCAATAAAATGGTAGAGAAGTTAAGCTTGACTATGGAAGCTTGACTATCCCTTTGCTTTGCATGTTATAGAGCGTGACAATTTCAATTATCAACTATGATGGTCTGCTCCTGCAGTCAGAGCATTTGGAGAAGACAGAGTAGCAAAGGGAGCTGGGTACCAGGTGGTTCCTTCCAGGCCTTTTCCCCACTCTTCGGTCCCACATCTTCGCACTATTCAGGGCGTTCATCCTTCTGTGCCCTCTGTCTCAAGCATTGCCCTAACACATGGGGCTGAAAGAATGTGCTGCTTGCACATGTTCCTAAATCTCTTTTAGAAGAGGGGAAGAATGAATTTGCATGGAATATTTTAAACTTCAATGAGAAAATGCTCCACTCACTGTGCACTTCCAGCTGGTTGCCTTCTCTCAGTATGCTATTAGATGATCCTCCTCCTAGTCAAATTTGTGGAAGGCAACAATCTCATGATTTCTAATTTTACAAAATGTCAATAACAGAGTACTCTAATAAATGAAACTTATTGATGATCACCTTTTCCGCCCTGTTATAACACGTTTCAGCTCAATTTCATAACAGTTTCTGGCTTTAATATGAAATGTCAGCAACGTCTCCAGCATCCACCTTGTTCCTATTATCCATCAATCTTATTTCTATAAAGATCATTCCTGATGCTTTGTACATTTGTAGGCTTTGTACATTTAGCCAGTGATCAAAGTTGTATAACAATAAGCTATAGTTTCATATGGAGTAGCTTAAATCTATTCAAGGTAATAATATCATTTGCTGATTAATTTGCCAATTCATTCAATGCTCATTTTGTATCAAATAAATAATATCCAACAATCACTCAAACACTGATGACATTTCTACTTAGCTCCATTGGTAAAGCTAGTGGAATAAAACAGTACAGCAAATTGAATTTGTTTATGCAGGCATTGGGTCTGAAATTGGGGGAAAATAGTTTGAATGTGGAACTAGAGCATCATCTGTATTCATAGGAAGGAATACTTGTCTTCGGGTTCATTGAAAAGTGAATCAGACAGATGCACTTTTCAGGGGAATTGTTAAAGGGATTCTCTATGTCTGCCTGGAGCTGGTGTAAATGTTTTACTTTTCTTATCTCTGGTAATCACATTAGATGATGGAGGAAACAAATGTTGAGGAAGAGAAGAAAGGAAAATGGATAAACGTTCCATGGCTGCTGCTTTTCTCCTAGTGCATGTCAACCAAAATAAAATAACAATAACCCCGTAGAACATTTTGGGGGTGTGAGGCAGTAGCGTCAATGGAAAGTTTCCTTCAGTGCTCTCTTCCATCCCTCTCTGCAGTTCTGTCGTTAGAAAGCATTGTCTGATGGCTGCGTAGGGTCTGCAGCACATGTGAGTGCAAGAAGCTCTGCTGCAAAGAGGACTTTTTTTTTTCCTAAGAATTCTTTTTTTCATTGTAAGAAATACAACAATGTTGTAAACAGATCAGATATCATGCATGTGTTTACTGTGTGTAAGCAAATGATAGGGATTAATTTCTTTGGTGTGCAGATTAGATACTTAAATATTATTAATTTAGGAGTCTAGGACTGAAAGACTATCTTTTTCATTTTAAAAAGAATGTAATTTTTTTTCCTTAGAACTTACCAGCATTTAAAAAAAAGCATGTGCAATGTCTTCATGATGAGGATATTGTGTGTATGGTCTTCGTATGAGCTGGTACTTAGAATGATCTATACACACAGCTTCATCAGTAGTGGTAGCTGAAGGTGATGTTTCTTCAGTACTGAGATCAGGATGGATTTATGGATTTCCTTACAATGTGGTCTGTTCTGTGTAAGTTTTCTGATGTCAATATGGAATTTATGAGCCCTAGTCTTTTGATCAAATGTAGTTTAAGGAAGCTGAAGTGTGGGATGAGGATTTAGTGTTTTCGAATACAGAGGCTTTATGGGAGTCTGGACTCTGGACTGGACCTGTATATCTTATTCTTTAAAATTCATAGATGTTTCTTTTAAGCACCTTGCTTAAAAGGGAGAGGGATTTTTTTTTTTTTCCTGGAGACCATGTTGTTTTGTTCCCGCACAGCATACCAAAGATGTCCAAGCTATACTTCTCCTTATGTAAAACAAATATGATTTGCTACAAGGGTGTTGTCTGAGGTTCACGCTGTTGAGATACGCTTTTTCAAGAAGGACCTGTGAAGTGTGATACCTTTGCTGACTCTGCAAATTTTGAACTGGCCACCGAGTTAATATTTCAGCCTTTTTTTCAACACATCCTGGGATTTCCAATTATCTTCTCTAGCTGAAAATCAACAGCAACATGTGCATGTCATGCTTCAGAGACATCAGAAACATTTGAATAATCAGTATTTTAAATAATCTGGAGAGGTGATATGCATGAGTGTAGATCAAGGGAGAGACCTTGCTTACATTTAACTGGAATTCTGTGAAGTGAGATTTTATTGTAGCAGCTTGTAGGAGAAAAAGAAAGGCAAGAGAGCTGTGAAACCACTAATTTGCACCTTATGAATATTTACATGCAAAATACTTTTGTGGGTATTTGTAAAATAGATGATGAAATCATACCATATCCACAGGCAAATGCAGCTGTGAGTAGCTGGTTCCAAACACAGACCTAAATCATGGTTTTCACACGAGTCTGGTTTAGACGCAATCATGCTGGTTTTACTTTGAACAACATGGATTTTCTATTACAGCCTCTCTCTCATTTTAGGAAATCTTGTCATCTCCATGGAAAACTTTTACTTGCCTAAACACTGCTGATAGCAAAGCCCTGGAGATTCTGGGAAAGCACGTGTGTGAGAGACAGGCAGACATGAGGTCTGTGCAGGTGGTGGTGATTCTCTGGGCAGTAAGGCACCGAGAGCAGATGTGCTGAGAAGCAATAGAGTGCTGTTTAGAGGTAGACTTACTCGATATTGTATACTTGAGGCTAGGGAGCTCTCTGTCAGGTCTGTCCAGTAATACGAGCAAAGCAACACAGACGACCACCAAGGTATGGTCAGACAAGACTACAGACAAGAAAGGTGGCTAAGGACAGACAAAAGTTTAACTGCTAAGTTCCTGTAATTCATTCGTTCTCGCTGTATGCTGTGGCTCTGATTTTGGAACCTCTCTGTGGGATTTGAGTGCCCAAGTTTTACCGCAATAAGAAGCAAATAGCCATCCCCTCTGGGTGGCTGCATTACTGTAAACACATGCTTTACAGGTACACACATAATTGTTTAGTTTATTCATAAGCTGTGCAAAAAATTTGAAGGCGAGTCAATTAAATAATTTTACTGTATTTTCAGTGAGGAGCACGCCTGGCCATATATTCCCTTGGGGATAGTTTCCCTTCTGAATACATACTATGAATAGTACCAATGGATCTGAGCCAGAAAATTCAAATATAGTCTAGATGTGCCTGTTTTTTTGGGGAAAAAAACTAATTATGAAATAGTTATTGAGGTAGGCATGTTTTTTGTGGAGGTGGTGAACTGTATATCTATTTTGTGTATGCACATTTAGTGGATGAATGTATGTATAGCTACTATAGCAGTCACTCTCTTTTTTGCCTTTTGAAATTTCTTGAGGTTTGTTTCTATTTCTAATGATGAAACTATTGCATATTTCCCCCTTGCCTTGTGCCTTATATAGAGTTATTGAGAGTGGATTATGTGTCTTAACTTTAATAAAAAATACAGAATAATTGGTGTCAAGAAGAGAAGTGAGAAGGTTTAGAGGAGATATTTTGACTTTTCCAAGTTAAATAGACATATGGTTTCCATTTAAAATAATTTTCATGTTATAATGTAATTAAAAGAAAAGGATTAGGGATAAATCTGCATTTCTGACACCTCAAGAGAAGTTATGCTATCAAAAGGAAATGAATATTATAATAAGATGTAATGCATCAAATATGTATATACAGATCTATCTATATGTGTCTTTAGACAATTGTTAGTGTTAACACAGTTTAAAGTGTTAACATAATCATCTATGTTTAAGGGGCCACATAATCATCTATGTTTAAGGGGCCTTGAGGAAAAATCGTCATTCTTTAGACAATGTAGTACACATTAACTATCCCCTGGTACTTCTTGATATCTTCTATGTTCTGGACAAATTCCAACCAGGCAGTTAAATTCTTACGGTTAAAGGCTCTTAAAGTTTCTTTTGAATGTGGTGCTCATTATCACTTCTTCTCCTAAACCTTTGTGCAGTATTGCTCTGCAATAATAAATAGCTGCGCAGCACTCAACTACATTCCATTCTTGTTTATAGCTACATGCACCCAGTAAATTTATCTGGGATGAAAGGTAATGTAGAAACATCATGGTGGTGTTACTGCTTTCAGCGGTGGGTTGCCATAGATTCTCAGCTTACCATTGTCCCTTTGCACAGGTGAACCTCTACATGATGATCGTTGCACTATCTCGGCAAAAGTTGTGAACCAGTGATAGTGTATGAGAAAAGTCCCTTTGTATATTTCTCAAGCCCTCTGTGAACCACGTGCTCTACTATTTTTTTGCCTCCCTTGTATGCTGAAATATAAAGCATGAGTTCCTGTTCAGTGGTCTCTGCTGCTCTGGGTTTAGGCTGCCGTTGGTAGATGGAGCTCGACTGTATGGAATTAGGTCAGTCGTATCATCGCAGAGAGGAAGGTACTTGGCCTCGTAGTGACACAGGTTAATCTGTTCACTTGAGATTAATTCTGCCAGGTAATGGAAGAGAAAAGTTTCAGAACTGAAATAGAGGGAGGAAATGCAGAACAAAGCAGGAACAGCAGCTATAGAAAATCTTGTGCCAGTAGGCTAATGTATCTAACAAGGATGGATATTTACAACCCAGAAAGACTGGCAAATCTGCACAGGCTTTTAAATCAGGCCCAAATAGTAGTATCAATCAAAATTAACAGTTTTAAACATGCTAATTGGATATTTGTATGGTTTCGTAGCATACCTCAGCAGACTTCCAGGCAATTTATCTCTAAATCTTGATAAACCTCCCTCAGTGTATAAGCAGCCTTAAAGCTTCTTTCCTATCCCTATTTTCTACCCCAGTAGAGTTTCAGCTTGGATGTTCAATAGAGTGTTGTCATGTGCATCAGGGAGAAAAATTTTTATTTCCTTCCTCATTAAATAAGCCAATGATGAAACATAACCCCAATCAGTTATTGCATTGAGTTCAAAGGGTCTGGACAGTATGATGTAATTTTCATAGGTGTGTATTTTTTCTTATTAGACTCGTTCATCCTCAGTCATTTTGCTGTTACTTCTATCTCCATAGTAACCAAAGAAAACCCAAAGTGGATCAGTGAGATGTTTTCTAGGTGCTGTACAAACACAAAGGAGTGCTGAGCAAGTTCCATAGCACTTTCGGGCTACAGAAAGACAAATGATGAGGAAAAGGTATGATAAGGAGTTAAGTGAGGATTTGTTCGTATGTAATTTCTTAAAAGGTTTAGCAAGGGCAGTAGATATTTGGAAGTGAAGTGGGCAGTTTGGGAGCAGGAGAGAGTAAGAGAGGAGAGCAGATAAAGGGAAAGAAGGGCCTGAGAATTTAATGGGTGGGGATTAGACGAGAGAGAGGCTGTCTCAGCAGATTGAGTGCAGACTGAGAGCGCTGTGGTTCACTTCCCTGTTCTGCTGTGAACTTCCTGGGTGACCTTCTGGTACTCCCATAGCCCATATTTCAAAGTACGGATCTGCTTAGTGCTCTGAGGCATAGATTCCATTTTCAAAAGCATCTTAGTTAAGCAACATCTGCCTTGATTCACAGTGTTTTAAACTTGCTTGTGAAAATAGGAGTGTTTAATGATGCGCTTACTGTTGTATTGTGGAGCAGACAGGCATCAAAATGCCTTTAAACAAACTAAAAACAAACCAAAAACCAAAACCACTCATCATCCTTCTCCCTCATTTGTAAAATGGGGATAATAATTGTCTCTTTCACCAGGAGGCTCAGTCTAAAGCCATGTGGACAACAAAACATTTCAGATGTTGTATGATGTGCAGGTGTTGTAAGAGATGCAGTAGTTGTAAGGAAAATAGCTGTAGTCTGTGAGCCAGTCAGAAATCATCCTTAGTTAGCATCAGTCAGTCAGTGAGTATATTGCAATGGTTCCGGCCATAGAGCAGCAATTTGTGGAATAAAGGCCGTAGATAACCTGTTTATGATATGAAGACAGTAAGAGATGAGGTCTGAAGTATGCCGCTTAGCATTGTTGTCTTTTGATGCTTTGGGGATTTGGGCCAGGGAGTGAAATCTTCTGTTATTCCTAAAACAGTTATTCCACGGAGAACTGTAATAATGTAACACATCCAAACACAGCTCTCTTAGTGCAAGGCTGGCTATCATACTTAATTAGGTGTTTACAATCCATTTCATGTTTTTGTTGGAAGTCTTTTCTGGAGCTTTTGAGTGCCATGCCAGAACTTGAAGATATTTGCCGCTATAATGACTTAATATCAAAATGATAAATGAACTATGGCTGGATATCTAAATTATGTATAAAAACAAAATCCAAAATCTTCTTCACAGAAAAACTCTTTCACAGCTCTGCATTTCTCAGAAGATGGCATAAGTGCCCATAAAATTATGTATATATGTGTATATTATATTTATCGAAGGTCTAAACTTCACATTTCTGTTGTTATTACTGTTGATTGAATTAACTTTTCAAGACTTCAGTTTTAATTTGTTAGAACAGCAAAGTGGCAGTGCATTCTGCTTTTACAAGTCCTCACCATCTGCTAGAATAGCAATGAACCAGCAGTGTAATCTTACTGTAGTGACAACTAGCTTAGTTAGGATTATTTAAAAATTGGAGCATTGTTGAAATAAATATTCTACTTCCCCTGGGCAACCTATTGAAATTCTTTCCATCGCTTGCAATTTATCCAGCGTAAAGTCAGAATTGAGTTTCGTGTTGATGTTGCATGAATTAGCAGCGTTACACAGCACTTGTTCAGGGTCCTGGCAGTAGAGCGGAGGTTAGGTGGGTGGGTGGGCCTTAGCCAGGCTGCGGTAGTGCAGAAGAAAGAAAAATGTCTGTTTCTTCATTGATATTTGTTGAAGAGACGTTGTGGGTGAACAAATGTGGGGTGACTGAATCCCAAACATTAATGTTTATCTTTAATGTAATATGGGGGAGGAAACCAATGTTAAACAAATGTCTGCTGTAGAAAGTTACTTTGTGTGCTCTGGAAGGAAAGAAATTAGTTAGATGTTGTTCAGTAAGCGTTTTATAGATGACTAGAACACTGTGAAACAAGAGCCTGGAGTTTGAGGACTGGTCTATGAATAGAGAAGATAACTAGGTAGAGATAAGCAGGTTCCGTTGTAATTTACTTGGTAGTACATTCTGACAGAATTCTTTCAAATTACTCCAGAATTAAACCACTAGAGAGGAAATTCAAAACTCATTAACTGACATCTTTCACTTTACCCAGTGATGTGTAACCTTCTAATTTAAGTAAATACTGCTGTGACAGTAAGTGTGAATAAGGCTGCAGATAATGGTCTGGATGAGGATTAACCACTCTTGCCTTCTACAGTATCCCACTATGAAACCAGCTGACCTTTTCCCTTTGCATTCCACTGGATTTTACATACACCAAATCATCCCTATTCATGTCACAGAAGAGCTTCCCATGTGCAAACAGCAAAATACATCTTGCATTTAAAATCAGCATCTTCCTCAAGCTATTCTGTCAAAATGAGAACAACCGTAAGGTGCTGTGGGTCAGTAGCTTGGCACACTGGCAATAGAAACAAGTGTTTACAGCTCATCAAGACTTTAAAAATGGCTTGCTGTAGGGCAAGATGCATTTCAGGCTCAGAGTATGGATGTGCAACACAGAGAAATTAATACAATTTCTGTTAGTATTCATGATTGTTCATATTTTTAAATGAATTTGGTTTGTTCACATGTGAACCTCTTCTTTTGTATGTCCATTTTCTTAGCACAAGTATCATGATTAAAATTTTACTGACCTGGCCATCTCAGAAAGCAAATGTTAAGCTTGCGTGTTTTGAACTCTTTTACAGCAAATTCCAGCATTGTTTTCTATCTGCTTTTTGAAGCAGGAGCCTGATTTATAACGATTGGTTTTTTTCCAATTAAGTAGAGGAAGGAGTGTCAGCTTCACTTTTGCTGTATGAACAGTAGATTGGACTTCAAAGATCTGGTATGTCAGAGGAAGTTGTTTGGTAGTGCCAAATAAAAATAAAACAGTCAATAGTTAAAGGAGCTTAAAATAACATAAAGCGTTTGGCATCACTAAATAAGGCCCTTGGAAAAGAGACTCTTGGCTGAAGAACTGAATAATTAATTAAGTTTTTACATTGCTTGTTGGGAGTTGCCAGTGACTCAGTTGTGTCCTTCAAGTCTTAAAGCCACGAGAACATGCCAGTATGTTCCCTAATTTCATTAGGTCAGCATCAGTGGCTGGTAAGGCTTCAACATTCACTGATCCAAATAGGGAGATATATCCACATGACTGTGGAGAGTATCAGGCCCCAATTACACTGATTATCATTAGATAGTTAGTATTCCGTGTTCTCGGTGACCACTGGCACCCTTTTTGCTGTACAGAGAGTGACAGATAGCTGTTTGGCAGATGTCACTATATGCTCTGTATAGTAGGACATTGCATTTCACCATTAAGCAGCAATTAAAATCTAGATACACAGAGCTTGTTATGAAGCAGATGACTTGATCTTTTCAAGCTTGTAGATGTAGAAAGAAAGAAAGAAAAGTGATTCATACGATTATTTAACTTCTCTACATAGGGTCAAGGTACAAACTCTGGTATTTACTTTTCTGATTAGGAAGACGTGACTGGTCAATGAAGATAAAAAATTTTAAAAAATTTCTACAATACAATAAGTCTTTCCTTTGTGATCCAAACTGCCCTATCCCCAGCTTGATAATGTTGTTTACAAGAAAGAAAGAAAAGTGATTCATACGATTATTTAACTTCTCTACATAGGGTCAAGGTACAAACTCTGGTATTTACTTTTCTGATTAGGAAGACGTGACTGGTCAATGAAGATAAAAAATTTTAAAAAATTTCTACAATACAATAAGTCTTTCCTTTGTGATCCAAACTGCCCTATCCCCAGCTTGATAATGTTGTTTACCCATATTTAAGAGTATGTTAGAATGTCATTATAACTATTTGCCATGACTGGCTGTTAGAATGAGAGACCGTGCAATTTGCATCTCGTATATCCAGAAATTAAAAATGAAGGACTGACCACTTGACACCATTGTAGTTCTTGAAATAAAGCCTGCTGAGCTCAATTTGTTGTGGCTGCTAAATGACTCTGCTCACCAATTTGAATACATGATGAAATTCCTATTAGGAGGTGGCACTATAATAACTGATGGCATAATGAAAGTGCCAGAAACTGAGTGGAAATATTGTTCTGTTAGCCCCTTATTTCAGAACACAAGTTTAAAATTGACTTTTTGAAATGCACACATGATACTTGTTCTGACCTCTGGAAAAATACTCCTTTTTGTTTTTTCAGATACTGGAAGGTGATCAGAGCTGTGATAATTTCAGTCTTTCAACAAGATACTCAGAACTGTATGCTGTATTCTGTGGATGAATTGTTTTTGTACTCTAGAGTAACTGCTGTTTCCCTTCAGAGCTGTATAAAAAAGGAAGATGAATGTTGGTAGTAAGGTAGTGATAAAAAGCATTGCAGGCAATCGCAGGTGGGAAATGCAGAGTTTCCACCATCTTAGAAGACAGAATAGAAATAGAAAAAATAAATAAAAAAGCCTTACCTTTACATCTGTTTGGAAACTGTGTAAACTCATGAGCATTTTTGAATTGTCAACCCGTCCCCTCCCCAAGGTTCTAATTATTGTGTATCAGGAGCCTCTTAATTCTTGCTCTGGGATGAATTTCCATTTATGTGCCTGTATCGAAGCTTAGGTTCCTATTTATAGGGATGCAGCTTTGGAGATGATGGGCTAGGTTTTTTCTGTCCAACTAATTTAATTTCTCCACGTAGCCACATTTAATACTCATTGAAATAAAACATAGTCAAAAGTAGTATTTGAAAGTAACAGTCAACAGACCTAATATTGCCAAAGGTGATCCTTCTTTTCATTACCAATGTTTCTCCCTCTTCCTATTTCTCGGAAAGACGCTCAGTGCAGGTATGTACAATATAAGCAAATTCCACTCGAGTTCTTTTGTAAAGACCTCACTTTATTTCTTTCTATATAACGTTGATTGAGTGTCCTATGTCCTCAGTGTGTCTAATGCATTAAAAACCATAGAATTTAATGCTGTAATTATAAAAGCTTAAAGGAAGAAGCCCATTGAATGTACTTCAGATAGGTTATCAGCTTTACCTTTCCAAATACGTTCTGTTAGAGAAGCTGATTTCCTAGAGTTTTGTCATATGCATATATCTGGCTGAGAGTGGCTCTTGCACACTAGGATATGAATAAATTATTTCCATAGCTCTTATGCATCTATTTTTTTCTGTATGGGTCTTAGGCTTTCCTTTTCCTTAAAAGCATCATTTTGCTGCTGAATCGAAAACGGTGGGAAGAGACAATACTGAGTATTCACGTTTGAAATAAGGCAGCCCATTCGGGTCAGAGAAGAGCTGCAGGAAAGTATGTCCTGTCTCTTCTCTGAACAATGGATATTGCAATCAACTTGAACGTAATGAAAAGGAAGAGAAAAAGTCCTATGTTGATACTCAGAGTAATTCGTTTAACTATTTTTGATTTAATCAATTAGTTCACTTCTTATTTTTCTGTACATGTGAGACTTTGTCTCAGGTCTTAAGTATTCTTACATGTGCTTTTTCAGGGTGGGGGTGTTTATATAATGACAATATTTTCACATTCATTAATGATTATTGGAAGTCATTGGAGTGGCTTAGCAGATGCCAGTTGTTGTAAGGAGGCCTTTTTCTTGCAATGAGGGAAGCAGGTTTTCAATTACACACACATAGCCATTGGAACAAGATGAAATCTAGGACCAGGAGTAGACCCAATGAGAGCAAAAAGAGCACAAGAAGGGAAAGAGAGCAGTGTTTTGCATTCCCATTCAAATGGTGAAGAAGAGCAAAGCTAAAGAGTGAAAGAGAACAAAAATCAAGGAAATCTCACAGGTAGCCAGTTTAAAATAAATGAGGGCATCCTACTGAACAAAGTGAATTTTGGATCAGACTCATTCCTGCTGTATTGGCATCTGGAAGTAGTAAAACAGTACAATGACTGGGGAAGAGGGTAACTCTGCTGCACAAAGGAAGTGAATTGTCCAGCTGCCAAGGCCACCTACACCAGCAAGTGATCTAACCCTATGGAGAGTTGCTGCCATGGGGCTGTGACTTTGACACCATCTTCAATTTGTAGTTGTATTGATTTTTCTCATGGCAGGAGATGTGAATAAATCTATTTAGAAAACTGGACACGTGGACTGGTCTTCTGTAACTGCTGCCCAGCAGGTTGTTTCCTAAAAGCCAGCAACTATTCTCCCAAGTTGTAACAAGAAAAAAAAAAAAAAAACCAAAAACAAACTACCACATTCCTCAAAATATCAGAGAATAGTTGCTGGATCAAAGCAGTTACCTTGAATAGTGTTTCATACCTTTGTCTGAAATGGGACTTACTGCTGAAGTCAGTGAAAGGTTTTTCATTGATTGGGTTCTTAAGTGCAGTTCCTCAAAACATTCAGGTGTTTGTAAATTTTGGAGAGTGTTAAGCATGTAGATAAACATCTAGGTGTTCGTGAATAAACAAGCTCCTGGGGAAATAAGCATCTTAAGGCTTAGTGGTTATTCATGCCTGCAGGATACCTGTGAGATGGAGCGTGGGGCGGGCGGGGTGGGGGGAAGAAACTTTCAAGAGGTCCTCCCCCTGGAGTCTTATGCCTGGGAAGAATGCCCCACTTCTTGATGGTAGGCATGCCAGTGCTCAGGCTTGGCAGGCCGCTGTAATGAGCTTTCTGAGATTTTTCTGTCTTGCTGCTCAGTCACCGCTGAGCAGCAGTGATATCAGCAGTAACTGATATCTGAATCTTTTGTTTATAACTGCTATTAGTATCTATAGGGTCCCCCCAGCCCTGTAAATCTCCTGCTTTAATAAGCAATAACTCATGCAGAGTGAGGATGGTTTAGGTTACTGCTTGCCCATAAGTAAACTTTGGTCCCTGCTATAAAAACAGTTTTTAACAAAGATTTTATTGGGTTTAGTTTGGTGTTCTGCTTAAAAATAGATGTTAAAATATATTGTTTTTTCTAAAGAATCCAGTATGCATTGAGAGGGGAAGAGAAAGCTAACTTTTATGATTTGGATTTGGGTGTTCAGATTCATGACTTTTTTCCATCTTGCTGCACCACTGCAGACTGTAATTAAACCTGTTGGCACTTCAAAATGATTAAGTGATAAGCATTACATGTCATGCATTAAAATGAATATTTTTATTTTTTTTCTTAATTTAAGATTTTCAAGTCCCAGTATCTGTTTAAAAAAAAAAATTAAGAAAATGTAGATTTCATGTGACTATTTTCTTCACCTCCCACTCATATGCTTAGAAGAGCAGATAATAGGCTTTCTGCACTTTAGAAAAGGCTTTTTATGCAGGTCAAAGTTAATCTTGCTGCAGTTGAAAATGGATTATCAGACATGGAGCCCTCCCCATTGTTGGCTGGGAGTCAGTGCTCATCTGGCAAAACTCTCACCATTTTTTTCCTTCTTCTTTCTACTGATCTCTTGGGGTCGTTTTCCTAGCTGTGAGCAGCGGCATGCCAATTTCAATTAACATTTCCTTTAAAACAAATGTTATCATCTGCGTAGTGCTTGTGACTTTACATTTCTAACAAGGGTAACAGGAGAGTGCAGAAGTATGGCTTTGTTTCTTTCAGTATGATGTCATGAGCCTTGGTGAACACCATTAACCGTTACCCATCTGTGGCATTTCTTCAGGTTCCTTGTGATTTAAAGGTTAAGCTAAGGCCTGAAGACTGAATTCTCTGTCTGAAATAAGGACGTTTTCTTTCCCATAACAGATTAAAAGTCAAAGCCCATTGCTATTCAGATGATGGGCTGCTTTCTCATCGTGACCACCAGGCCAAGGCTTGCTCTCAAGGTTTTTGGAAAGTGCTGTGCTGTTCGCAGGTCCGTAGAGATACCGATTACATCTGTGTGAATAAATTATGTTGTTAGATTGCTGATTTTACCAGAGGAGAAAGCAGCAAGAAAGTTTTGTTGAGTTATCCTAAATTGCATTTTTCTCTGCCTCAGGAAAAGAAAAATCATTTTGAAAATAATTTTGGGTTACCAGAAAATATGGTTCCCTCTGAAATACCTCATTTTACTCTTTTAACCGTTTAAAAATGAAGATACATACACATTTTAAAACGTAAATCCAAATACTTTCTTTTGAAAATTTTGTTTTGTCACTTCTAGTGTTTTCAGTGCTTCTTGCATTTGTTGCTATGTGAAGTTGAAATAAAAAAAGGTCAACCCCCTCTTGTTTTCTTCTTTTCCCTCTCCCGCCCCACCATGAACCCCTTCTATTCTGCCTGTAATTGTTTGACTCTTCCACTCCTGGCTCTTTCTGGGAATCTTTAGCCATACATCAAACACAGAGCTGTCTTAAATAATTGTTGTGACAGTCCAAATAACTGCGTGTGCCCAAATGTTAAAACCTGGAAAAAACAAGTCAGAAAAATAAACAGTTCTTGGTCCAAAAGAAATATGTACCGGGCTTCTTCCTGACTCTTCTGTGAAAATAAAGCTCCAGTTCCTTTTTGGCCTGAGAAGAAAATAATATGTCTGAGGTAGTGAAAAATGGGAAAACTAAGACTTTTTTTTTTACTCTTCTTAAGAACATAAGGAAAAAGGGGGGAGGGAGGCCACAGGCCAAAAATATATACAGAGTAGGTTTCAGGCATGTGTTCTGGGAGGCCAAATAATCACTTAATAGTGGTTCTTGTCAGTTTGTAATTTTTCATGATTATTTATGCTGCCAAAGCAATATGGTACTGTAGTTAGCATCCAGGCAGATCCATAGTGCTGCATTGTGAACAATGAACCAGATATTTAAATGTATTATTTGAATTGTTCCAGAAACAGAAATCATGGCTCTGTCAAACAGGATCTCGGGAGCTGGTGTATTGGATGATATCAGTGTTCTGCCCAGCCTTAGAAACCTGTTTTTAGCAGATGCAGTTTCCTGATGCTTTGGAGAAGACCGTCAGAGCCTCCATAGTAAAAAAAAAAAAAAAAAAAAAAAAAGGCAAAAAATTCTGAAAATAAGACAAGCTGACTAGATTTGAATCCATCTGAATTCACACCTGCAGGCGGTCAAGGGGTGTGTTTGTTGTTGGCTACTGAAAAGGCTCGTAAGGGCCTAAGAAACTTTTGGAGTGGTAACTTAAAAAGATGTTAAGTGCAGATGTTCAAGTGTGTTTTTAAGAAAACACCACTCTTCAGCTAAATCTTTAGGCTCTTATGAGTGCTTTGCTGAATTTAATAAATAATTCTTGATATTTTGCTTAGTAGTCTTTATTTGTTCTTTAAAAAAAAAATTAGCTTCTCTCTCTGATGCATTCAAAATTCATTTATTGTAAATTCCTTTTCAGCTACTCAAGGAAAATTTTATTTTATGTCACATTTGGAATAAGACATGTAGAGCGCTGAAGAGTGAAGGCTGTTATCTTATTCACACGACAAAGGCATATATTATTCATACTGTAATACCCGAACTGCAGGAATTGATAGATGGGACTTATATAGTCAACTCCCAAGCAAACTAAAAATATATTTTAAAATAAACTGCTTCTTGGTGGTTAATTTCTTATGAGTGCCTCGCTGAATTTAATAAATAATTCTTGATATTTTGCTTAGTAGTCTTTATTTGTTCTTTAAAAAAAAAATTAGCTTCTCTCTCTGATGCATTCAAAATTCATTTATTGTAAATTCCTTTTCAGCTACTCAAGGAAAATTTTATTTTATGTCACATTTGGAATAAGACATGTAGAGCGCTGAAGAGTGAAGGCTGTTATCTTATTCACACGACAAAGGCATATATTATTCATACTGTAATACCCGAACTGCAGGAATTGATAGATGGGACTTATATAGTCAACTCCCAAACAAACTAAAAATATATTTTAAAATAAACTGCTTCTTGAGTGGTTAATTCAAAATCAGATGGATTACTGTAAGATAGTCTGTGTGATTATTTTTACTGTTGGGACTCAAACTACCTACATATATTTTCTCACTGAGACTGGAAAAGTCTTAATGCATTTATTTTTCCTTCTGTTTGGGTGATTTAAAATCTGAAAAAGGGACCAGTAGATCAATAATTTAGTGCAGTCAGATGAAAAGTGTCTTAACCTGTTGGTTCGATTGTAGGATATTATGGAGTCTTACATACTGAACAACTGCATTTAGATTGTATAATCCATATTCAAAATAACTTCTAGTGGAAGGAAAATTGGCCATTGTGGAGGAAATTAATGCCTGTGTCTGCTCCTTTTATATTGTATAGAAAGGTTTGGTCAGCATGAAAGAATATTGCAGGATTATTCCTCATACAGAGGAGTAGGTAAACCCTGCTTGTTGGTGTTAGGCTACAATGTTGAGTTTTTCTTTCACGTGATTTACTCAACCACAGTAAAGAACTTAAAAACAGAGTAATCTTAAATCATGGCTGTCACACAGAAATTTATGGTGAAAATATCCCAAATCAGGCTGACAGTGTCTCCTAAAATATTCTCAGTGAATGACCTTATTAATGATTTAGGAGGAGATGTAGAAAAAGTCAGTGCTTTTACTGCAACAATATACTGGTGAGAGGGTAATTAATTTACTGTTTCTTGTGACCCTGAGAAGCAGCTAAACACCTCATCTCATGTTCACAAATGGTGTCTTGGTACCTTTGCTAGCTAAGATTGCCTGCATCTTCCTAGGCCGTCTGAGGCCGAGTGCCTGTGTGTTGAAGTTCCTTTCTTCACTCACTGCTCTGTCTTTAGGAGATTCAGACCACTCGTGCGCATCTCACAGAGACCAGGTAGTGATCACTTTTGATCCATTAGGGAATCCGTTCCAGATTCTTCTTGTTTTTCTCTCTGCAGTTACAGAAC
This sequence comes from Aptenodytes forsteri, assembly GCF_000699145.1. Classification (NCBI taxonomy): domain Eukaryota; kingdom Metazoa; phylum Chordata; class Aves; order Sphenisciformes; family Spheniscidae; genus Aptenodytes; species Aptenodytes forsteri. Next base: position 4,499,217 of record NW_008796044.1, on the reverse strand, counting down.
TACTTAAGTTTGTGTTTTCTAAAAACTCATTTGTTTCAAACCACCGTTCTTATTTAAGTATCAGAATTCAGTATCCTTAATAACTGGCAGCCTGGTTCTTAAATTAAAGCTGTGTTCCTCTGAAAACTGGTCTTCTCACGGCCTATTCCCATGAAAATCTGACCCTTGAATTTGATTGATTTATTTATAAAAGGAAAACAGGGAGATTATTCCCTTCTTTTCTTAGTTTTGTGTTAAAATTTCTAATTTGTGTTGTCATCTGGAAAACGCAGCAAATTTGGGAACACACTATTCATGTTTTAGGAAGACCCTTCTCCATATCTGCAACTTGCCAGGGTCCTGTTGTGGATTTTGAATAATCTGGTTTTCTCACGATGGGCAAAAGCAGTAAGAATGGTTCTCACTGAGATTTCTGTAAACCTTCTGTTTGTTTCAGTGCGTGATATTACATTTAACCACTGGTTTAATACAGCTGATATGCATTCATAGTTTGATCAACCATGAAAACTGAGTAGATGACAAGGGTGTCGTACAAGCCTTTATTGATCTATTCAGCGTTTGCGTTTAAGATGCTGTGTGTTACCTTTGATTACAGCTGTTAAATTCTCACTCCTCTTTAATCTTCTCTCTCTCAACTGGAGAAAACCTTTCTTAATTCTCAGAAAACTTCTGTCTGGCCCAAAATATGTAACTTGTAAAAAAAATCATAGTGTATACTGTATTTTATCAGCATTAAGCTCAGAGATGAACATGACTGAAAATCAATAATGTGCTTGGCCTGCAGCCTCGTCACTTATTGATTTACATGTCGTTTGTCTCCATAGAAAATGCAATTATTGCTTAAATACAATACAGTATTTTGCTAATAGGAAACAAATGTCACCACTGAGTAAAAAGGTCACACTTGCATGTAAATGATTGTCAACCCAATCTCACGCTTGTTGCTGCCATTATTTTGAAGAGGTTTTTAAGGAACAGGAGACCTAGTCTTATTTCTGCTGACTTTAATGGGAGCTCAGCTGTTGATTTAAGTGGCATCAGTGGTTCCAGTTCTCTGGTCTGAGATAGGTGCTTTGTGCTTCTTTAGTTTTATAAAACGCAGTCAAGGTAGATCACAAAGATAATGGAGGATTTCCTCTACCTGATGCAAGGTCACTGCAGTAGCAGCGATTGTGCAGTGGTTCTGTTATTGGTGTGTGTTTAGGAGAAGCTGCTGTGGCTTTCTCAAGATTATGGTATAAAGCCTAAATCTTAACTCACCTGCCTTGAATTCTTTGTGATCTGAGCAGTATGTAATACCCAGATGGGAGCCTGATCCTTGGAAGCTCCCGAGTGGCACAGAATTTCAGTGTCTGCACTTTTCTTGTTTCTTTCTCCGTCACTGTTATGACTGTGATGAGTAGGGTCACCATGGTAAGCAATTGCTCCTCAGCTGAAGAAGCAAAGCAGGAGAGCCAAGTGTGCATGGGCAAAACAAACAAACAAAAAGATAGGATTAGTTTAAATATATTTTTGTCTGTGTGGTTGGAGAACAGAGCCTTAAACAGTTCTTCCAAATGCACTTGAGAAAGCTACAGCAAAAATACAGTAAAAGAAACGTTATTTTTCTAACTTACTTTGAGCCTTTCATGGTGATTGCTCCATTGCAATCCAGCTTTTGTTATTTATTACAGTATCTAATTTAGATAAGGAACCTCCCTGAAGTGGCACTATATGCCATTATACTGCAGAATACCTGGTGAGCAATAGAGAAGGAAAAATTTCTCATATTAAGCCTTTTTTTCTTTGTAGCTTTGAAGCTATTGAGGAAAATCTTCACATAGAAAAAGAAAAAAAAAAAAAAAAAGTAGGAATTCCAGAAAGATTGCTGAATTTGCTGGAAGAGCTTAATGCTCAATGCTGTGTAGAGAAACAGATTTTCACCTCTGTTACAGTAGAATCTATAATGGCCTTAACTCTTTCACATGGTAACATGGTTAGAGCTTGATAATTGTGTTTATATCTTTAGTAAAAAGTTGTTTTACCTAACTGAAATAGAGAGGAAGGGGGTTAACAACAATTTGAAAACAACTCTGTAAACTCCTGTATCGTCTGCCAGGTGGTCAAAGGCATGATTTTAAGGATTTTTTTTTTTTTTTTAATATGTACTACTTAGTCAAAAATGGCGGAGATAGAATGCAGGTTGTTTTAAATATCCTTGTTGCTAATAAATCTTAAAATTGGTTAGAACTCAAGATACTATACAAGATTTTTTTTTTTCTATACATACTAGTGAAGTGATCCTATTAACTGGGAGGCTTTATAAGGCGGTAAGCACCATGCAAGTGTACGTGTCGGAGATGAAACTGGAAGTCAGAATAATTGTAGACACAGTATTTGGCAACATTGTAAACCCTTTATATTTAACTGAAGGTCTCACAGGCACTTTTAAGAGACTTTTCAAAGACTCAGTTTTCCTATAACAAATCATCTGTTTATCAATGGTCTTACGTAATTACCAAGGAAAGAAGGAGATTACAGTATTATCTTGAAAGCACCGATTTCTGTACCACGTTGTATGAACTGCAGGAAGCCAGACCAGTATAAACTCGGCTAGTTTAAGTTGTATTCCCATTTAAGAACCTTGATTTCTAGATCTCTTAAATTGGGAATACTTCGTTGTGCTGTAAAGAGTAAAACAAAATCAGTTTAATATTTTCATTTAGGTTTGTCGTGAAACTTTGTGGCAGAGGTTATACAGCAGAAGTAATACAATAGATATTAGGTCACTTAGTGACTGGTTCACCTCCTTCAGTCAACAAAGATAGCTGCAGTGATGGGGAAGATTATCAGGGACAGTTCATTTCAATTTTCAAAAATACTCTTCACCTTTAAAAACTTTGCACTTCATAAATGTAATTTTTAGTTCTCCATAGGCTGCTAGAAGAGCAGAAGGAAGAAGTGTTGTAGTGGCTTACTTTCATTTTGCCTTCCACCTTTGATTCAGTTATATTTCTGATACGTTTTGAGATGTTCAGAGGCACTAGGCTGAGTAAATGCAAGGCTTCTTAATACTTGTTGTTCTTTATCCAAACCATTTTTTGCAGCTGAGGAGTACGGATCTGCTGAAGAAAAAATGCTTTGCAAGATTACCTCGACTTCTCCAAAATTTAATTTTTACAGGAAAACTAGCGAAATTAAAGCAATGCCAAAATGTTCAGTATTGCCATTTTCATTTCAAAGTGTCTTTTCACTTTGATTTTCTTCTTTTTCTTACAATTTTAAATTCCAGATTATCCAATGATAAGAAGTAATACAACTCAGTCTAAAATAAACACTTGTGGAATAGTTTTCCTCAGGAAGTTTTATTCCAGTTTGAACCAAAGCAACTTTTCAAAATATCTCATCAAATTTCTGCCCTATGCCAACCTCTGTTTACTTATCTGAGGGGCGTGCGTACATCTTGTGGGAATAGCCAGAGAGAGAAAAATAGCAATGCAGATCTTTGTCACTAGGGTTTTTAAATATATATTAAAAACGAGAGAGAGAGAGGGGGAGGTAACTTTTAAGGTATATATGCTGGTTGTTATAGCTTGTTTAGAACCTGTTGTTAGTGTGTGCCAAGAGCTCTATTCCCCCTGCATGAAATTTGGAAGAAAAGATTTGATCTTCAAGCAATCACCAATAGAGTTTCCACTCAAAATATATATGAAGCGAGATGTTGCAATGTAAGTGTGAAACAAAGTGGCCTTTTTTTTTTAAACTGTATTTATCAGTTCTTACAACAGATTGAATTAAATAAAAATGTGGCTTAAATAAAAACTTTAAAAAATTCTAAAAATTTCACTTGAAGAAAGTTCTGCTTAGTCACGTAAATCTTCTGTAATTTAGTTTCTCTTCTCACTTGCTTTTACAAATTTTTTCTGCAGTGTCCTAAGTGGATTATTTTAAAAAGAAACATTACTATGAATTAGGCCCATAAATGACTGTGTAGTTACAAATTAGTCAACAATAAATGCCATTTTGTCTAATGTTTTGATCAAAAAGTTAATATATTTACATCTCTAATCTGAACACAAAATGCCCAGGTTTGGCACTCCTTGTTTAGGAAGGGAATTTATATACGTATAAAATACATGTACCATCTTCTAATAAAAGAGAATGAACCCAATTCATTTCAAACCTTGGGTTGTCCTAAATGAAATTTCTCTTTTTGAATAAGAAATATATTGACATTAATAACAGTATATTTATATAGAGCTCTATGAATTTGCCCCCTCTCTCAGATGTTTGAGGTAAGAGATGCTTTTTTGCAATATGGCTAATCTAAATAATCAGAAACTTCAACCTTTGTAAATTAATGTACCTATTTTAATATTAATTTAAATTTTAAAGTACTATGACTTAATACCCTTGGAGGTCTGTCTGTTTGTTGTACACGTGGGTTAAAGATTCAATACGTATGTATTAAAAAGCAGAACTGACAGTTGATATTTTTCGCTTATTAGCATCATTCCAGTTACTTCGCTCTGAAGAAAACTCTTGACTATTCAAGGGTCAGGAAAATCAGTGTTGTTGGTAACCCTGACTTTTTTTTCTTTCTCTCAGCAAACTCCCAGGCTTCCCTTAGCTGAAAATATTTTAGTCTGTATCGTGAATAAATACTGGGCCTTGTTCTTTTGGCTGGCCTCCCATGCAGGAGATGTTACCTGTAGTTCAGTTAGTATTTTATTGATCCAGCGACCGTAAGAAAAAGAAAAAGAAAAAGTTCTCGCAACCTATGTCAGAGGAATATAACTACTGTTAGGTTACCAGTGCAAGACCAACCCAGGGTCTAGCCATGCAGGCTGCTCGTGTGGCTGCGAGCATGCTGGTACTGCCAGGCTGTAACTGCTGTGTGTGGACTCAGCTGTGTGTTCAGATGCCAGAAGGTGTAGAAACGGGGTATTGACATTCATGCACATTTCTCATAATTTGTCATTCATTAGAATAAAAAGCAAAAACAATAAAATATTCGTAGATCCATTGATTGCACAGTTAGATTTAGAAAAAAATATATTGTGCCACTGATGAGATTTTTTACCCAGATGACATAAATGTAATTTTCTTTGAGTAAAGTACTTATTTTGAAATACCTTCTGATAAGCTGCTGGTAGAAATCATCCTCCATGGACCTCTCCATTTGGTTAAAATTTCATACCGGCTTAAGTGTTTTTCTCAATTGGAGGCAATTTCAAACAAGGAAGCAAGTGGAAGACAAGCAAGCAAGGAAACTTTTTGCAGTGTATCTCATAATATCTGCAAAGGTTCTCTCATACCCTTTTTCAAGGTGTCATTTGGTACAGCTGGTCTGTATCTGAAACCCCCAGCATATAGAATCCCAGGTTTGTCTAAGATTATTTTCTGATATGTTGAAAACAGCACTTAAAAACATCTCCAGTATGTGAGGAACAGACTCTTCCCTCTTACAATGCTTGGTGAGAGCTGAGAACGTCACACAATACTTCAGGCAGCTCAGGAACACGAAAGATTTGTACTGTTCTCCTTTCTATTTATTTTTTTTTTTCAATCTGCATTCATTCTCTCAGCTGCAAGGTGTTTATCTGCATTTGTTTCACTTTATCTTTTTTCCCTTTAACTTATGTTTCCCATTTCATAAAGCCCTACTTTCTATTCAAGCTTTTTGTTTTTTTTTTTCCTTATTGCCTACCCTTCTACATTCCCTGAATCGTTTGCTGCGTTTTCTAGTGCCCATCATTCTCCTCCTCCTCCTGCTCCACTGTTGCTGTGTTGTTACAAAGCCTGCTACCAAAATGGCAAAGAAACGGAGAGAGGGAATGAGCCAGCCGTGAATCAGGCAATGAAGCATGCGCCGGTGGTTAAAGCAGTAATCTTGGCTGTAGAGCAGGAAGTCAATGCCAGTGACAAATGGCCAATAGATGACAGTTTAAAATCTAGTGAATTAAGTTAACAGCGTTGGTTTACAGCACTGTGCATCTGCAGTTACAGCTAACCTCGTATCATTCATTTTGGTGTCATGTTTATGGCTGAGAGTCTTTGATAGCAGTGAAGACAGTACAATCAGCAAATTAAGATATGCCATCTTTAAATGGCACCACTAAATACATTTAGTCTTTTCCTCCTTTTCTCTCTTTTTAATGGCCATTGGAGGTGTTTGGCTCCTATGAAGAAAGGTATTCATGTGCTAGAAGGAGGTCTGTTTTGTAGAAGAATAACATCAGCAATTCAAGGGATGAACCTCTCCCCGTTTTTTGTTTTGTGTTTGGTTTGGGGTTTTTTTTTTTTAAGGTTCCAAAAGGTTCAGTGCATGGTATTATTTGTACTTCTTTCTAAAAGCAGTTTGGTAAGGGGTGCTTGGACCTATTCTGTAAAGAAGATAATAGTGTAAGGTTCTTTAATTACCAGAATCCGAAAATGATGACCAGTTGTGAAGTACCTATGGAAAGGAATGTAGAAAAGGGTATCTGAAAGCTTTCCTGCCCATTCTTCCCTGTGGTAACTTGCAGTAGTGGTTTATACCATTTTGAACAGCATCAAACACTAGAATAAAACTGGGTAACTGCTTTCCGGTACTCATTCACCAGCGTGAAGCTCTACTGATACTAGTATTCCTTCACCACTTTTTCAATGGGGATGTTTGCTTTACTCCAAGTAATGGAATTACCTTAGGGTAAGAGTGCAGTAGCAGCGAGAAGAATCAAGCCAAGATACTTAATTTGGCTCGTGTCAAGCACAGACATTTTTCTACCTCTTGGAGCTCCGTACAAGTTTGTGAGCAATAATTTAGTCCTTACTTTAAAAAATGCTATGCCACTACTTCGTACAGTTGTAATATATATGAGATATATATCAAGGAAAAAAACTGTATTAGACAAGTACAACTCTCCAATTTCTCAACACTTAACATAAATAATTGCTGCACTATGAAGATTTAAATGGGGATTGCCACTTTGATAATGAATTCTTTTTTGTTTCATCCTCCTTACTAATTGAAAATGGGCTTTCAATGCAGAATGCCTTGAAATTGTGTGAAGAGATGGAATTGGAAATGAACTTAATTAACTACAAACTGTCCAAATCAATCAGTGTTTCACAGTGCCTTTGTAATGTACAGAGTTCATAATTTACTTGGGATTTGCCATAATACATATGCTACAATTGCAAAGTAATCATGCTAAGAGTGTACAAAATTTAGTGGTGTGCTCCAGTGCTCTGTTGGGATGAAATGTCTATGCTTTCACACACCAAACTGGATTGGGGGCAAAAGGGTGTATTTTTCCATTAACCAAACAGAGGACTTCTATAAGTTAGGGCATTTCTCCAAGTCTGGCAGGGTTTTCAGATGTTAATAGCTAGAGAGAAAAAATTCTTTGAATTCAGTGTCCAAGCAATCTGGCATTTCAAATGGTAGTGTTCTTGCTACATCATCCATGATGTTTGCAGCATGGAAACCATAAGCTTATGTAAGAAGATCAGGGAAAATAAATCCCATGCAAAAGTGCTTTGCAAAATTTCTCTAGGTTTCCAAAAAGTTTTTGCAGAGTAAAGCTGCTGCAGAATCAAGGCTATTGAATAGCTCTGTGTATTATTTTCCTAGTGGGGTTAAACCTTGTTACAGACTGAGACGAAAATTTTCTTGAGTTTGTATTTGTCCTTTTCTACTTCCCAAACACATGTAGTCTCGAGGTATGGTATCTGGTGAATGGGGCTATCCAGTGACCTCAGACAAAGTATTTGACCTCTCATATCACATACTTTGTGTGTAAGACTCATTCAGCTGTCTTTAATCACTTGCCACTACCAACTTGATGCAATAGCTTTTCTTTTGGGAGCCTGATGTGCAGTTGTGGCTAACTGGCCTGTTGATGTTGTTCAGGCACCCACACCCAGAATGTGGTGTGCATGGTCATCAGGAATGTGCCTATTCTATACTTTGCATTTGAAGGGGCACTACCAACTCCTTAATCATGTAATTATGCTGTTCAAGGCTGTATTCCAATCCAAAATTCGTATTTGTCTTCTAAGAAAGTCCCAGAAAGAATTCTTCATTACTCCTGCTTAGATCCTCATTGCCGTGCAGGGTAAATATTTTGTATGCCTTTTTAAGAGCATCACTTTTTGTTGTCTACAACTTTTGTGAAATGATTTGGTTTCTCACAAATTTAGTAACTCTTTACAAAAATAGGACAGGGCTCCGGTTTGCCTGTGTGCCTTCTCAACACTTTCTTGATTCTGCCTGTACAGTCATTCTGCTTACATTTTCAGTGTTCCTCCTAGAAACTTTTGACTTCTTCACGCATCTCTGTGTTGCTCAGATTATTTACTTGGTAATGTAACCCATGGTGGCTATGTCTAGCTTTCCCCATCAAAACTTACTTGATTTGAGCAGTTTTGCAGCTTGGAAATTCCTCTCTGCATTATCCTTCTACATTTCAATCAGCATTTTCTGTCCTTGTTTTTCTCCAGCCTTTAAATCTCTGATTTCTGTTAAACAAACCTCTTGAATTAGGGATTCTAGAAGCCTCCCAAAATTATATGTCTGATTCAAGTCTCAAAACTTCTGTGCTTCTAAAGTTTCTATTTTGATTTCTCATATGAAACCGAGATTGTCTTGAAATTTGATTCCCACTAGAGTACAGTATTCTTCAAATCTCTGTAATATAAGCTGGTTGAATTGAATTGTACACTCTTATATAAACCTAATGTTTCTGACTGAGTAATATTTAAATAAAAAAGTGGGAGATAACTGTTTTATAATCCTTTGTAGCTCTGCCTCCATCCATGAACAGACCAAATTCTTGCCTGACTCTCTTTGAGTTACTGGCTTCATCCATGAACATCTTAGTTGCAGTGGCACGGAAAACCTCTTGATCTTTGCCACTCTTACTGCTTCCTTTTACTTCTCTGTTTCAAGCCATGCTATGTCCTTTGCTTTAAAAGGCAGTGTTTTGAGGTGGGGGTTAATGAGAAACCTCTGTTAAGAATTGTAACTGAGTCCTTAGTATGGTGAAAAGAAAGCTAAAATAATAAAAGCTAGCTGAAGGAACCTGAGAAGCATGAGAGCACCGCATGTTTCTTCTTAACAAAGATCTGACTGGCTGACAAAATTCGTTCATCCTGAATGCTCCAGGGGCCTTTGCTAAAGGGTCGGAGATCCTTATCCTCTGGAGAAGTCCTTTTAACTGTGACACAGCTGTTGATGATAATCTCTGGCCATAGGATACAGGACTACCAGGAATCCAGGGCATTGCTGAGTTCTGGCCTTTCTGTGTCAGACTATTTCCAGTTTGCATGTGACTTACTCTTTTATTCCCGACACTGATGTAGTAACTTGATTACTCTGATTCGGTAGATTTGCTGTTTGGCTGGTATGAAACCCCCTGTCCTTCTCAAAGAGTAACTTCTGAGAACGTACCAATAAGCTGTAGCTGCACAATAGTTTCAACATGTGGTGGAGCAAATGGATCCCTGCAGTCCGACCTGCACATGCAGTTTGATTATAAGGAGTTTTCAATCTCCTAAGTATGCCCAACTCATCTATGTGGGCATTGCATTTCAGGCATTGTGAACACAACTAAAATAAGCAGAATAAAATTTTCTAACAGCAACTAAATTCAAAGAAAGAAACAAACAGGTAGCAATGCACGTGGTTAGGGATCTTCTTGCACTTTTCAGTCTTTGTTCCCGGGTATTTTTATCCATGTGTTTTTGTGACAGCATTGGGCTTTAGCTTTAATAATAATTTTCTTTTTTATTTATGTTGATAAGACATTCCTCAAAATACACACATCCCTTCCCAGATCTCACTGTGGTAGGCTGAATGAATGGAGACCTTTTTGGTCTGTAAAAAGATCAGACACACTCATCCAAGCAAAGATCCTTATCAGTATCTTAGTTTCAGTAAGGTGGTTTTGGCATAGGTGAAAAGAGGGGGAGAACGTGTACTGTTGGACATTGTCATTAATGCTTTGGATACTGGCCCAGTACCTCTCTACCTCTGCTAGAAACATCCCACATGAAGCATCTACAAGTTGCTTTTTAAAAAACAAAACAAAACTACATTTCAGAAGAAAATTATCAACTCCTATATGTCTTTCTCACTTGCTGTTTTAAAAAATGAGTTCTACCCCAGTTTAGGGTAGAATTTCTTGCTTTTATTCTCTACGTGTTTGAACTTGCACCTTGGAGTATCATATTTCCTTTTATTCCTATCTTTCAACATTGCATTTATATATATGTATATATATAAAATGCATTTACATCAAAGATCAAAGAGATTGATGATTATGTTAAATAATGTCATAGATAATTAGGAATTCCATTAGGAACTCTTTGCTTTCAACAAATACATTTCCTATAGTTAGGCCAGTTGCTTTATTTACAGTTCTCTGTAAATCTTTCTTATTTCCAGCTTCCCATGCAAATGTTGTGATGACGTTCAGATGGAAGCTCTGCCATGTCTTCTAAAAAGTCACTTCTTGGGTTAATCTGCCTTGTTCTGTTATTGATAAATGCACATTACATTTTCCTCATCTTCTGTTACCTCTCTATCTTCATGCTTTCTCTCAAAAACTTCTTTGAAGTCTGGAGACTCCCTCTAACAGGTCCGTTCAGGCTTCCATTTTTATCTACAGATTCAGCATTTGCTATTCTCCAGCTATATACCTTTTAAAGTTCAGTTAATAGATCTATGATATAATAATTTCAGGATCGGTGGTGTAATATGCTGCCTTTTTCAAAATTCTGGGATGGAAATTATTCTTATTTCCAAATCAATGTGTGCTGGATGCCTGCAGTCTTGCTGCTACTTCTAGGGTATCTACAATGTACTAGAAATGTAATGAGTTATACCACCTCTGCATGATTATGGCTGGCATACATGTTCCCATAGGTTTTGTTGTTGTTTTGGTGGGGTTTTTTGTTTGGTTGTTCTTTTTCTTTTGAAAGAGGCAGAGAACACATGGATTTTCAGAGCATATTGTTTCCTCTGTGGTGTCTGTGGTTCATTGGGCCCTAAAAGGAAGTCAGAAGCACCTAGAGTCGCAGTCAGTTTGAGACTTCAAGTTCTGCTCTCAGGTGGTTTGTGAAGATGTTTGGAAGGTGCGTGGGACTATGCAAGGAATCGATTACGTTTCTACCAGTTGTGAGTGATGGTAGAAAGCTGTAACTTGGAAAGGTGTAGGCAAGATAGCACTGTTTCTGAGTATGGGCTTAAACACCCATACTGCAAACCCCATTTGCCACATTGTGCCGTGCTGTGAGTCGGGTGAAAATTGTGCAAAGTGAGTATTGCCATGTGCTGTGGAACTTTTACACCTACGAATCTTGCAAATTTGCATAACTGGAGAAATCATGTTCGTTAGTGATAGCAGTCCAGGTTCTAGTGGAAAAGAAGAATAAGGATACCATGTACTGCCTTATCCACACCTTATGTCACACCTAAAGCCATTTTTATTGAAGTCAGCTGCTAATGCCTGGGCTGTTTCATATGTTGTGGAGTTATATGGGGTGTGTTACGCTGATACTGTGGAATTTTTAAGTGATTCTTGTGTTTATTATTTGAAATTCTGAGGGTGAGAGGACTGCTAACCTAAGTGAAAGGTTTTTTGCCTGATTAATTTTATGGACTATGTTAACAAAGGCTTGGTTTCTTTGGCTGGTTTAAAATAATCTGAATGTAGTGCTTTGCCCTTGTTATTTGGGGAACAGAGGGTGCTGTTTTATTCACTTGTGTAGATTGCTTGCTCTCTTTGATATTGTAACAGAACCCTTTGGTAACAGCAGTGGCCTTCTTGATTGTGTTCTATTAACAGGACTACATGAAAACAGACCTCTGTTTCACTTATAAATACATGCAAGGGGAAAAAATAAGAATAATGCATTCAGACTTTCTGACTGTTCAGAGGAAATAAATGCTTTCTAAATTATCAAACAACAATAATCTAAGAAAATAAACTGTCTTGTACTAAAACAAAAATGCTACTCGCAAGGCTAAAATATATCCTCTTACCCCATACCAGTACAATTTATCAGGCCACATAGTGGTTGTGATACCTAATTCTTGTACTCTTTATTTTCCCTTCCCAAGTTGTCTTTCATATGTGGTACTCCTGGAGTAGATACCTAAATTAAGAGGTATGCTGGTTGTGGCTGGGATAGAGTTAATTTTCTTCACAGCAGCTAGTATGGGGCTATGGTTTGGATTTGTGCTGGAAACAGTGTTGACAACACAGGGATGTTTTCATTACTGCTGAGCAGTGCTTACACAGAGCCAAGGCCTTTTCTGCTTCTCACCCCACCCCACCAGCGAGTAGGCTGGGGGTGCACAAGAAGTTGGGAGGGGGCACAGCCAGGACAGCTGACCCCAACTGACCAAAGGGATATTCCATACCATATGGCGTCATGCTCAGCATATAAAGCTGTGGAAGAAGAAGGAAGGGAGGGGGACATCCGGAGTGATGGTGTTTGTCTTTCCAAGTTACTGTTACATGGAGCCTTGCTTTCCTGGAGATGGCTGAACACCTGCCTGCCGATGGGAAGTGGTGAATGAATTCCTTCGTTTGCTACCTGTTTCGGTCAGGTAGCACCTGACCGAAATCCCTGCTGTGTGACACAGCATCCCCTGTCAAGGGTGGGAAAAGATCTGGGAGAAAGTTAAGAAGCTAATGAGGTAAGGCCTGTTTGATTAATAGCTAGAGACTAGGCTGCCACCCACTAATGAAATGGAGTGAGGAACCAGACAAGGATGGTCCAGTCAATCACATCATTTATTTCCACAGTAACTCAGCCTCATTGAAGAGAAAACAGAAAGTAGCCAGTCTTTCCCTCCCTTCCTCCATCAGTTCTCCAAAAGTTGTGCTTTCTGCTGATGTGTACTAAAGGAACCATGTTCTTTACAAGGACAATTCATAGTTCAGTTGATATCCCTTTTTTTTTATAGCAAAAAGCCTCCCAGGATGCAGTTCTTGGGGTGAAGTTTTTTCTTACCTCCTTCTGCATTTTTTCCTGGGATCACAGGAGGACAAATGCCCTCTGAGAATGCTCCCAAGATATTCCATGAAACTTCTTGCTTATTCCATGGGATGACATGAAGAGTGACTGGTATCTCCGTAGCAGATGTGCCTGACTTTCCCCCCCCCCCCCCAGCAAAAAAGAGGGGTGTGTCCCCTTTCCCCCCCCCCCCCCGATAAAAGATGTGGTAAGGAAGATTTTGATGTTTGGGAAACTGGCAGGTACCACCTATTTAAAGAAGGGGTATAAAGCTGGGCGTTAATGGAACTCCAGTTAGCGTCTCTTCCTGCCAGTGACAGCTCTTTGCAGTGCTTGTATTGCTCTGGGCACGTGAACCTGGCCTTGAAAATGCCCAGTTGAACAAGCTGGCTTCAAGTGATATAATAATGAACACTTCTCATAGTCCAGCCAAAATCATTATCTTGGGGTATTCCCTCCAGATGTTCACCAAAATGTGCACATACCTCTCTTGCCAGCTAACCGTATGTCAGGAGCATATCTTTAGCTTGGCCCAGCAGGGATTAGCTGGCAGGATGGAGTCAGCAAGAACCGGACTGGCTGTCTGGAGCAGTATGCAAGGAAAATGAGAAGTTAAATATCCAGTAAGTGTGATATAAAGTGCTGTCCAGAGAACAGAGGTCAAAAGAGCCAGCAGGCACAGACGGGATCGTGGGACTGCCAAAGAGAACTGACTGTTGAAGGTGTGTAATTCATAGTTATGTAGTAATCACTTTGCAAGCTGTCTGGACAGGAAGGCCAGTGACAGCTGAACAGACACATACCTGGGACTGAGCCCAGCCTGCAAGCTCAGGGAAGTTTCCTGGGAAGCAAGTACCAGCCACTCTTTGGATGGACGATAAGGTGGCACTTACTGTGATACGGGCAACAAGCTGTCCAGTTATTAGGAACTGCCAGCTGTCTTCACTTCAAGTGTGGCATTGCTGCCATCACAAATACAGAAACCAGGCTTTGCCCTTGATACCAATAAGCCTGAAAACATGAATATTTGGAATATTTAGTGTCATAAAGAAATAGGTCCCTGTTTACTACAGCACTGCGCTAAGTACTTGGACAGGTGAGTGTTTCCGCTGACAGTCAGTGCAGCCAGTAAGCAGACATTTTGATGAACAGGGAACTAAGCTCTGCTGTGCATGGAGAAGTTGCTATTGATTTAAGTAATCTTATGCCCGTAAAGGATTTTTTCATCACTTACTAAGAAACAAAAAAGAAGTAGATAAAGATGAGTTTCATCAGAAGAAGGTTATTGCTGGAAATCCTTTTGTCTTCGAGTCTAATGTATGAAAACACAGACAAGGCTGCCTAAACAGAACAAAACAGAAAGCCAGCTAATGCCCATAAAGCTTCCAGACACTGCTTTTTAGTCCTCAGAGCTCCAGAAACAGATGAAGGGCAATTCAATTGCTCCTAATGATACTCCACTGAATACGTGCTTTATTTCAAAAAGCCAACTGCTCTAAATGCCATTGACAGATACGATAATGATGTACTAGTGTCAATGTAAAACTGTACACCATTTTATACGTTTTGTGGCTTGTAAATATCAAATAGTTCATTTTGATATACAAAGGAAAAGCTGACTGGGCTCAGCAGTGATGTGTAGTATCCTCCTTAGATTTATTTTTAATTCCAGATTTGTTGGTGCAATGCAACTTCAAAGAATAGTAATAGCTGATTTTTTTAATGGGCAAAGTTACACAAAAGTATGATTCTTTGAGATTAAAATAGATGTTTCTCTGAAATCTTACATGTTTCATACTAAGCTGATGCCCTGGGGGGATTCCTCTGTGAAAAGAAACCTGCAGGATGAAACACTGCAGTTGTGAATGGTTTTGTATTCATTACTGTATTGTATGCACACATGGGTGCAAGGATATGTATATAGGTTTAAATACAAGTTAACTTAAATTGTCTGTAATCTGCTCTAGCTTGAATGTCTGTACTTTCAGAAACAAAATGGCAATAACAGTCAACAGCCTCAGTAGGTGACAGTCTCTTACGAAGTGCCTTCTGTGAATCAGTGCAGATATGGGTGCTGTAGAGGCTATAGACATTGCAACTGTTAGCATTCTTGCTGCACCACTGAGCACAAAAAGCTACTTTTGCAGTTTTCTTGTTAGCAGAATTGACCTCTGAACAAAACAATTCCTTTATGACGTCTTACCTTTCTGGCCCTTTGCATCAGAATGCTAGGACAAACCAGAGAGCTGTCTAACCTATATTCTGTCTCTGAAAGTGGATGGTAATATAGGGTTTGGGAGGTTTTTTTAAGAGAAAATATGTAAGGAATATGGCAACTTTCTCAGTTTTTGATTCTTGGCAGTCTGTCCTGAGCTGGAGACTGTATGTATTCAGACCATCATGTTTAATACCCACAAAAATGTAGGTGTCATTCTTAAGTTATAATCCCTTTTTGAACTCAGTAATACTTTGACCTTCTGCAACAACCCAGGGCAGCAAGTTCCACAATTTAATGTGTATATCATGTTGAATTTTTTTTTTTGCCTTTTGTTTAAACTGGCTGCTACTTCGTTTCTGATCATGCCCCATGTTCTATATTGTGAAAAAGTTGTATGTATCTGTGTTAATTTTCTTCAAGCTGTGTGTGATTTTATACATTTCTATCAGATTCCTTCCATTGTTCTCCCCTTTTTTGAAGAGTATAGAACAGAGACAGAGTGAATCTCAGTTTCTTAGTGCTCAGTCCAAACCATACTGAAAGTCACTGTGTCAGTGACTTTTGTTGTGGGAGTAGATAACGTGGAGTCAGATCAGGGAATCTTTGAGTAGCATTATTTTGATTCATAGTACTTGGAATATTTATTTTGCTTGGATTAATGGAATAAAAAGCACAGAGAAAAAAACGAGAAAGTGAAAGGATATTTCTTTACAATTTAGTACCATGCAGAAGATTTTGGAGTGGGGAAGTTCGTCTCACAAAACCAAGACAGATATAAATAAATTTCAGGCTTATACACATTTACGCCCCACAGATTTCATAATAGCATGCTGATGGCACAGGTTCACAGTGATCTTTTAGAAAAGTGGTTCCAAATATTTAGATGTTATTTTAAAAAAAAAAAAAAAGTGTTGGTTTTTTTTTTAATTGGAATCATCTTTTGACTGCAACTATGGAGGGTATTTAAGCAACAGAGGGATATAATTATTCATTCCAGCAGAATCTAAGTCTCAGGTATAAGTCAGCGTGTCCTAAAGAAGTTAGGGGGATGACCCTAAAAGCTACTGTTAACACACATAAGGATAAACAGAAAGCACTTAGTAAGTGTAAAGGATGGGGCAAATGAGTAAATTGGGTAGTTTAAACAAAAAAGCAAGAGAAAATTGAGGAAAAAAATTGCATGAGGTGACTCCCTGCATCTCAACTAAAGGATTTTAAAGTATTTAAGGAGCAGACAAACATCACAAACTGCAGACAAGAAAATTGTGGGGATGGTAAACAATGATTTTGTGTGTTTCTTACAATACCAATGAAATGTGTGACGACAGCCTCATTCAGAAGTGAGACTCAAAGTACCAAAGAAAATGAGATACTCAGCTGGGAGACTGAATATGCAAAAAAAGATATAGTTCTGCATAAATTATTCTTGATTGGCTTTATAATCAAGAGATTTATCATTAAATAATGGTAGTCTTGTGGACTGACCACAGGTCTAAAGCTCTTACATCTAGATAGAATTACTGTCTTTGCTGTGTTGGTAACTGTGGGGGACGTTTTTAATTTTTTTTTTTTTTTTTTTTTTTAAGGAAAACATCTTGCTCTGGGAGAATTTGGATTGGCAGTCCTTAAGAGTAAAAACCTTTCTGTAGAAAACAAATTCAAGCTAGCTAATGATGGTCTTAACTTCCTTCCCACCACTTCAGCTCAGTCATGTTGGTGGCAACAGTTGTGCGAGGTTTCAGCTGACATCAGTCCTTTTTTGTGGGAGGTGCTGTACAAAGACAGCAAGAGACAATCTCTGGTTCAAAATATTTACAGGCTGTATAGTCACTATAGGTCAAAGGAGTGAGGTGTTGTGATGAAGTAGCTTGTTTCAGGTTGAACAGCAAAGACTTTATCTTATTTAAAAATAGAAGCATGAACGCTTATTAGCAGTGTGAAAGGAGCAGTCGCTTGTCCAGTGAGCAGTGGGC
The DNA here is from genome assembly GCF_000699145.1 of Aptenodytes forsteri. Taxonomy (NCBI): domain Eukaryota; kingdom Metazoa; phylum Chordata; class Aves; order Sphenisciformes; family Spheniscidae; genus Aptenodytes; species Aptenodytes forsteri. Next base: position 4,482,036 of record NW_008796044.1, on the reverse strand, counting down.
AATCAGCAGGTGCATGGAGAGGCAGGGTGACCGGCGAGGAGAAAATCGAGCTCATGGATTCTGCTGTCTGCCAGTTTTTCATCGGCATGTACTGCTTCCTCCAGAGGAGCTGAGTCTCTGTTGAGTAGGGACAGTTTATTGGTTATAGACTATTTAGTTGATTCTGTGCCAATTAGCTGCCACGACAAAAGGATTTGTCTAGTTCATGTACCCTGCAGAAACAAATGCACCCTGAAAATTAGCTGGGAGAGAGGCCTAGACACCTAAGAAAAAGTTTTTGTCACTGCATCTTAGGGGATTAATATTTTTGCAACATAAACAAAATTGACAGTTGCTATACAGACCTCACAAAGAACCAATAATTAGCCAAAAGTTAACAATCACTTCACAGGGATGAGTTTCCTTAAATCTATTGCTAAGGAAGTGCTGCTGGTAGGTATTTTGGCCTCTCCATTGGGTCAGTAATATTATCTAAGCAGGCAGTGCTGAAGCCTTCAGTAACTGTGCAGAAGTTCCCAAGTGGTGGGAATCATTTGCACGTGAAAGGGCAGTCTGTGTTAGTGGATGAATTTCTGCCCTCCCAATGACTGTTGAATTGAACAAAGTTCCTCAACGTCTTCTAGGCCAACCCCAGCCTGGAAGCTCAGATTTACTAGCAAACTGTTACGGTGTTGTGAGACAGTAATATCAGGAAAGGGATTTTAGGTTTGATAAGAAAATAAACTCATAGCACTGAATTCCATATTAAATTTCTCATGCAGCTTACTGCCATTCTCTTTCACAAAACCTTAGACATTCAACTGAATCTCATAAGAACTGTGATAGAATTGGCTAAGAAGCTTGTTTTCATTATTTCACTCATTTTACTTTATCACTTCATTGTCTCAGTAATTGTTCACCGGTTCATTTAAACTAATCAACTATTTGTTATGGTCATTCTTAGTTTGGTTTAGTTTTCTCTTAGGAATCCCTCAGTTCTTTAAGAGATTGGCTTGAGCTAAATGCCTTGAATAGCAAGAATGAAGGGAGAAGGAGCGTTGAGGCCAGCGAATATTCCTTGTACTGCTCTTGGTCATTTATGAGCTGTAACTTCCACTGAAATTAGGAGCACTATGGAATTGAACTGCTAGAAATAAATGTGTCACTGCAGCTGCAAAAGTAACACTTTCTGTGTCTGGTAGGACTGCAGCAGGGTAGGCCTGTACAGCAGCAGAAAACATGGCATTTAGCACTGGAGGAAAATGAGGTTTCACTGGTGGTGTGAAAGTAATACCCCTGTGCTCAGTCTCATGTTCTGCTCTCTCCTGTATGAAAGAACATCAGCTAGGCTATGAGTAGAGCTTGCTGCAAATGTGGTTGGCAGAGGAAAAGAGATTTTTAACACAAGTTTTAGAAAGGTCGAAGCTAAATTTCTTTGGTCACTGTTCATCTCCTATTATTTCTTGAATGCTTGTGTACAGCACAATGTATTGAAGTGACACAAGATAGAGCTGTGCTAGTAGGCACAGGGAGGCAATTTTTGTATTTTTGAATTAGGACTTTCAGATAAAAGTTTCTTGATCAGGTTAAGCAAGTTTTCTAGGATCCTGTCAGTGAAAGCTAACAGGCCATTTTCAGTGTCAGAAGTTATTAGAAATGAAATATAGAAACTGGAATGAAATACTGGCTCTCCCAAGTATGTGGCAAAGCTTTTGTAGCCTACAGCGAAGCCAAGATTCACCCATGAGGAAAGAGAAATGAAGTTGATACAGGTATGCAAATGTATTGTGTTTATGAAATGCTCAGGATAAAAGAAAGGAACAAAGTGCAGCCCAGGGCTTGAAAAGCAGTAATGATTCTGAGGAGATACTACCTTGATATGGTGCAGCTGGGTGTTAGTGACTGGCTGTGTCCTGATAAAGATGGGTAAAGAAGCTGTAGCACCATGCTGAATTGTGTTGTTGATATTACAGGTTCTGAGAATATAAGCAACTAAAAGAATTGGTTATGTGCTTAGGAATTATTTCCCTCCAGTTTTTCGATCTGTTTTGTGGCTTGGGAGCACGTGAAGGTAGAACTAGACCCTACATAACATAGAAGCCAAGAATTTGCTGCAATAAATACTCACAAAATGGGTGAGTCTCTGTGGCTTTTTCATGAGCGAAATCACTTGAGGGAATTTTAGAATGTCAAAATGCTTGCTCAGCATTGCTAGGCCAAGATGTGATGTTTCGGCTTGCTTTGCAGCAATGCTGAGTGGGCTGGTGGCAGGCAGTGGGGAATTAACCCTAAAAAGCCCTCCCCCTGCCACTGTGTTCTCATGTGGAACCTGTTACAGAAAGAGTCAAAGAACAGTAAGGCTGATTTTTTTTTTTTTTTTTTTTTGGTCAGGAGTATATGTCAACATTGTAAGTCCAGTCAAATTAATTTTCAGCAGTTCCTTCTGTACAGCCTCCATAGTACTCAAAGATGTAGGATTTCCTGCCACCTTTCAGATGTTAGCTGACAAATAGACCTTCTTTGTCGAAGGGAGGTATTCCTTTTAAAACAGTAAGCTCCAGTTAAAGAATTTTAGTTCTAGTCAGTACTAAGTATTATCAGGTTGTTGAGCCAGAGACAATTCAAATGAAATTTTGTATTTGCAACAGAATATAGGAAAAAAAAATATAAATACAAAGCTGTCACTTGTCGTCACACCAAGCTTATTTATCTCACTAGCACTTCACACAGGCTCTTTGCTGAGAAGAAAATATCCAGAAGATTGTATTTCTCTGGAAGGGCAATACAGACAGCATTTTCTATAAATATTCTAAGAAATTTTTATTATTGCTGTAGGTTTTACTGGTGTGTATACTGCTACATTGTTTTGTGGGCCCATAGTAGAACTCCAGTGGCAAACCAGCTCTGCTTAGAAAGGGAGTGTACCTATTGTAGCTTCATGATAGCATCGGTACCTCTGTTGCTCTTGAATGGAAACAAGAGTTAATATAACCTTAATAATTTAATAAAACTGGTAATGAATTTTTGTAGAGTTCACTCTTTTGCAGAAGCTGTATTTCGGTGCAGTTATTGATAAAGAATCAATGTTTATGGTAAGAGCCTCTTGATTGATCATATGGTGAGCTTTTTGATTAAAATAATAAAACTATAATGTTACACCATTTAAAGTTCAGAGCTCAGACAAGGGCGGAGAGTGCATCTCAGGCATTGCCACTTAAAAGCCACATCAGCCCCAAGAGTAGGATGCTATTGACTGTTAGGGTAGATATGTACATGTATGCGATCACTGTGACACACAGATATCTTTAAAATGTAGTGGGTTTGACTATACTGACTTTACAAGTAGTGTATTTTTGTCATTTATGTGGGAGTCCAACATTACTGGACATACAATTTATGAAAGTGAAAATACAGAGAACTTAAGAGTTCTCTGTGAGCAAATTTCAGTACTATGTACTGTAAACCAATACATCGTCTGAGTATGACAGAAGAGTTAAACTGTTGTTTCAAATTCTAGATCACACTATTTTCATCTCTCTCTAATCTCATATTCTCCTTTAAATTATAAATTGCCCAAGTGGCATGGACTAAGCCAAGGGAACTTTTGGAATGTATTTAATATGGTTTTATTAGCTTTACTGCAGGCTCAGGATATGATTTGGTGTGTTGGAGACATATCTGTATTCAGTGATGCCTCCCTCAGGATTCATTCTCTTTTAATGAACAGAGAGAGACAGTAGCAGTGTATGTCGTGTACGTTTTAGCATGGCTGATGAGTTTCTGCAGTTAAAAAGCATGTGTCATTGTTATTTACTCTGTATTATCTATACTGCAAGCTTCTCGGAGGCCCTAGCTCCATTGCACTAGGCCACGTAAAAATACAGATGTTATCTATATTTTTTAGCTGCTTTTCCTGAGAATAAGAGGCAAAGGCAAGCCTTGAAAGAAGTGTGAGTTGGACTCCTTCCTCCTCAGGTACAGTTAACATTCTGGGACATGGCATTGGCTGATAAATGATTGATGGTGGTGTGTTTAACCATTTCAGTGGTTCTTGGCATTCTAGGAATTGTAACATTGTTGGGCTTTTTGCTTTTTGTCTTCATGATCCCATTTTACTTTTTGGTTCAGAAAAGGGAGCTACTAAGTAAATTCAATACTCAATAAATGCATTAAATCAAGCTTCAGAAAAAAAAACTACATAATGAAGGGACAGTGTCCAGAACAGCGTGAATCTGAGCTCTGCAGTACTTATTTTGTTTAATAATAAGTTTAGATTTGAATATTATTATTGGAAGTTTGGCCTACTTGATATGACATTTGAGTAACGTGCTTCTGTGTAGCAAGTATTAGTCAGTTTAGTCAATTCTAACAGTCAAGCATGTTTGTTTAAGCATACGCTGAAGTGTCTCCAATAGCAATTTTTGCTCCTGTTGGAAGAAATCAAGAAGGGCTTTCTGTAACAAAAATGCTGACCAAGTGCATGCATTATTTTATAAAAACTCTGAATTTTCCACCAACTGTCATAGTGAGAGACACTGAAAGGCAAAGACCTATTAAAACATCTTTACTTTGTTTTAATGGCAAAATAAGCCATCTTCTTTAAGCACACTGAATGTAATTCAGTAAGTGAACAGATACCTCAGAAGAATATGAATGAATCACCATAGTGTTTAGTTTTTGAAAAAAAGTGGGATGGAATAGTATTTTCTGCGCTAGACAGAGTAATTATGCATCTACTTAAATAGACATAGATTTTGTCTATGGTGGTGGGTTTTTTTAGGTCTTACTAAGTAATGATCCAAATTCATCAGTTGCTATGGCTCAGTATTCCTGAATACAGATTATCTTCAGGAACTATAATAAAGAAACCCCATGTAAGGCAGGGTTTCATGAAAGCATTTTCTGATGTTTTCAGTTTTGTGTTGCTTCTTTCAATTGACTATGTTTATAAGGCAAAATTTAGCTTGAAATGAATTATTTCTAAGTCATATAATACTAAAATCATATTGAATGTTGGAGCAAAACATATTTATAGTGCTCTGCCTTACAACCATTGAAATCCACTAAGATTATCAGCTATGATGAAATTATGTTATTGAAGAGCTTGACTCAGTAACTATTATAAATTTTATGTAAAAACCTTACAATCTGTTATCTATTTCTTCTTCTCAGTGGATGAAGAGAGGACTTGACATCCAAATGTTCATACAAACTGAGAGTTTTTCCACAATGGCTTAAAAGCAAAACTTTCTAAGATTAACCACCCAGAGAAGGTTAAAATTGATGTTAGCTACATCCTCTCCCATTTCAATGGAGGCATGCTGTGCCATGGAGACACAAAAAGAACAACTGCTAAATTACTGTAGTGCTTCTAATGCATTTCGCATTTTTAATAGGAACCCCTATCATAATGAGACACTCTAAAACTCTACTTATGAATAGATCTCTCCTTTTTTATATTTTCTGAGCTTCATATTTAAAGGTTTACTACCTATGTTTGTCAGATTTTCCCGATGCATTTTTAATAATCATCCTAATAACTAATTAAAAGTTATCTGAAATATAATTTTTGCCTACTCTGCTGTAGGAATTAGCCTAATTTCCTAACCAGAGGTAGTGTTCTTTTTGATCGTTCTGCATGTAATAAAATGGGCTATCTGAAATTCTGGAATAACTGTATGAGGGTGTACTTTGATACTACAGACCTAAAATACTCTTAGAAGCAGAGTTTAGAAAATGAACCTTGTTGTGACATAGGCTACCCTTCAGGGTTTGATAGTACTGTAGAGATATACTAAGACAAAAATCTCATTTACTTGGAAAAGTGGAAATTCCTCCTGGCACATGAGAGATGCAAAAATAAAGCTACTTTTGTATATTTTGGCAGTTCTTCAGGGTTTGTTTTTTTTTTTAAAGTGTTTTCCCTTTTTTCAAGCTAAATTTATCATCTGTTCTGTAAAGCAAGCTTTGCCATGCTCTACCCGGGAGTGGTAGAAGGACAAGTATTCCGTTAGTCCTGAAGCATCCTACCTACCATGTGGTCTGACTAACATCTGTCATGTGCTTATACTTATCTGCCTTTCCCTGAGAAAAGAAAAGTAAGCACATGTAATAGGTTGGAGTTTTTTTGGGAGATGAAAGAGGACAATTTAGAAGTGCACGTGGTAGTCCTTGTTGCAAGAGAGATGTACTGCAGCATCCTGTGGTAGCTGTAGCTTTCATAAGCCTTGCAGATGCTTTTCCTGGTATAGCGCATTGCTGTAATTGAAGGGGAAGAGAGAGAGCGCGCACCTTTTTTCAAGGTGGCGGTATTCTAGCCTGATGGGTGGTGATACTTATTTTTGTGGAGATTTTAGAGAAAGTAAGGATTCCATGAGCTTTCCTAAAGCTATGAACTGAATTCTCCAATAGCTGATTGCATTGCTGTTGTGGCTGGTGCCAGCTCTGGAAATCTTAGTGTGTCTGTGCCTTTCTGTAGCTGCAATGTGGCTCCTTGGAGCTCCCAAGTATGTTTTGTTAGGCTCAACTGTGTAGTACCTACTGTTTCTTCTCCTTTGCTATGGGTGTAAAGACAGATCATCCCCTAAAATAAAATAGCATGTTGCATCATCTTCTAAAAGGCCAAGAAGAGAAAAAGGGGAAAAAAAACCTACCAGAAAAACCCACAAAAAAGGCTGTAATTCTTACGCAGATATAGCTACAGGAAGATGACTACTGTGGGTCAGAGTAGAGTCAAAAGGTCAGGGCCTGATGTGTGTAATCTCACTTGCTGTTACCTGTGCCTCCTGTTCATTGATGAATTGCATAGAAGACAGGCTTTCTCAATTGTTACTCTAAAGGTCTGTGTACTTTTTTTACAGTAACTCCCCTATTTTTATCCTTTCCAGATAGCCCCCTGTACTCAGAGATCTGCAGTACTTATTCTCAGTGTGCCTGTACTTTCTCATTTCACTGATAAACTCGGATGTCCTGTTTTTTTCAATGATAAGGTAGATTAATTGAGTTAATATTTTTGTTGGAACACAACAGTGTATTCTCAGTACCTTCAAGAATCAAATTCATCGGCGTGCATCTTTAACTATGACTCTTAAAATAGTTCTAACTTACATATGACAGCCAAAACCTCGATATTCCAAAAGTTGATTGATGTTTGGTGATATTTACTTCCTTATTAGAAATTCAAGAAAAAATTGTGAAATTTCTTATATTTTTGCTGTACATTTCTAGATAAGTGGAAACAGTTTAATATTTGTTTCCTGTAACAAGATACCAGATTCTGGCAAAGCTAATCATTCTAGAATTTTAAGCATCTTTTTCCAATAAACTCTTTTTTTTTGTTTTTTAAACCAAAACAGTGTCCATTAACAAACCTTCCTCAAAAAACAAAAAACAAAAATTAAATAGAGCAGGTACGAATGCAAGCTCATGTATACAGCCACAGATATAGGGCTAGAAATGTACTTCAAGCTGACATTGACTACAGTTATTTCATTTGCATTCACTTGAATATGTTCTCAGCCCTTTGGACTATGTATAATAAAATGTACCTGTGCCATGCACGACACTGAGGGATTAATGCCATTAGTCTCCTAATAATTTGCTTGTCCCACTGAACATTTTGGAGATGTCTCTTTCACTGTCAAGAATTGATTCCAGTAATCATAACCTACCAGCCTGCATGTCAAAGACACAATCAAACCTGGCAGTTATGCTATTACACTACCAGTACAACCCACTCATTGTCCTACAAAAGCTAAGCCTTCATTTTGATTATCAATACCGTTATTTTTTCTTTAGTTAAGAGATTGATTCCTTTAACATTGCAGAGTGGAAGAAATAAACTTCTTGCAGATCAATAGCATAGCACTCTTTCTTTTCTTGCCTCGAACAATCCTGATAAATGCAGTTTTAGATTGCTTATCTTACTGACTCAACAGCTTTAGGTAGAAACAGCAGAAACCTGTATTTAAAGATTTAAAAATTTTTTTTTTTTTTTTTTTTTTTGTCTTCTGAATTTACATTATCTACTTGCCATTAAACTGCCTTAAAATTCTCCAGTAAGCATCAGTTTGGCCATTAAAGTCTTGCTGTTATATTTTTTTCTGTGTTATGTTGATATTACATTCCAGTAGTTTAAAAAGCAGCATCAGAACATCCCAGGTTCACAGGTCAAATTAATTTGAAAGTTGGATGGAGCACTGAATGCTATTAATGGAAAATTGATCCTGAGAGATAAAGCTCATTACCTAGGAATGCATAACTGGAGTATTACCTCAGCATAGGTCTCTCTGTGTCCTCTATAGGAGTAAAGTTACCAAACGTACAAGGAATTTTTATTTATATATTTTCTTTAGAAGGATTTTTAGAGGACATTGCAGTGTACTTGTATGCAAACTGTTAAAGAATCTTTTCAGTGTTTGAAGGAGAAAAAGAAAATCCATCCAGAATTTTCTTTTTTAAGTATGAACTCATTGAATAAACTCTAGTAAAAACTGACTGAACAGTCAGTATGAGGCCTCGCTGGTGCATAGCTGCTATCCGCCGGGATAGCAGAGATCTACTAGAAGAAGCATCAGCATGGCTTTGAGCAGAGCGCATCACTTTGAAATCTCAGGATAACTACATAGTTCTGGGGTTTAAGTTGTGTGAGCAAGTTGCTTTTCGGCTGTGCTTCTCTGTCAGCATTTCTGCTGTGTGTGATTCTGTGTGTGTATCTTAACCTCATCCTAGATGCGACTGAAAAGTCCTTTTGTGTTTGGCCTGTCACTCAGATGATGTGTCATTGAATGCTATTACCTCTACAGGTGTCCAATCAGAACCAGTGTCTAACTGAAGTTGCTTTGTCTGAAATACTCAGGCTAACAAAGGAGGAACCATTACAGCCTATTACATGTGAAAGGAACTTTCCCTGGACTCAGTAAGTGGTGCAATTTGTTTAAGAACTCCACCAAAGTGCCCTAAGTGGGTTCTTAGAACTGCCCTGTAGACTCTGGATGGCTCCCCTGCTATGCCCCTTTGTTTAATCCTCTTTTAGGAAATCTCTTCTCAAATATTCATTTCAGTTAGGTTATTAGCATCATTTCTGTCTCACCTCTGTTGCAATCCTTTATTCCTGATTTACTGGAAAAGTGAAGCATCGTCCTACCAAAGATTGGGTCTATGTGGGATTATTTCATTTTATATTTATATGGAACTTCTTAAGAAGTGTTCTTTATACCTGGGAATTAAAACTTACTGATGCTGGTAAAAATAATAGCACCTCTAGTGGTATTATGAATGGCTAGTATATGTAGTGATAATTCCCTGTTGTAAACTGATGTACAGCAACCGGTGCACCTCTCATCTCTCTGACATAAAAATCAGGTTGATAAAATTCAAAAATAGAAGACAGGAATTGCAGTGAGCTGTTCACCAGAGGTTCAGACTCTGCAAACAAGATGCCCTAGGCACTCATGAAAAATGTAGCCTCTCTGCCTCTTTTTGCCCAGCAGGGTCATGTCCAAATCCTTTCACCTTTAAATCACATTGCCTCTTGCTTCACTGTCGTATCTTGCCCTTGTTCCTAGTTTGTTGCTGCCTTAGAGGCTTCTGTTGTTCCAGAGACTAGAGAGGAACATTTATTAAGAGAGATTTATTTGGAAAGGTCAGACTCTACATTACCTCAGCATTAGGTTCAGTCTGCAGAATAATGATTTCATTTAGAACACTGAGGTTCTTCAGACTTATCACTTATTTTAAAATATGACTTTAAGGAATGAAACATATGTCAAAGTCTGGGAAGTAAGTGAATCTCCATTTGTCTGAGGGCTTCTGAAGCACTGGAAGCTTTAATGTTTTGTTCATTCATTTACACTAAATTTTGATTTTAATAAAAAACTCTGCATATTGTTGATACTTAAAAAACACAGTACATCTCCCTGAAATAAACTTTCTGCTCCAAATTAGAATTCAGGTTGCTTCACATTTCCTGTTTTAGGAATAGAAAGGATTATAAACATGCAATAGACAGAAAATGGAAGAAATTACTTATTTCTTATAGCTGTGGATGTTAGTCTAATCATATACGGGTAACACCAACAAGCTTTCTTCATGCCGGTCTATAAATCAGTATCTGTTGTTTTGTATTACAATTCATTAGTGCTTCCCAATAAACTCAGGTATAGCTGCTTTTTTAATACTTGCACTATGACAAAAATAGAGCTGTTGTAAAAGTCCAGATTTTGAAGCCAGTGATTTAAATCTTGGCTTCATTGACAAGGACCTCATTCTACCTATTATAGGGCTTTATGCCTGCCTCATTTAGTAAAGTACGTATTTATATATTTAACAATAAAGCATGTAGGAACTGTAGCCTTATGTAGTAGCATCTGGAAATTCACATATATATGCCAGACACAGTATGAACACAGATCAAAAAGAGACAGGCATCTCATTTAAGTATTTGACAGGATACAACAGATTTACATGTACAGGAACATAGGAAACAGTATTAGCTAGCTATGGTCTTATACAACAAGTGGCTTGTGCTTTGTTAAAACTTCTGTGGGCATCATAGTGTGGTTTAAAGAGGTGTTTGAAGATGTGTAATGGAATAATTTGGTGGATATTTATGGGACCTCTTCCCAGTGTGAGGGCAGTAGGGGAGAAAGTGCTTGTTTAAAATGTAACAAGCAGATGAAAGATGCTGGAGTCATGGGCTAACCTGAGGCAGGGATTGACCTCCTAATACTCAGTGAGAGCCAAGTAAGATGTACACAGGCTAAGAAGGGCTTTGAACATGAAGATAAGCAGTTCATGTTTGAGGAGGAGGAGGAAGTGCCTAAAGAAAGGGCACATAGGAAAAACAGTTAAGTTAGGAAAATGGTGTTTTCAGAGACTAGTAGGAAAGGTTGCATAATTACATATATATTTTGCATGTCATGCAGAAAAGTTCTGTAAGGGTTTGGCATGCTCTGGATATGAGGTCCTGGAGAGAGGTTGGATTTATAAAGAATGCCCTGGGCCCCAAGGAGAGGACAGGATAGGGATGCTGAGAAGATTGTAGGTACTTTGTCGGTTTGTTTTATGGGAGAGATAAGGGAAGATATTAGGGATGAGGGTTTCAGAGCTCTCTCCTAGTTACATAGGTAGTTCTATGGAAGTAGCAGCATGTAGATCCATGAGGAGAGGTCACAGATGCAGCTCACTCTTTTAGTCTGAACGAAGATAGGTCTGGAGTGTGGAGAAGAATGACAAGACATCGTAGATGGAGCCTGAGTTGTGTTTGTGCAGGAAACATTTGAGAGAATGTGGGACAGAAGGGCAGAATGTTGAGAGAGTCTATAGGAAAGATTAGAGGTATGAAGAATAAATATCACAAGAGGTGAATCAGAAAACTGAAAGACAGGATTTCAGAACAATGCTTTCTGTATTTGGTTTTACTCCTTTTTCTCCTTTTTTTCATATCTCTATTTTACACAGTATTGTCAGCTCTTTTTCAGTATTTGCTTTGTGCTTAAAACTGCAGCTGCTGCCTGTTTGTAATCTGTTACGTCACTCAAGACATGTTGTCCACAAGTTTTCCTTATTTTCTGCATTTTTTTTTGTCACCCTGCATCCCTTCTTTAATATCTTCTTAGCCTGTATTTCTTTCAACACCAAATCGAAGTTTCTTTTACTCAATTCAGAGCTCTTCAGCATACTGGTTTCCTTTGTCTACCCATGTGTATTTTACTGATACTTTGCTTCCTTTTTGGCAATGTCTGTATTTCATTAAATGTCTTGAAGACTTCTTTCTTACCGTCTCTTGAGCATGGAGCATCCTTCTAAGGCTGATGTATAACTTAATCTCTTCTTTTTCTACTGCTATTACATATAAGCAGCACAGAAATTACCAACTGAAAATAGCCTTCTGCCTTCATATTTGTAGTAATGATGGGATGTTTCCTTCCATCCCATCTCAGGACACTAAAATGAAAGCTAAATAACAGTTGCAGAACTATTCAAATATCTGCACCAAAAGCTTACTTCTTCACTACCTTAAACCGCGTATTTTCATGTATATCTGTTCAAAATGAATGCAAAATCATAATGTAAAAGGACTATTCAGGATTGAAGTTGATGGAAAATCAGGCATGAAACTAAAAAAGAAAAAAATCAGCTGCCCTTACAATTAGCGCTTAACAGAATCTGTCATTTTGTCAGTGACTGAAGGAAACATTTTAATGAAAAAAATCAGGGAGATGCGAATGATAATTGAAAATTGCTTGTTTTGAGACTGACCCTTAAAACCTCAATAAACACAGCACTGGGTTTTCTAGTCCAGTTGGGATTTTATCTCTCTCCCATCACAGTGGTGTTTGGGCATCTGCTTTGCTTAAATCCTGCAAAACGATTTACAGAGATTAAATAGACTTCAGCACACCTGCATTATTTACAGTATTTTATGCTTAGATCAACTCTAACACAAAAAGTGACTTGCCAAAAGCAACATAAAGATCAATGGCTGAGCTTAAAAGTGAAATTCAGGAAGCCTCATTGCCGGCTTCCTCTCTACCCACTAGACACTAGTTACTCCATAAATATGTGATCAAAAGACTGTTCTAGTGCATGCATCTACTTGAAAAAAACCTGAAAAAATCAATCTCCTTGGAACCATTTAATAACACTGAGATGACAATTTTTTAATTGTAAGTCAAAATGAATGAGCATGTTACTTGTGATCTGTGTCTCATCTGTTTTCATTCCTGAAACATGACCTTTTACAAGTAAAATATTTAGTGGACAGTACAATGAAATCACTTGTTATTTATGGGAACCTGTGAACTCTGATCAAGGAGGAGAACTGTTGTCCAAGCTTGCACTAAAATGAACATGACGCCTGAGCCTGCCAGCTTGTTTTGTGCTGCCACCTACCTTTTAACCATGACATGTCTGAGAGCTGCCTGGGTTTAGCATCTCCATTCTCTTCTTTTCCTCCTCTACATATAGTGTCTCACTGTAAGCAACAAAACCAACCTAGGATCAAAAAATAAGGGGCACGTGCTTATGAACAATTTTCTATCAGAAAATTCAATCAAGGTTCTTTTAATCAAAACATTAATCTTTCAGACACATCACAAAACTTAGAGCAAACCTGGCTGCCATTGCATCTTTTCAGTCATTCTGAAAATGACTCTGAAGAGCCTATCAGCAAAAGGTGGTTGGGAAGAGAGGCAGCACAGATGCCGAGAAGCAGTTCTAAACATGATGAACTTGATATTTTTTGTTTATCTCCTACTGTGAGCTCAGTCCTTTGCGGAGGCAATGAAATAGATTTGGGCAATGCCAATCAGTAAAGTGAAAATCACCTTAGACAGTATGCTATATATGCAACAGTGAGAGATTAATCTCTTGCACTCAAAAATGGGTCTGAGTTTGTTTTTATTTAAGGTGGCTGCAAAGCTGTAAAATGGCAGTGTTTAAAAAAAAAAAAAAGTGCTGGATTCATTCTTGTTTAGGTGACAGAGCAGTTTATTGTAGATTGCAGTGATCTTATCCTGAACAACATGAGCAATGAAGTCATGCAGATTCCAAGCTGGTTTTCGGCTTGGTTTGCTGCTGAATGCAAGCAGAAAAGACACTGATATCTGCTCTCAGTATTTTGAGGCCATTATTTGGGCTTTACTCACAGTCAACACCATCAGCAGGCTCTAAAATATTCGTATCGGCTCAGTGCACTGGTCTGTTCACTAGGATGTCTCCAGCCATTTTTTAATATATTGACCTTCACAGTTGCAAGGGCCAGTGTAAGGGAAGGATGGGATCCCTCCTCTCAGCTTCTTTTTTTCTCGTATATTTTTTTTTTTAAATATGAGATGTGATTCTCTTCCTCCTTTGCCATAATTTGCCATTTAAATCCTACATGATTTTCTCAATGAAGACTTTTCCAAACCTTTTTCGTTCCAAGCTAAAATTGTGTTGGCATAACACAGTGATCTCCTGTCAGTGACTTTATCCAGGATACATCTGCTCTCATCGTTCCTGGACATGGTGTTAATTAGATTTCTCTGAAGCCTATCTTGCGGCAGATGTTTTAGGCTTACCCTTTACCATGTATCCAAGAGGTCAGAGACAAACTTTCCTAGGAACGGAGTTGTTTCTTGTGTCTTGGGAGATGCAGTTTGTTGCCATATTAAGTGTTTTGCTTTTCACAGATCAGTGAAACGCTGTCCCCAATTTAAATGCAACATCAAGCAATTCATCTCCATCTATTAATAATATAGTGTAGTGATATTGTAGGCTCTCAGTGTTTGGTGGGAATGATATAGATTCATCTTTTTTTTTTTCTTTTTTTTCCTGTGTAGCAATAAACATTTGGGTGCCATAAAGTGTTGATTACAGCCAAGAAATATAATGTCTGGGGCAGCATTTTCACTGCTGCCTAAGTGAATATTTCAAACTGTTACTATGTTCCCAAGTTTTTGTGCGCTATTTTGCACAGAATTTCTTTATGCCAGGGCCCTGTATTGAGGCTGGTGCAGCACTACCCCTGCTGCTGTTCCTCTCACATAGGGGAGACCACCAAACTCACCCAATGACTAGAATGCGCAAAAATAAATTGGGACATGATAAAGACAGAGGAAAAAATGATACTGCTGAATTTATGTAAGTTAAAGAAACCTAACTAAGCAGGCTGCAATCAAATCTTTGTTCCTTCCTGTCCTCAGCCCCCACACACCCAAGCGTCTCTCCGAGGTTTCCTCAGGGCTGGCGGCTCAGAGCAAAGCCCAGGGCTTCCCTCCGCGCAGCCCTTCAAGACAATCCCGCCCTCTCCCAGCTCTCCTGCCTTCTGTGAGGCTACGCCTGCCTCATGCC
>NW_008796044.1:4442459-4467210 GCF_000699145.1 Aptenodytes forsteri | reverse complement strand
TGAGGCTCCGCCTGCCTGAGCCGCTGGTGGGAGGGGAGGGGAGGCCCGGCGCGGGCGGGCGGCCGGCCGCGGCTGCTTGGAGCGGGCGGCCTGGTGAGGTGGGCTCCAGCCTGAGGGGGGAGTTAATGCCCGCAGTCAGGGCGGCGGCGGCTCTCATGCCGTCGAGAAACGGCCGGCTGGGTTTTCAGGGTGTGCTGCGTCTCTACGCCTGCCGTGGCCAAAATGTAACCCTTCTCTGAGGGAAATGGCAGTGAGAGGCAGCTGCCTACTGAGGGAGAGGAGGGGACTGGGCTGGGGGGGAGGCAACAGCTGCCTACTGAGGAAGAGGAGGAGACTGAGCTGAGGGGAAGGCAGAGGCTGTGGAGCTGTGGTGGGAGCAGGACCTGCTGCAGGCTGCTCCCTTTGGCAGCGTGTGGGAAACGATGCTTTGTGTTACCGCTGTCCAGAAGGTCATGAGAAATACCAAAATTTTCTGCAAAATACCGGGTAATAGACTGATAAGTGTACTTTAAAGTAGTGATTTCTTACAAAATTAAGATGAGGTGGGAAGGAGAGGTTTTGTAGGTGCTGTGAGTCTCTGGGAGAGGTTTTGTAGGTGCTGTGAGTCTCTGGGAGGAAGCGAGGAGAGGAAGGAGGGTCAGAGTTCCCCTCTCTCCCTGTCAGGCCAGCCATGGCTATGTGGTGAGGGAGGAGAAGCCTCCCAGGGTTTAGTAGGTGGCACCAGCTCTGTCACAGGCCTCTTTCTAGCTGTTTTGGCAGTGCCAACATCCTTTTTTTGCAGCCGAACAGGGATAGCAGGGAAGTCCCTGTCAAGAAAGCTACTTCTGGCTGACTCTGCAGATGGCCAGGGTGACTTCTGGTCAGATACCCTCCAGGCCAGACTCTGTACTACTAAATAAACTCTTTACTGCTGAATGAAATGGGGACCTTTATGTGACCCCGAGGTCAGCTGGCATAGCCTTGCTGTGCCTGCCTTATGTAGTGCTTGGCCCTGGGTCATTTCCATTGGATCTGGGTGGGGGCATCATCCCTGGGAAGGATTTTTGGCTAAACCTGCTTTCCTTTGCATTGCCCCCCTTTCTGTTCCTGATGGTTATATTTTCAGTATTTGGAAGATAACAATTGATTTTTACCCTGAATAAATGTTTTCCCTTCTTCTCTAGTGGTTACCACAGAGTTTCTGATACTGTATTGCTGAGGCACTTCAGTAGCTAGGTATCTTAACTCTGTTAGTCGGACCTCACTGGTTCCCTTCTCAGGAAACAAGAAGCTAGCAATGACTGGATTTTAAATATAATTCCCAATAAGTCTGGGTTTGGAGTTTTGGCATAATGAGTCATAAGTTTATTTATGATCAGTAGCCACAGGGTTTGAAGTTGGCTCTCTTGATTCTCCTTCCACTGACACACACCCCACCCACCATGTCTTATTTTCTTTTCAAGTAATTAAAATCCTTTCTTCAATGCCTACATCTTTTTGTATCGTTTCCTCCATGTTCATCCCACTTTTCCTTTTTTTCTTCATATGCTGTCTAGCCAAAATAGGATATACATCAATGCATGTCTTAGTTTATTTCATTGTTCCAGTGATGGTGGAGAGCTAGTAAATCCATATTGTCTAGTGGTCTTTGTGTGTACTGATTTGTTATGTTGCTTGTTTTCCTCCTAGGATGTCTGGAAGTTTCTCCTTCACTTTCTTATATTCAGACTTCTTGCTTTGCTTTTAAGAATGGTGGCTGAGAGTTATTTCTCAGACAGTGGGTTCACTCTATTAATTAGTTACCTTTATATTTTATAATTCTAACACAGTGTATTAATGTGGTTCAGAAGCTCATGAGACATGTTCACTCTATCTGCAACAAAGGCCTCTGGAAATATTTATTGCTGGGGTAAAGGGGTGTGTGTGTTAGATTTTTCTCTGTGTGTTTACTTTTGTTTTAATTGCTTTTGTATAGACTGGACTTCCCAGTTTTTGTGTGAATACATGTAATCATATGTGAGCAGACATGAATGACAATGCATGAATTTTACCCAAGGGTGTGTTTGGTGTTTCAATTCTCCACCAAAGAAACAACCAGTATAATGTGACCAAATTAACTACGTTATAAGCTGAATAACAAATATTTGAAAATGTAGGTCAAGCAACAGTTATGAACACAGAAAACACATACAGAAACGATTGCCTGAACCCTATCTCCTTAAGAACTAGAAAGCATGGGTACATCTGCTTAAACCTAAAACAGCAAAAGAAAATGTTTTGGCAATTAAAATGAAACCCAGAAAAATGGGTGAAATTCATCGTAGAAGCACTTCACTATGACCAGTTCTTGGGATATGAAAGAAAATAAAGGCTGTAAAGCCGACTTTATTTAGTTTTTTAAAAGCTGTTTGCTTCTTTTTCAGAAGAAGCAGTTCTGTATTAACTTCTTCAAGAGCTTAAAAAGACCTTCCTCTTGCTTCAGAGGAAAAGTAAGAAAATAATTGTCTTAGTTCTTCTGCCTTATTTTTTACCCCCTCCTAATATAGCCCAATACGGGCCTCTCCTCGGAAGCCTGGTGTTCAGACTAAAAATGTACTGCATAGTGCAAGTGCTTCCTGCATCTACAGTGGACGACCTGTTCATGATTTCAGTCAACCAAATTGGGAGCTTTCTGTAATATATAATGCTAGTTCTCTATTGAGGAATTTGGAAAAAAAAATTCTCCGCATTAACAGTTTGTTCTGGGCAGTACTAGGACTGGTTGATTTCTGCCCCACACTCCCTTCTTTGTTTCTTTGCGGCAGTACAGACACCGGATGGGTAGATATGGTCATAAAATGCATGCTGTCTGGCAGTGCTCCCTCCAGGCAGTTGTTTGGTAGAGGACCCTGCTAACTGAAGTGTAAAGGACGTAGAGTATTGGCAGCTAGAGCCCCTGCTTTACTGCTACAGTGAAGAATCAGCTGCTTCTTTTCATGTTCGGTAAAGCAGTACTGGGAACAGTGTTGTGACAAATTTATAGGATTAAGGACAGAGGAAAGCCTTCTTCCAGATGAGAGTTGATTGGCACCAGACAAAATGTTGCAATTTTGTTCTTTAATATGAAAAAATATTGTTATGCTTAATATATAACATTAAGGTTATTTTACCATTTTCTGCCTTTCTTCGTGAAGTACCTGAGACAAAGCGGTGGCTTTTATTTCCAGAGAAGGCGGTGATGTTCTGAATAATGCCTCAAAAGCACATCTTTTTGGGGCAACGTTTCTTGTTTATTACTTCTGTTTGCTGGAAGAGTGCAGAGAAAGAAAAGAAATGGGGACCAGGAGGAAGGGAAAAGACAGCAATGAACACCATTCTATGTACACTTAACAGTGTCACAAAATTGCCAGTCTTAACGTATTGCTGTGGCATTCTGCTACTGCAGACATTTCTTCTTCGTTTCTTTCATGATAATGAAAATGAAATACTATTTCACCTTGAAAGCTTTACTTCTGCAACGGGATTTCAACCATAATGCATTTGTCCAGAACCCACCAAACCTTGAGATGAATAAAAGGTTTGACAGCTGTACATCGATAAGCTCTAGTGCCCTATTTTCCTATGTTCCTACCTGTCTTATACTGTGTGAGCAGGCTATACAAGAAGTGTGATTACTGTTACATTTATAATGTATCACAAATAGTGGATTACAATGAAAAATATATTGTTTGGAGGGTCTTAAAAATAAAATTATTAAAAAAATATATATATATGTATAAAATGTACCACCAGTTGGCATACAGGTCTACTTGAACCATTTCAAATTAGCTCAAGAAATTTTTTTTTTTTTTTCTCACTCTGTCTTGGAAGAAGGGAAAAATTGATAAAATATACTTTCCTTCAAACTAGCTCTTACACCAGCCCCTACAGCAGAAAATGCAACTTTAAAGAAGTATAGTGTGCTGTATAATTTATTAGCATATGGGTTGCCTACAGTATGTACTAAATCTTCTGCATAACTTATTTACTAGTGATATGAAGTTTTTGAATTTTTTTCAAAGTACTAGCATTTCTTTTGATTTGTTAAAATGTAAGGTTTGAAAGCAGATGTTATTAGTGTCATCTCATACAGTGTAAAGTATACAGATACATTGTAATGTTAAAGTTGCAAAGTCAAGCAGAAATTATGAAATCATAATAGTAAAACAGCTTCTTGTATACATTCATTATGAGGTAATCACTGTGAAATATACAGGTACTTCTGAAGCTTCTTAGCATAAAAATAGCAGAGTTATTTCAACGTCAGTTGTGACGTGCCTTTTCCCACCGCTTCATTCTTGGAAAAGTGTGATCTCTAGGAATGTGATACTATTTTGACTGATATTAAATAAGTAAACAAATAAACAAAAGTAAGCCAAGGCAGATGTTCGGCAAGATCCATTTCTGCCAAACAGTTCAAACTCCGCAAAACTTTTAAGCATCAGTCCACAGTCTTCTGTGAGAGAACCGTAAGTGTACATTGAGCATGGCATTGGCTCCGTATGTACTGTAGGAGGTGTTAGTTGATGATGGAGTTGGATCAGTCACGCGACTAGCAGATAGGCTGTTATGTTCTGCAAGGCTCTATGCTCTTCACTGACAAACCTAGAATTATGCCCGATTGCAACAAATGGGTGTGCACAAAAGCCCTTCCTTTGATACTGAAAGAAAGAGGTAGGGGCAATCTTTACCTATAGATGATGACAAGATTCCCACTTGCAAGGGCTTAAATACAGTTATATGAGAACTTGTAAAGTACTATCCATTTTAAGAAAAAGACAAAATCCCCATTTTGTTATTTTTTGTAAAGGACTAATGGCAATTGCTTCAGGAATTATCAGTCACCTGCTAATGGAGAAAGTAGGTAGGTGTGTAGCTCCTAACTTCAATTAGTAAAAAAGAAGTTTGCAACAAAAGAAGTGCAAATGTTATAGAGAGGTGCTATAGAAAATTCATTAAGAGCTGTTGAAGAAGTTCTTGTGACAGAGTTTGAAAAATAGTTGTGGCTTTCTGAATTATCATCAGTGGAATAGTTGAAGGGACTGATACAGCTTTGCAACCACTTCTGAATGCTCTTAAGCTTTGTGCCTAGAAGTTTAACTTTGCACTTCAGGAATAAGTCGTAGGAAATAAGTGTATAGATTCAGCAGTGAATTCTAATCACAACAGATCGGTTATACAGAGAGGTTCTGTTCAGATGTTTCTTTAATTTGCTGATGAGAATGACTATTCTCCTCTCAAAAGTACAGTTATAATGCAATATAATGCAAATGGCTGATGATCACTGTGCTTAGCACTTTATAACTTCAATATGTTTATTTTTCACTCCTCACTACTTTGGAATTCAATGTAAATCTCATTTAAGATGTTATCTGGCACTAGCTAGTGAGAACAGGGGAAGAAAAAGAAGGAATAGTCCAAAGAAGCTCTGTATACCCTGGTGGGCTACATACAGTAAAGTCCAGTTTGGTTCTGTCTGCGGTGCCTGGATGTTGTCATTACCATAGACCAAATGAAATATTTGCCTCCTGACCCAGAGAAAGCTTCTGAAAGACTATGTGCCTTTTTGTCGTACTGTGGATGGTAAAGTTCTGACTTACCATGCTGTTTGCCACTGGTAATGATAAGTTTTGGAGAAAATTCTTACCAGAATAGACATCATCTCATGTTTTAAAGTAGGTTGACAAAAGAATTCTGTTTTGGTTTTTTTTTTTTAAAAAAAAGGTTGCTGATTCAGACTCATTCCCTAGCCTATTCGTAAGTGCTGAAAAGATAGGCAAATACTCTCGAGATGAAGACACATTCAGCGAAGAGTTCATTCTATTATTTCCATGTATTCACATTACACAGCCCCCAAAACTATTAGACTATAGCTGCGCAAGGAATGAGGGATTGGTTTTGGAAGAGAATTACAGAGGAGAGTCATCATATGTTATGGTAGATTTATGCTGCTGAATGTCTGGAGAGAACATTGCTTTAATGTAAAGTTGAGAATTGGAAGTTAATTACTGTTAAGGGAGAGACTTTGGGGTTGCCAGTATGTGCCCTTCATTGAATGCTGAGCTGAGCACAGATGCTTTATGTGTTTAGTTTAAAAAAAAAAAAAAAAAGAAGATGTAAAAATAATTCAAAATACTCGTGACCTCAAATTCTAGCAAGTTTCAAGGTGGCTTTCATTCCTAAATCTCTTAGGAGTCATCTCTTACCTATGAGAAGAGGTAGGTGCACTTTGAGGTTTCCTAAGTGCAACATTGTGCATGTAAAATGGAGATATTTCCTGGAAAACAGTGTGGTTTTTGTGCAGTGTTAAAAATGATTCAAAACTCTTCACAGAAGGATAATAAAAGCTACTGAGGGAACATTGGGATGATGATACCACTGGAAGCTGCTGCTTTGCAGATTGCTCAGTACCTGTGTTAAAATCAACCCCTAGATAGTATGACAAGTATGTTACCTAATGTGATTCAGAATAAGCAATTTTCATATTGATGGCTTTCTTGCTGCATTAATGAAAACATGATTCACCACTGTAATGGGGGCATCACTTAAATTACACCAGAATTTCTAATGTAGAAGCGGGTTCTTAATAAAGTAAAACTATTGTGCGCTAATGACATTCCCATTGTGTTAATAATGATTTCTGTATTAACAACTATTGTATTATTAGCAAGAAGTGAACCAAGCCATCAATGTTATAACACGGTTATTTATGTACTAGAACTTGTCTGGTATATTAGAAAATTTCTGAGAGCTTCAGTAGGGACACTGATGTCCAAAGGATAGACAGAAGACTGATATGTCTGTTGTGACTTCTGGGTGTGTCACAATTTGGAATTTCAGCTTCTTCGTTCCTAGCTTAGCTCCATAATATGAGAACAAAACTTCAGCTCTGGAGTTGCACATCTAGATATTTTAAAGGTCTGTAGGATTTGAGTGTTTCTGTCCTTTAGCCATTACTTCAAAAATCCCACCCAGACATATGTATCATTTGCTTGCACCTTTCCTTAGAAATGTTTTGGTCAATAATGAAAGAAATAAGAATGTGTTCTTCTAATTGGAAACTTTAATTTGGAACTGTTGCTGATACAGCAGCGGTGAAAAGCACTGGAAGGAGTCTTGTATAGAACTGACAAAAATATATAGAACTTGGCAATGATGCAAACATTCCAGAGGTAAAAATGAAAGCTTACAACCCTTCCCCAAGCAAACAGACAAACAAAGAAGGTAAAACTGCACCTTGAGAAAAGTGTAAGTTTACATGTAGGAAGTCTAAAAAATAATTAAAGCACTGCAATCTCACAAAGAAATGCCATCTTTTGTGGAAGAGGAAGAATATGTGAACAGGAAGAATATAAACAGTAAGCATTAGATAAACTGACTGGTCTTTTGAAGAAATACTTGCTCAGTTATTGTAGTACTTGATATTTTGTCAACATTTTTGGAAATAGTATGGGTTTTGTTTTTCGGAGAGGCCACTAAATATGAAATATCAAAAATGACTTCTACAAAGAAACTCCTTTCAGGGAGTGCATAATACCAGTCTTTGGGAAAGTAAGTTGACTTTCACGGTTTTTCTGAAGCTAAAAGGGGAATTTTGTAAACCCAGATTCACTAGTCCCATTCAGGTAGTATTGTTACAGGAACTCAGCTTTGCATTCAGTAAAGTTCACGTGTTTTCCAATAAACATGATCTGTTCATGTTTTCTTAGATTGTTAGTGATTGACATTTCAAATGGGCAAAATATGCGACTACATTGTACGAAAATTAACCTTAGTCATAAAGTAGTGGTTCCTCAGGTTTCAAGGACTGTAGTAAGATGTTCTGTGCTATGCAGTCCTCTCCTTACACTGCATCTGTTACCATAGTATTTGGATCCTACCAGCAGTGCAGTGCAGGAGGTTACATGTGCTTGTTCTCCCATGTAGAAAATGTATTCAGGGGAATGCCTTATTTGGAAATGACATACAACTGCATCTATTGGAGAAGATGAGGTCAAAACCCCCTCATCTTTACCTGAAGCGGCGAACATAGGTCCTTAGACCTATGGGAGTTATTTCATAGCTGTGGGCTAGATTCCCTCAAAGCTGACTGTTAGATCATCTAGTATGGTCTGTGTACGATACCGTAGAACTTCATCCAGCTACATTTTTGTTGAGCCAAATAACACGTTTGTCTGAAGTGTCTCTTCTAGAAAAGCATGAAGTCTTTAAAAAGTGGAGTGTCCGTCATTTCCAGAGGAGTTGGGTTCTGATGGAGCACTCCACTGTGCAAATCAACGTGTTTCATTGAAACAGTAAGTCTGAATACTTAATTAGCATAAATAAATATTGGGAAAAATCAGCCTGTAAATAGGAGAGAAACTGAGTAAAGTTACTGCAGAGTAGAATTGATTTGGTGAATAAGATACACCTAGAAGTGGGAAAGCTTTGGTTTGGTTCAAGCATGTAGCTGTTTTATAGTTATAGCTCAGAGACTTATCATAGGAGCTCTCGTTGACCTATTCGTTGAAAATGCTGATGTTTTTAACTGATGGTTAAATGTTATATTAATGTTTTTAACTGATTAAATCAAATATTTATGGTATAATATTACGCAGATTGGTTAAGGCATTTACCTTCTCCTCCTCTCCTCATTGCAACTCATTTATACAGAACAGAGTGCTTTTGTGATTTTTAAAAGACATCTGATGCACTCTTTACAATAGAAGTTAATATTCATTTCCAAGTATAAATATATTTTTCACTTTTAAGATGAATCTTGTTCACATCTTTTAATGTGTTATTCCAGTTTTCTGTAGTGTAGCTGTACTCATAATTTCTTTCTAAGAAGAAAAACAGATGAATTCTTGCCTCACTAAACTCTCTGTTCCTGAACACTAGAAATTCAATATGCCTCAAAAAAGATGTATCTGTCATGTCTCCTCGTATTATTGTGATGAGGTTTGCTTTGTTGATTGCTTATTGCATCCTGTACCTTAGTCTGTATTGCAGCTTTGAGGTCTCCTTAGAGTACATGTGCTCGTTGGGCTAGGATATTTCAGAGATCAGTCTGTTTAATGATGATCTTTCAATTTCATCTCGCTGTTCAAACATGCAATTCGGTGAAGTTGTTCAGGTTTTTTTTTTTCTTTCTTCTATGCTGCCTTTTTAAGCTCTCTACTTCAGCAGAAACATGATCCTGTGAAGACTTACATGTATCTGAGTAGCTTGGCTTAAGATTGTGGGACTACTCACAAAGTGAGCAGGTGTGCAGAGCTGGATGCTTTCAGAAGCACTGTCTCAGTTATTTTAAAGCCAGTGGGAATTCCCTCGATCACAAGCCTCACTGAAAATCACAGTGCCAAAGAAAAGGGAACTTGAGGATGTTGGGATTTCATCATGTTAGTATTCTGAGCTGGGCATATAAATAGACTGTTTGTACGTCTGGCTTCTTAAGTAATGTGATTAAGAGCAACTCCAAGGAGTTCTCCAAGGTAGGCTGGAGAAGAAGGCAACAGCAGCTCTTTTCTCTGTGTGTTTTTCATTGTAATGTGGGTGGAGGTCCAGCGGAAGATGCATGCTCTAACAAAATTCTCCTCATTCTCCAGAAATGTTAACTGGGATTTCCTTCTCTGTTTCCTTCAGAATCCAATGAGAATTAGGTACTTAATTCTTTTAGGTACCTCTAAAAATCCCAGTGTCAAGTTCAGGGGCTTTTCTAGGTATAGGTGCATATTTCATCGATGTCTCTCTAACATGTCAAGCTATGTGTGGGATAAATAAATAGAAGTGAATATATCTTACGCTACATGCATCTGTAAATGTTGCAAATAATTTCTTGCTAGCTCGGCAATGAATGTGACTTCTATATACTCTGCAACATTGTTTTTAAGATCATGGGTAATAATTTTTTCCCCAATGTTACTATGAAACCTTAGAAGTTAATTACTTGAGATAGTTGGATTATTTTTGCTTATCTTTATTCAGCTGGGATTACATACAATTTGAATGTAGCACCATGGTATAAGTCTACTTCAGATACAGTCAATTATGTAAGTCTATCAACAGCTATTTTATTATGGGAACAACGGAGACAGAAGGCTTGTGTTCTGTGATGAATGTAGATTAGAAAGAGGTCACCCTGACATACATAATTAGCTTCAGAATTTTAAATTAATAGGTAGCATGCCCCTAAGGCATCTATACATTCAGGATGAGGCTGCAGGATATCTGGTCCAGCTCCTGCCTGCTTTTGTCAGCAATGATGTGGCTTAATGCACTGCTTGTATAATGGCATAAGATATTATGGCGGGGCTAAATCACTGTAAAAACAAAATTTGCATAATACTTTGGTCATACTACATATATATATTTCCCTTTGGAAACGTTGCACTGTTAAATTATTATGCAGATTTCTTAGTAGATGGTTGGCTCAACCTGGTATGTATTCAGGTGCTTTATGAGAGCTAAGTGGATACTTTAAAAAGTTTCTGCAAACAGTTAATTGAGAAGATCTAGAGGTGTATGAAGTTGCTAGCCTGTCCCATTACATGAACAGTACTAACTTAAAATGACTAAAGGTGAACTGAAAGGCATTACCTGCCAACACCTGAATCACAGCATATAATCCAGACTTCTATCCCAAACTGGAGCAAACCAAAGCTGAGAATTGCATTTCCAAGGAATTTGACTGATAACTCCATCTCTCACAATAGATCAATCTTTTATGGGTTCTGTCTGCCACTGGCGAGAGGTCGTTATAGGCAGGACCACACATACTTTTCCTTCCTGATCTATAAGCTTAGGTATGATGCCAGGGTTTCTTGAACTTTTTGAGATTTATTGAGTTTCAGTTTAATTTGAGTTCAGTTACAAATTTGAGTTAGATGTTCCAAGAGAGAAAAATTCTGAGTAGCAAGTGAAATCTGGTAGCATGTGACAGTTTTCAATAAATTTAACATAGATTATTTTTCAGTTTATTCAGGTGTCAAACTGGAAAAAAAATAATTCAGTATTTCTCAAAAATGGAGCCAATGTGGCCATGCATTTCAAGGAATTGAAACTGCTGAATTATAGTAGTACTAGCGAAAGGAAACATAGGAAGACAGGATTTTCGATGGTATGGGTTTTCTGTATTTTTGTTGATGTTTGTAATCAAATACTTCATTGATCATCCTTATAAAAAATGTCTCAACAGATACCTTTCTACCACACAGCAAGCTTTAGTTGAGGTGCAAAATATAAGTAGCTTATTAATTGTAAATTTTTAGATATTTTTAAAAAGTGTGTAGGTCTTATATGAGCGATGTCATTCTAAAATATCCAAAGTCCAGAAATCTGCAGATGAAGACAACTACATAGTATTAGTTTACTGGCTTTTGATTTCCCTTAAAA
The DNA here is from genome assembly GCF_000699145.1 of Aptenodytes forsteri. Lineage (NCBI taxonomy): Eukaryota > Metazoa > Chordata > Aves > Sphenisciformes > Spheniscidae > Aptenodytes > Aptenodytes forsteri. The sequence goes on along the minus strand of NW_008796044.1, from coordinate 4,455,840 downwards.
TGGCATTACTTGTTGGTTGGTGGCTCTTATTTAAGTAAATGGAACGTGTGACAGACAGATCCACAAGTATTCAGCATTTTTTTCCTTTTTTTTTTTTCTTTAGAGATAATGCTGTTGAAATAAAATGTCACCAAGTAATGGTTTCCTGCTGCCACATAAATGCCGTAGTAAAACCAATTATTTATTTTATAATTATCTGTTTTATGGAAAATAAGTACTGGAGCAATCTCAAAATGTTTATTTCCAAAATAGAAGACATTGATCCTGTGACAGCCCTCTATTATGATGTATTTACTTCCATTATTATGCCAAATGATTGATGGGTTGCAAATTGAATCATTTTGTCCTATGGGAACTGATGTAGTTGAGTGATTTTCACACAATACTGGTTTTGTTGAATTCCTGTCTGTCCTTCTCTGTGGTCAATTCAGACTACCTTTCTTGTTTATGGAATGTATGAAAAAGCACTTGATTTCGTGTCTATCTGTGACTATTTCTCTTAATGTTTTCCAGAGCTAACTGTTTTTACATTCTTCATCCCTTCTCCATGCTGTCACATAGTTTGTCGGTGAGAGGAGTGCAGAGGTTCCTCTTCTGCTGTTTAAGACCCCTTTCTTTGAAATTCTACTTTTAAATCTTTCTGCTTACTGGCAGTGGTATCATACAGGGCTCCCACAGAAAAATAACCTTCATCCCTTGTGGGTATTCACTTCCATGGATGAGAGCATGTGAGAGGACCACAAAAGAGGATGGACAAACAAGGAGAGATATTTATTTATACTCTATATTAGGAAAACATGAAAACCCTATTCTCAGGACACAGGCAGAAGCACCTGGCAAACATTCCTATGCAAAAGACTGGAACTCTAGAAACATATATATTAGTTTCAGTTTATGTGGTTTGAGAAGATATATAACAGCAGAACTCTGAAGATGTTACATGAATTTAGAGAAATCTTTATGTAATCTTCTCCTGAAGATCATTTTTGAAAAGTTCTGTAATTTGCTCCATAAACAGCACATTTTTTCTTCCCTGCTATGAAGTGAGAGTATGTAGAGGGCAACTAAGGCACTTCTTCCAAAATGGGATAGAATGAGGAAATATAATAGAAAATTCATTTCAGACTTTCACAAATTCAAACTGCCTTCATTTTTCTTTTGTTGGAACTAGTCTGCTTTATTTACCTTTTCCCTCTTTTCTCCCTGAAATCTCCAGTTTGATCCTGCTTTTCTCCTGCCCTTACTTAAATCCAGCTGAAGTCTTTTAGGCTCCCCTGAGTTTTTCCAAGTTTATATCTCTGTCACTGAGTGTAGCATATAAGGTCTTACCTCTTTGATATTTCATGTAATGGATGAAAAGTCAGAGAAAAACAGAGCATGGGAGACAAGGGAGAAGCAAACGGTACAAAGCTAAAACATCACAAATAAGGATAAATAATATCCATTTCCCAACGTTACTTTTCTCTTCTGCTTGTCAGAGACTTAGAATTCTCAGCTCTGTATTAAATAACATATTTTAAAAAAAAGTGTGACACAGGAAAATTTGTTACAAAGTGATAAAAAATTCTAAAATGTAATAGCTCTTGTTAATACATCAATGATACTGCAGTAGTAGGAAAAAAGGCTGCATTTTTTCAGCATCACTGCTGTAGGTATGTATTTTTAATTTCAGTCACAATTTCCTGCTGTTCCAAACATGCCATATAATCTGCAGGGATCTGGGGAATTAATTAGGTACATTTCATTTCTCCTCTAACTAATCCCCTCAATTCTCTTCGTTTAGGGAGCTGAACACACCAACGACTGATAAGCCACAAGGGCCTTATTTACTTTACAGAAGGTTCTGCAAATCCCAGTGAGATGTTGGTCTGTGCTTAAATTGTCTCCACTTAGTCCTTGGGATAGTGGCATTTGAATGTGACCTTTGAAATCAAAAGTATTATTGCACTTGGAAAAAGCGAATGGGAGTAGATTAATAAGAAGAACAACCATAGCAATTTAACAATAAACCTTTTCTATAGCCAAGTATTTTCTGCTTAAAGTGCCTCAGAGAGAGGATACAAAACATCATTTAAGATAAGCAGTATGTACTGTGCCCATTTCAATTCCAAAAATAATAATTACAGTGAAATATCCTCACATTTTCTGAATGTGGTTACAGTTGATTAAATTGACTTGTTTTCAGTCTCCTTTTAAACCACTCTTTAGTATCAGATTATCTTTTATGATCAGAGAATTGAAAAAATTATGCATCTATACTATGTTATTGATAAAGTTGAGCCTGCACCTGGATGTGAATTACGACACAGCAGCTCTCTTTCTTTTGAGCATATTAAAAAGGTTAGCAGCAGGCTCTCATTTGGTTCTGCTCGGTGAGCTCATAAGGCCAGGGAAGAAAGAGTGAGGTATTTTTGAACGGATACTAAGGGGAGGCAGTGGCACATACTCATTTTGTCAGATTCACCTGGGGCAGTTGCTTCATGGTTGTACACTGAAACTACTTGGCTTGGGTGAGGGCTAGCTGGCTGAATAATCCCATTGATTTTGTTGAGTGTTTATTTGCTGTGTATGTATTTTAATCATTTCATGACAGGGATTATCGAGGAACTATGTGTATAGAACCTGTAAATCCCTTCTGAGACTCTTTTTTTTAATGTCTGTTTTTGTAGTTTTGAAAGCCTACAAAAGAAAGAAAATAGGCAGAATATTTTCCTCTTTTGTCCATTACTGATGATAAGAACAAGCATGCAGTGCATCCCAGCTTTTCTTGATTGTTCCACAGCTGTAGGGTGACTACAGAGTATTATTGAAAAAGGCCAGTCTCCTTACCAGTACAGTCCTTCATCTCTTACTGGCACTGGTTCTGTATCCAGTTCAGGTCAACGCAGTAGTGTCTTTTGTGGTATCGTATTTATTTGTTTTCTTCTTACATCTGTTGAGTCATTCATTAAGGCAGAATCCCAGCTTTCTGCACCACTGGAAAAAAATATTGACTTAAAATATACATCTGGTTGAATGTGGAGAGTGTGACTAAAATCTCCAAAAGAATTTTCTTGGAAGGCTTCTTGCAATAGGGAAAGCTGCGTTCCCAGTAATTCATCTAAGCCATTTCTTCCCAAGACTTTACCACTACGGTTGTGAAATGGTAGGAGACTCTTAACAGCTCTGAAACGTGAATATATTCACTTTCATCATTACAGTGAAACATGACCATTTTTTAAAAGTTAAATCTTCGCATTAGGTTGTTATAGGAGACACAACTTAAAAAGAAAGATTTGTTAGGAGTTGTGTCTCTTTTCATAATTTCTGACATTACATATCCAGAATAGTTTGCCTGATAAATGTGCAATACCAATAATGTACTTGCAGTGTTTATGATGTTCTGAAGTTTGTGTGAGGCTTTTTTGCCAAAATTTGACTCTCGTTCTTCTGAAGTCAATTGACTTCTTTGGTTCTTCAAAAATGAAACAAAGAGCCTGTATAACATCGCTTCTCCATATTGATCTTTCCATAAAGCCCAGAGAAACATTTTTATCCCGTGGCACATTAATGTGGCAAACACTTAGACATTTATCTGGAGAGAGTAATGATGTCATCTGATGTGCTATAAAATCACCTGTTCGATTTTCCACATTTGAAATAATAGCTTTTCATTGCCTTTTCTTACCTCGAGTAAGGCTGGAGATAATTATGCCGTGCTAATTTCCTTTGTTTTATTAGTTAAATAGAATACTGCAAGTGTACAATCTTCTTTGTTAATGCTATGCCTAGATATTAGGTAACTGTAAAAGTGCTGAGATTTAGAGAGAACAGCTAGCATTCGGTAGGCTAAGATCTAAATAATTCTGCTGTTTTATGGTGCTCTCGGTAATATTCTGTAAAGTTGATTTTAATTCAAGTAAACGGTCAGACATCTTTGAAAAAGTCTACTACTGTGCTTGAAAAACTGGAGTATTTCCGGATTTGCAGCAAACTACAAAACCCATACTAGTTGAGATCCTTCTGAGCCTCATAAAACAGCGTTTGCTCTGTAATCCAGGATTGGCAACTGCCTTTGAAAGTCTCTGCTCGTCACTCCAATTTAAGTGCTATGGCTAAAAAGCAGGAGCACACACTTTATCCAAGCTGGCAAACGTATGTAAGACATCAGTGGGAGGCAATGTTGGTGGCATGTTCACAGACGTGTAAAGGAATAACCTCCTGTCTGATCTTAATGGAATTTTGTCGCCAAGCTACCTAAATCTCCAGTGAAAACTCTAGTCTTAATTTCTCCTCTTCTATCAAGAGATTATGTTACACAGTAATATTTGCAGCTCTGAATAAGGGATTTTTTTTCACAATGTAACCAAGAACATTGTTAGCATGTCAGAAGGTGTCTGACACAAGAACAATAGAAAGAAAAGAAACTGTCAGCAGTGTTGTGACCATATTGATTACATGGAGCTTATCTTTCCTTTATATTCTCTCCTGTATAAAATAATGCTATTGTTTTTTCTATTTGTTTGAGCAAGAGGGTGTTTAGCAGTTATAGAGTGGAAGCCTGATACACAGAAAACATCCTCCTTTTATCTGTAATACTTTAGTACTCTGAGGATAAAACACGTGGTTCTTGAATGTTATTCTCATTTAATGCCATATTCAAAAAAACACTGACTTTCAGAGAAAGACTCTCTTTAATTTTAGCGACTTTGGATGAAATCTTTATTTTTCAGACTGAAACATGTAGATGCCCAGACAGCTAGAGAATACCTTCACATCACTGATGTTTGTTTGCTTAATTGCCAAAACAGGCTTTTTATACGAAGGTCTGATATTATTTAAGTCAGTGATAGTGCTGCTCAAAATTTTTCAGTTTTAGTATTGGTAAAATGAACACATTATTTACAAATGCTTCTCTATCAGTAAATCTACTTGCATAGAAGATTAGCCAACTCTTCTTTCTCCCTAGAGTTCATAATGAAAAACAATTTACAATCCAGAATCCCCAAACCCTGAGACCCCCCAGTGTCAGTTAGTAATTTCCAGTTTCAAGCTTTCGGTCTTCACAGCAAGATCTCATAATTATTGGCTTGGGTTTAGGCTTAGAAATTGCGCTTTTAAACACAGAATTGTGTGGCTAAGAACTTTGAACAAAGACTGTTGGCTTTCTAACTTACAAAATTCATCCATGTTACTTAAAATAAAGTTTAAATGGGATGTCATCTGAGTTGTTTAAAATTACATTTTGGAATTTCTCTTCAGGAGGAATTTTTGGTGCTTCATGTCCAGTGCAGTAAGTGTCTAGGAATTCTAACTTTCTTTTGGAGTGGGAATTCTGGAATTCTATTTTGAAAAATTGAAAGAACCACTTATTTTCAAAACTGGGGTGATAAAACTACCCATGTTCTCATTAGCTTCACCCGTGCAAGGAGATACATTCTGTAAATGTTCATAACTTTCAAATCAGACTGAAACGCAAAATTAAGTGTAAATAAATTAATTCAGCGATCAAGGTGACACTCATGGGTCTGTTAGAAATAAGAAATTAAGCTTGCTTAGCCTTGATATGATGGTGAGGGTTGAGGTCGTGAGAAGACTCCTTAAAGTCTCTCTATCCATTTTTGTACTCTTTATCTAGTACCAGGAGCAAGTTGTATCTCTGTTGTAACCCTCTTTGCCCAAATACACATCTGTATATACTTCTGTGGTTCTTGAGTACTCCACTGCAACATCTTTATTCAGATTTTGAATATTGTATTTTCTCATCTTGAAGTTTTAATAATGCAAGTTTTTACACTTCCTATTTAAAATCCCAAATTACAAACAACACAATCATGAAACACAATTTAAAGAGTTTTATGAATCATTAAATCCTCTAGGAATGTCTGACATTTGCTAACTAAAATATGAGAAACTTAAAATATCTATACATTTAATTCTTCAGTCTTGTAATAGAGGTAGCAGCCTCACCATGAAGCATTTCCTAAAGATTAATGAACAAATGAAGTTAATGGCCCTAGGCTATATTTTGGGACATCGGCTCCTCCCAGGTGGTCATTAATCCCCAGGAAGCCTCCTGCCTGAGTCATCATTGCTTAATTAGACCATTAGGATATTGCATGTTGCAGTATTACAAAAGGGAGAAGATGATCAAATGACTACAAGGATCATCAATGTAAGAGTAAAATGATTCCAATATATGTAATGGCTTTAACCATAGCAGCCCTGAAATAATGTCACACTCCTATGTGAACTTATATACCTTGAGTGAAGCGTGAAGGAAACAGTCTGACCAAAGCAAGGAATACAAAAGTCAGTAGATTTCTGGATCATAACTCTGAATTAAAATGTGCAATTAAAATTTGTATTTGATTCCAACCCTAAAATAGGTCCTGTAATGATTTTTTGAGATGGTATTATAATTCCATCCAGTGACATTTTTTCAGATTTATGTTGTGCATAATCAGAAGTGATTGCAGAAGATTTATCTTAAAAATCAAGCTTCACAGGTGAGGTTGCAGAATTTCTTTCAAGGGAGTGTCACCTGCGTCAAACGAGCAGAAAATTGGGGAATTAAACCCAGAACTTCTTTCTTTTTAAAAAATAAATACATAAACAAGGAAATACTTCCTTTTCACTGATGCAGAAATCTTTTTGTGAGCAAGCCATATAGATTTTACTGCCTCTAATTTTCATACAGTTGTGTAAAATAGGCAGGAGTTCAGTGTTTCGTTTTATTGTAACCTGCCTAGACATGTTTTCCATCCCTAAGTGTGCTATTTTTTGCAGAATGACTGCTGTAAGTATAGGTGATTAAACAGCTGAAAGACAATAGCAAGCTCTTGGTTAGTTCAGAGCTAAAGTGTATCTATATCCAGCTTGTGCATAATGTAAGTGAAGGTTGAAAGGTGGCTGATGCAGAAGCTTGTATGATAATCAAGATGTTGCTTTAAGTGAATAAATCTTCGGCTTAGTTTCAAGTAAGGAGGAATCATAAGCAGTTAGGTAAAGGCAGTTGCTGGCAAGAGAATAATGAATCTACATATAAACCGTTAATCAAATTGCATGAACCCAGGAGTGTTTGTAAAACAAAAAAGCTTGAAAGGCAGGCAGGGAAGACTATGATCACATCTTTGCTTCAAAAGACAAGGAACACTCGGGTTGCATCTTAGTTTTTTTTATGTAAAATATGTATTTATGGCCTTTATCATTGAAAAGCTCTCCATGATCAGTGTCTGAATCAGAAAAGTTTATCTTGATTTTTTTTTTTTTTTTTTTTAAACTTGTAGCTTTTTCTGTCTTCAGTATAACTTTTCAGGTCTGTAGAACTCTTGATTAGGTAGGCCACAATATTTTGAATTCAATTATATGTATCAAGAGATGGTGCTTACTGTCTTCATACTGGAATTCTGAGAATAGGTAAAAATGTTTGGTTGAAAAACTAATACATTGCCTACATTGCCAAAGGAAGCTAAAGTTCAGCCCCAAAAGACTTTTCCTGCTTTCTCACCAAGAAAGTTGTTTTTTTTCCTTAACTTTGGAAGTTATACTTTCTTTTTTTCTTCAGAAAATAAGATACACTATCAAGGGAGACATCATGTCAGGTTGAACAGCTAATCAGGGGAGTTTTTTGTCTTAAAGGAATTTTTTATTTGAAAGTTTGAGTTCTGCCAGCTAATTTGATGTGTTCAAACATAGATTTGTTTAAAAAAAATTGTCATCTGGGTTTACATCTCTTCTGGTAAAATATCTTGCCCAGCTCTACTTCGTATTACAATCAGGTTAACAGTATTTAATCTATTCTTTAGTTTGACCATCTGTTCATTTTGGACAGTATTTCATAAGTATCTCACAAAGGTATTGTGAAGTTTGTTTCATCCAGATTTTACAGTCGGTCCTGGGGGCCGAGTAACCAGAATCAACCAAGTACATGGAACAAGTATTAGAAATGTTTTTGCTCTTTAATGTAAATGAGATGGTATTTACATATGGAGCAGTATAGTATAGGATATCGGTGATCTGTTCTGCATATCCAGTTTTGAAAAAAGGGTTACTTGCACAGTTTAATAGTGTTTTTTGGGAACTTGTATACACAGTCCAGCAGTGGTCATTTGTTTTTTTTCATGGAAGGTTTTTTGTTTCATTAACTTTTGACATCTTGTTTTCCTGCTTCTTTAACTTGGTAACCTGTTTACCTGTGGACCACCCTTTAACGTGGCTCATACTCTACAGGGTTTTGTTTCTCATAATATCATAACTAAACTTCTTCAGAGAGAAGCTTTTCTTGAAGACATAGCATCCTAATGACGTTTTTTCCAGGAGTGTTCAAGATAGCCCTGATACTTTCTTGCTCACATACACGTTCTTGCTTTAGGGTTCCCAGACTTTTCATGATCTTGGAAATTCATGTTAAATAGTAAAGGTAACTAGAAATATGTGAATAAATAATACTACAATAACTACTTGTTATTAATATCTAATTACAACAGTGTTATTGGCGTGTTAAAATTTTATTATTTTCAGGTTACAGTAAAGTGTATAATGCCAGCATTTATCAGCATGTACTATATGTGTTGTCAGATAAATACCAAAGCCTCGATCTGCCCTCAAAACTTCACTAGCACATGGAGTTGATTATATTGGTAATACTACTGTTGTGGTGTAACCCAGCAGGCAGCTAAGCACCACACAGCCGTTCGCTCAATAATAATAATGATAAAAGAATATACAAAATAAGTGATGCACAATGCAATTGCTCACCACCTGCTGACCGATGCCCAGCCAGTCCCTGAGCAGCGGTCACCGCCCCCCGGCCAACTCCCCCCAGTTTCTATACTGAGCATGACATCACATGGTATGGAATAGCCCTTTGGCCAGTTTGGGTCAGCTGTCCTGGCTGTGCCCCCTCCCAGCTTCTCGCTGGCAGGGCAGGAGAAGCTGAAAAGTCCTTGAGTAGTGTAAGCACTACTTAGCCACAACTAAAACATCAGTGTGTTATCAACATTGTTCTCATCCTAAATCCAAAACACAGCACTGTACCAGCTACTAGGAAGAAAATTAACTCTACCCCAGCTGAAACCAGGACAACTACTTAGAAATTAACTGGGTTTTGTCAAATGCTCATGTCTTACAGTATTACCTCAGTATTGTGAATTCTTGAAGAATAACTACTATAGCTCTGCTTACTTTAATTTGTTTTTCAAAGATTAAGGTGGTGATTCATATAAAATATTAAAAGAAAGTATTTTTTATGTCCTATTCTGAATTGGCAGTATTTTTCATTCTTTCACAAAGGTTCAAATTTATACCATCAAAGAGAAAATCAGGTTGAAGAGGACCTCTAGAGACCATCTAGTCTAACCTCCTGTTCAAAGCAGAGTCAGCTTCTAAGTGCACAGAGCCTTTTCCAGGTGAAATTTGAGACACTTCAGAGATGGAGGATCTGGACAATCTGTAGAAGTGGTTAGCCCTCCTCATTATGTTTTTTTTTCCCTAATATTCAATTGGAATTTTCCTTCCTTGTTGCAGCTTGACTCTTGCCCTTTGTCCTTTTGCTGTGCACCTAGAGGTGCTTTTCTTCTGTGAGCTAAATGAACCTGGCTCTCTCATGTAAGCATCTTTATTTGCCCTCTTCTGGAACGCAGTTTCTCAGTGTTTCTTGTACTGGGGGACCCAAAATGGGACACAGTACTCCAGGTGTGGCCTTCTGAGTGCTCAGAAGAGGGAACAGTGACTTCCTTTGACCCTCTAAAGTTCGTTATTTCAGAGAATCAGTTTTTTAGAGCTGCTTTTTTCTTTTTTTACTATATTACTTCACCTGATTTATTTATATTATAGAGTTTAATAAATATAAACAAACATACAGACACGCAAGCAATTACATTTGAGCAATAAACTGACTTTCTGAATAAAAATACAATGTAATTACACAAATACAGTGAAGGATAACAGGATTATTTTTTTCCTTATCAGTACAGAAATTTCATTATCTATCATCTAGAATTGGCCTTCCCTAGACTGAAAAATAGAGAAGGAGGATAATGAAAGAAATAAGAAACTTCTTAAATTTATTGGCAGTCATACATTTCTCATTTTGATGGAAAATGCTTTTCTCAAACTAATGGTTTATCATTGATTTGCCTGTAAATACTGTACTTGAATTACGCCTTCTGCAATAATGTATTGGAAAAATCTTACAATTTATTCAATATCTCAGTAGATCTGCAACCTATGTGTTCTGCTTAGTGTAACAGCATCAAGTGTAGGCCATCCACACTGTATTTCAGCCATTGATTTTTTTGAAACTAAAACAATATTCTGAATTTGATTTGCATTTAGAAAGTAGCTCACATCTTCACAGTGGTGCTTGCAATTGCTGTACTTAAATTAATTTTGACTTTACTGTATGCTTTTTTGTGACAAGGTGATTACAAAACTGTTGCATTTAGAATTAATTGATGGAATTCTTAACACAATATATCATTAAGTCTAAAGGAAGTAAGTAGAATTTGAGAAAGGATAGACATGATGTAGTATTCTACAGTTATATTTGGTAGATTAAAGCTAACCAACTACTGATAGTAACACTTACATTGAAATTCCCTCTGTTGTGTAGATCTTTCTGTAATTGTGATGTATGTATTGTCTTATACCTTCACCCTAAATATCACAATGGGAGACAAAATCCAGGACTAGATGGATTGTTCTTTGGATTCTACCCAGCAACCATACCAATATTCCAATTTATAAACAGTTACTTGAAGTACAGTATTTTTTCTTAGAATGGCTAGTGCAGTAATTTTCAAATTAGGCTCTGATTCTGTGTTGGCCTTCAGGTTAATTCTTTTTTTTCTTATGACAATATTAATATCTTTTCTCCAGTGGCTCATTTTTCACATTTTCAGTACTGATAGAAGACTGCAATATGTTAAAAATGAAGACACTTCAAATTATGTCTACTAGATGGTATAATACTTGATAGCACGACACAAATTTCATTTACATGTCTTACACAATTATTCTGTAGAGAGTGGGGTTAAATTGTTAATTCAGGGGAGGTGGCATCTCAGCTGGGGTAGACTTCCTTAGAGTTATGCTTATATATGCCAGCTGGAAAACTAGATCTGCAAATGTGGCCTGTTTTTCTGATTTCCCAGTGATTTGTTTTATGACCTTTATTAGGGCACTTCTGCCTAATTTCTCCATCAGTTCATTGCAGCGTGTTACTTTTCTGATGTGTTTATATGTAAAGAACAGACTTGTTCAAGGGTTTCAGTAGAATCTGAAGGAAGGTAGGAAATAAGAAGTAGTTATTAGTAGTTATTAGTACTCCTGTGATCTGAAACTTAATTTATTAGCGCACATTAACTTAAAGGCTGTATGTACAAAAGTACATACATGCATTAAAAAGATACCTCTAGAGCAAGTTATATTCATTTCTTACCCTTACAGGATTAAATCTCTTAGAAAGTTAAATGCAGTGATGAAATGAAGAAAAAGTTTACACCTGAAGCAATTTAGTAAAGTGAATGTGAGGTCTTCTTGCAATGGAGGTAGGATCAAGTGGGCAGAGCTTTACTGAAATGATACTCCCACTGATTTAAATACATCTCTGAGGAAACAAGATATTGCTCAAAATAAAGTCAAGTTGGTGGTTTGGAAACCCTTCGTCCTGTGCACCACTTGCATCCCAATACCTCCAACTGCCTTTTTATAAGTTTCACTTATCTGGATTTAAAAAAAAAAAAAAATTGTCAGGATCTGAAATTAAATATCTGGCTAGGAATTTTTGGTTTTCTCTGTTCAGTGCACTTGATGAAGTTGGATGACTACTTCCCATCAAGATAATGAATTTGTGCCCACACTCTACAGAGTTTTCCAGCTGGTTAGAATAGCCTTCCGTACATTCTAGATAGCTGAATGAACAATACAGACTAATTCATTTTTTAATTGCTTAGTCACCTGGCAAAGCAGCGTGAAGAAATGCTGCCATTAGTTTCTTAACAACAATTTACAGGGTTGATGATTGTTCTGATCATATTCAAATGAAACAAGTAAAAAAGACCAGCTATTTTAGAACCTTGCATATAGTTCAGAATTGACTTTAATAATGGGAAAAAAAGTGGAAAAATTTGGTTCATCCATTTCCAGCTGCAAGCTCCCTATAGGCATTCCACAGGAACATGCATGTATCTCACATGGCATGTTACAACTGATGTCATGGGAAAAAAAAAGAAGATATTAATATTGAGTGGTCAGAATCATAACTGAGCCTTCAATTCTGCTTTCCTTTTGTATTTATTGTTACTGCATAAATCTTGTTCCATTTCTTTTTATTAGTGTAATGCTTTCCACATTTCCATTTCCATTAAAACCACGTTCAGAGCTATTAGTGGATTGTTATTATCCAGTACTGTATCAATTAATGGAGCCAACATGCAAAGAAGAGGATGTAAATAAATCCCACATGTGAGACTGGCCTTGGAGACTGATTTTCTTATTCCCCAAAGCCTTCACAGAGGAGTGATTTCTGATTATGAGGTGAAGTGGTTGAGAAAGAGAAAATACATGTTTAACAGAAACCTTCAGCTTCAGAAAAGGACCAATCCATATGTCCTTTGTCTTAATGGAAGTTGAATCAGATTTTTTTGACGCATTTCTGTTTTTTCTGTTTTAATTTTTTTTAGGAATGTAAGAAATTCACTATCTAGTTGCTTTTCTGAAATACATCAAAAAACCAGCTGTAAGCACACTCTCTAAATCTGATAAATTGCTGATACCATTCATATTTTTTTATTTTTTATATCCCCAGACTGATTCTGATTTACATCCCCAGACTGCCAACCAAGTATTGAAGACTTCTAGCAGCTAGTTTGAAGTCAAGTTTAGTATTTTAGATTAGTAGATATTATAGCTTTAAAGGATTAGGTAGAATAGCTAATGAATATGAATCATGATTATTCAGTAAGTGGTGCTGGTCACATTATTTAGAAAAATATATGCATGTACAGCGTGTTTCAAATCTGAGTAAACAAATACTTGGAAAGATGGGAAAATCAAGGAAAGAAAACTGATTTGCTCAAGTTTAGTATTTTAGATTAGTAGATATTATAGCTTTAAAGGATTAGGTAGAATAGCTAATGAATATGAATCATGATTATTCAGTAAGTGGTGCTGGTCACATTATTTAGAAAAATATATGCATGTACAGCGTGTTTCAAATCTGAGTAAACAAATACTTGGAAAGATGGGAAAATCAAGGAAAGAAAACTGATTGACTCAAGAAATACAAGTGGTATCCAGTGGATCACTGAGTAGTCACTGTCCTTTTGACTGATACTTGCTTGTGGATGTTTCCATCTCTCCAGTAGTAATCCTTCCCCCCCGCCCCCCCTCGGAGAGA
>NW_008796044.1:4362894-4442350 GCF_000699145.1 Aptenodytes forsteri | reverse complement strand
AAAGTTGATGGAAACAACGGGTGTATGACAACTGTCATAAAAATCACTCTTGCATGTCAGTAGATGCATCATGTTGAAATTCATTCAGAAGGACAAAAGATGAGCATGAAGCTGTTCCATGTACTGTGAGGGGGGTCTTCACCTAGGAATTGTGTTTCAGGTACTGCATATTCTGGCATAAGATGCCCTGTGATGTTTTGGCATGTGATAGGGCAAGGAAGAGGCTCATGCTCTACGTACAAGCATACATACACACATATGTGTTTGTACATACATATAGGCTGCCTGCATGTATTATGTGTTGAAGTTGACAACAGTATAGGAATTTATAAACTTACTGTATTCCAGACTTTCTCTCTTTTTTTTTTTTTTATTTTTATCAGATTCTGAATTCTAGGTATAGTATGTTTATCGAGTATAGGTATAAATACATGCATGTCCAGACGTATTGGCTTTTCTGTGCATCAGTTAGGAAAGCATCCCTTCCCAAGGAATTCATAGGCTGCTTTGCAAATAAAAAAGAAATAGGATTGGGCGTAGAACATTGCTTTAGAGCCAAAAGGCTGTAGGGAGGAAATTTGCTTTGTCTCACACTGAACCCTGCCTGCGAAGGCACCATGTTATTTAAGCCCAGAAATTCTGAATTTTCCAATATGACTTTTATTTATTTTCCAATATATGCAACTTTGGTTAAAAGAAGAGTTAAACAACTGTCAATAAAGCAAAAGATTCTACTAAAGAGTGAATATGAATGAGCAAAAAATCTGAGTCAGTGTGTGAAACCATACTATTTATGGCTGTGATATCCATACTTGTTCTTAAATACTGGCTGATTCTATTATTAATGTATGTGTATTACAGTTTATTAAATCCTGAGATGGAATTCTTTGAGATATAACGGATGAGTTGTTATAAGATTGTTGTGATTGGAGAGCTATCTGTTTCCGTTCCTTCTTCAATAACTTGTTTTTGTTGTTAAAACAAAAGGGGAGGCAGTGATAATCTTCCTATCAGCTCATACAAGAGGTGTTTTAAGAAATATAAAAGGATCTTAAATTTGCCTGATTTTCAATCCAATGAAGAGCTACCATGTGGTCCAATGTAACTTTTTGTAGCATATTGGCACTTATGCTTCATAAAATCTGTTGCAAATCCCAACCAACATTCTTACATAGATCTGATAAAATTTTGTTTTAAGAACTAGAATTCAGTGGTGTTTGCTTTAATCTCATTGATAGAAATGAACTCAGAATGGCTAATGCTTTCTTACATTTGCATGCTCATTCATCCGTATGTGGTTTTAATAGGTATATCTCTGCCTTGTGAGGGTTATTTTAAGAAACACAAGGCCAAGATATTTTATAGAGGTAGGCCAGGCAAAGTGTAGATCAATAGCCTATGTTCAGTTAGCTTCTGTGCAAGGGAATTTCAGCTTTGGTCAGAACAGCACCTAGCAGAACAAAACAGTCTGCCAGTATCCACCGTTATTATACTTCACATCCCTTCAGAGGGTTGGAAGCTGCGTGGCCTACATTATAACAGTTGTGTGCTGAATGTGAGATAAGGTCTAATGTCCACCAGGAGATGAATTGGAGCCGTTTAACTTAAGATGTTTCAAAATAATCTAATGATTTCCTTTTACTATGCACAAGGCTGGATTCCAGGTCAGGCCACAGAGCTAGCTCAGCATTTTACATTTAATAACTATTTTTTTCTATATCTTTCACATGGAGGTGAGAGGGCAGAGACTTTGTTTATTGAGTTGCACTGGCAGATTTCAGACTTATGGCAAGCCATTGTCCAAAATATGCAAAGAGTTTTGATGGAGTAAATAAGTACCTGTGACAGCATACACAACATACGGAGAAAACAATAAAAATCCCTCCTGCTCATACCTGTTCTCATATAAACCAAGAATAACTATAATGAATCCACTGGAATTCCATCAGTGTGAAGTTAGTGTAAGGAGGAGGGGAATCAGCTTATATGAGCTCAGTGCCTGTTAATATTATAATCAAATGCTGGATATATTCCAACTGTTAGCTTGGGAGTGATGCAAGTCAGCATTCAGCAACAATCAGCTGACATTCTCTACAGGAAAAATCTACAAATTTTTTTTTTTCTCATTTTCTGTTTGTGGTTTATGTCCTTTGCTAGAAGAGTAAACTTCCCTCTATTAAGACTGTGTATCTAAGTCTGTCTTAATGTCATGCTTGTGAGTTTCTACTGTTACCCTTCAACGTGATAAGAGTGAAGTAGCACATTTTCATTAATTATTTTGCCATATTCATGTTTTCTTCTTGTATTGAAACATCAATTCCTTTCATTTTAAGAAAATGAATTAATTTATTTTTCCCCTAGTTTGTTACAAGTCCTAAGGCTTCAGATTTTATAGTGTGACAAACAAAATACCTGCTCCAAAACACCCAGAGTGTGTTAAAGAATGCTATGGGGAGATAAAGGATTACTGTTAAGGTTCAGCTGGTTTCATCTTGGATGGTCCACAGAGATGAATACCTGTGACCTTTCATAAACAAATGCATGTGCATGCAGTCAGCTTGGTGGTCATGTAGAGAACACACTGAGTATAATAAAGAAAACGTTATTTAGCATTTTATGTAATATCCATTTGTAAGATGTCATTTCTGGTAACCAAAGAAAGCCATTCTGTTAAATATAGTAGTACATTATACGTATAGATACTTTTCTAACCTGGTCGTACATCTGTGTGTATAGATGAAGATAGGGCAGATGTTCTATTACCAACAGTTCATTCCAAGCACGAATAACCTAGGTAATACAGGTTCAATGCAAGACTGAAAGGTAGTGCACAAAGTAAAAAGAGCAACTAGTAACTATTTTTCTTTCTAGAATATAGATAGGAGACACATTGAGTTGACAGAAGCATCCTGTGAGAATCAACGGAAGTGAATTTAAGGTTAATGTTGATTTAAATTTTCATCCTCCTTGTCTTTTCAGCCTAAGGACATTTAGAAGTTAGAATCAGCCTGGATTTTCAGCATCCTTTTTTTTTCCTACTTTCTGTTGCAAATGTAACATTATTTCAATGATGTATCATACACTGTGGGTAGCATGGGTGAAAAATACATTGTTGTTTAAATCATTGCTTATATTTTAGGTGTGAGCTCAAATGTCTCTCTGATATCCTGACCCTGAGTTTATTACCTAGATCTGCAACGTTACAATCCAGGACAGCCTAAATCTCTGCCTGCCATGCTATCTTATCCCCTCCCATGGTGGCATCCTAACGGAGAAATTGGTTCTGTAAACTACAAGCCTTGTAGGGAGATGGAAAACAAACTGCACTATAAAGAAGATTAAAGATTTTGACTGGGAGGTTGGTGTCTAAAAAACAGGACTGAACCTATTGGATCACTTTATTTAAGCCACTGAACTGTGGTAATTAGACTTACGGGGAAAGAGCATTCATATTTTAAAAGACTGAATTGCTGACTCTACTTTGCCTTCTGTGGCACGCACTGCTGAGTTCCTGCCCTGGTTCAGCAATGTGCCTGATCTCCTTCAGTGATTCTCTGCTCATATAATTTCAAGGCAAATAGCAATGAAGTAGACCATAGGTGAAGGTCCTCCATTTTACACGTTGTCTTCCAGGAAAAGAGCTTTATTAAACATAATGCGATGTCAGCTACCTCTGTATGAAATACCAGGTATTAACAAATGCTGTTGATGAGTGGTGTAGTCAAGCAAATGTCCAGAACTTTTGGTTGTGTCATTGCTTAGGGCAGGGAATAAAGTGAAATGTGAGCTTTTGCTGCACCTTTCATCCTATTTTTCTCTAACATAGTCATTTTCATCTGGCCCAGGAACTTGTTTTTAATGGTGCTTATCTTAGTTTACCAAAACAAATCATTGTCACCTAACCCGCATGGTTTGTTCCTAGGGTTTTCTTGGAACAGCCTCTACATGAGAATTAGCTTTTTGGGCCTGGTAGCTGCTTTGCCAGATCTTAATTATTGCATAGCATATGCAAGACTTCTCTTGAAAAATGCCAGATGTGTACAGGCTCCGTAAAAAAGTCCATATTATTTACTGCTCCCCACACTCCCCCATAGCCACGAGCAGCATTCCAGAGCCCAACCTTATTTTAGAAAAGGAGCAGGCTCTTTTCTTCTGTTTCTAAAGCAGAATACCAGGGCATGACTTGCACCCAATTTCTGAGAAGACAGCAGTTAATACAGATCAACCTGTAACGTCAGACAGGTAAAATATCTTGCCTAAACATAATATTCCCCATATACCTTATCTGGAGGTGCAAAATATTTGCTAAATCACAACCTGTGGAGGCATCTCCAGTCCTAATCAATCTGAGCTTTCGAAGCATTTAATTTTTATCTGCCTTGCAGGTCAGGAATCGCGCTGATAAATGTAATGTATGCTGCTGTGAAGAGGGTTCCCTGTAGGTGGAACTTTAGGCTGCAGAAGGGAATACTATTCTGTCTGCTAGATTTCAAAGGGGAGAGGGGAGTGAACACCTTCGCTTTTGACTTTACTTTTGGGAATTTTCTTTTCTATGCTTTTAAGAGCATGGCAAAACTATTTCTATTTGCTCTTCCTAAAAGAAATGCTGCACTACAAAATTGTTTTAGACTAATTACAGTAGGTAATGCAGGGCTGGTGTATTGCCGATACATGTAGCCATTTAACTATGGGTAACTGCAGTGACTTGTTCAGCACTGGTTCTGAATTTAGAGGAGGAGTGTCTCTGTGTGTGTGTGCATTTGGGATCTAGAAATGACTTGTTTCTTGGTTCTTTGCTGAATTTTTCTCAAATTCCCTGACTTTGAGACCAAGAAAGAGATGACGTCAAGAAATTACAAGGTTTTGTTTGCTAATACTAAAGTGGATAGCATGGATTAGTTGGAGTGAAGGGCTGGTAAATACACATTTGGGCAAGTACAGGTATTTAACATAGAGGCTGCTCGCTTTTCACCAGTTCAGTGCTTAAGTACCACTCAGAACACTCTTGCTCTGAAGCTAGGTGCCAGAATATAAGGAGGGGAGCATAAGAAAGGGAAGAAGTGAGGTCTTATTACTGACTTGATGTGAATGGGCAAAAAGAGTTTGCTGCAGGAAGTGTTCTTGCTCCCTCATGACTGTGCAGCTATTGGGACCTTGTAATAGTGGAGTATTCTGCTACTTTCTCCTCTTATGATTCTTTCCGCATACAGGAAGTCCTCACAGAACATATCTCTGTGATTATCCATGTGGTCAGGCCGTACCTGCAGAGGAAACAGCTTGATCTGTAACATCAAATTTCATTTGTTGAGATCTTGTTAGACTTCAGTTTCTGCACAGAGATGAGCAGTGTAGTGTAAAGCAGTCGTAAAATGTGTGTCCTGTGAACATTTGCTCTTTTGTATGAGGAAATGCTTTCTAGGAAGTTATTTTTCTAACAATCTTAATGTATATTTTTCAGTATCAAAAAATTCTAAGTCCTTCTTGAAAAAAGGTTAAAAGAGGAGACACTTTAAATAATCTTTTTAATTACAGTAATTTAAATCCCTTATGTAATAAGTATCTCTGAAAAATCACAGGGAACTACTGCTAATGAACAACTGTGGATAAGCAGGATTAAAGAATTTGCCCTGTCACGGAGCTCAGAATTTGGTCTTCTGACTCTGGTGTCTTAAATGCACGGCCTTTTTTTGGTTGTGGTTCTTTTCAAAATGCATGGGAGACCAGTACTTTTACCTCAACCTTTCTAATCCTTCCAAAACCATGTTATGCTGCATTGTATCATTTTGCCATTTAACTCAATATAGATTTGTGCATTCCACTTGGACATGAAACAGCACAATGCGTGTGATGTCTTCAGAGAACGATGGCTATGCCAGAAAGCTTGTCCAATTAAGTGAAAGAGTTTTTAGACAAGATGGTAAAATGCAGAAAGCCTACCTTTTTTACTGTATAGATTCTATGGGGATTATCTTGACAGATTTCTATGTGCAATTCTTTCTACCTGAAATTTTTAAAGACTACTTTTCTGATATGATATACTAAGCAATGAAAGGCAATTGCTAATGCTTCTGAGATGCATAAAAGTATCTGAGCTTTCCCTTGGTAATGCACTTAATGAGAAAAAGCACCTGTTTTACCAGAATTGCAGAGTATTGTTTGTGTTACAACACTTCAGCTGTGTGGCTGGTAATGTTACTGTACTAGAAGACAGTGAGCTTGGTCCAACTGCAGACAATAGACAGGCAGATTCTGTGTGAGGAGGTTTAACTGGCCTCTTTTATACCATACACTCAGACTTTTACAAATCTGGCAGTGCTGGGAAAAATGGTGTAATGTCTGTCCTCTTAGGAAACAGACAGCACTGGAGTCTAAATACTCAAAGTAACATAGGCAGTGGAGAGGGAGAGTACACATTACCACCTCAGTTCTTGTATAATGTTTATTATCATAATTTCTTAATGTCTTTTAACTGTATCAGTCAATTTGAGAAGGTCACACTGTTGCCTTTTTTCTTCTCCTATTCTGTTGGCACTTAAAAGCAGTACTTTCCACTGGATTGCAATGGGAAGAACAGGTCAAAGATGTAGTGTTTACATTTAGATTGTCACTCTCCCCATCTTCAGTATTATCTTTTAGAAACAAACTAGCCATATATTTTTCCTGTGGCCAAGAACACCAACATTATTCATGTGACAGACACTATCCTGAAAAAAATAAAAGGGCAGCCTCCTGAAAACAAAAGCCACAGTGTGTCTAGAGAGACAATTTGGTGGCTGTTCCACAGGTGTGTCCTTTGTGTAAGGCGCGGCATGGAAAGGATCATGAAGGATACAGTGCAATTCAGCAGCCTCACTCAGTTTGACCCAAAAGGAGATGTGCTGTTTTCTTTCACTTCACTGTGTTTATCTTCTTACATTTCTCAGGATTTTCAAATCTATATGCCTTATAATCAGTCAAATAAAATACATTCCAGATTTCCATAAGACTTTGGCAGCACCTGCAGATGTTTTCATGAATATGTATTTAAAGGTAGCAAAACTGATTCAATAAGCTTGAAAATTCCTAGCTTTGTGTGCACATGTGTGTTCATTACTTTTCTGTTTCTTCTCATAGAGGCAATTTCTCAGTAGATGTTCATAAGTTCATACGGGAATATGCTCATCAGAAATACAGTGCTCCACAGCACACTCTCCTAATTGAATCAATTGCTAAAAGAAGCACCAAGAAATAATGTTAAACTTAAACCATATGAGGCAATAAAAGGCAGGTAATACCATCGGCTTCAGCCTCCACTTGGGATACATTTCATCTAGAGGGACAAATGTTAATTTTCAGTCCCATGGCTAAACTGACTAGATATTGTAGGGACAGTTGTGCAGTAAAGGTATACAATGCCCTTCCATACTGCAAGCCTCAGAGGACCAAGGTCAGGTGAAAGACATGAAATATAGAGCTATGTTGTTTGAATAGAAATATCCTGTTAATGGGAGTGTCTAGAATGCACATTTTTCTCCCTTTTGACAGAATGAAAAACATTACTCTTTAGAGAAATCCTGTGTACCATAGGACACTCAGTAGAAGCTAGAGAATTTCTGCAAAAAGCAATATAGTTCCATGCTAAGAGACTGAGTACTCACATTAGCTCTGCAGCTGCAGCTGAGCCCAGTTGTTAAAAGAGGACTGAATGAGTCAGAGCTCTTACAGCATCCAGTCTTTTTATCCACTGTTCAGCAAATCAGCTGACTAATGACTGCCGTATTTGGACGACGGAAATAATTTTATTAGCTTAAACTTCACAAAATGGAGCTGAGTGAGGAGATGCTGCAAGAAATTCACAGTTGATTCTGATAATCAGCATTGACAAGACAAGCTGACACTTAAGATAACAAATAGTAAACTTACAAACGTGGGCAGAAAATATGTGGGATGAAGCACATGTTATTTCAGGAGGATTGGATTAAATTATTTTCTCAATTTAGAGTTTATGGCTTTATATATAGCACATTTATGTGTAAAATAACAAATATCCTATTTGTCCTTTATTGGCTACACTTATTTGGTTAAACTTAGAAGAATTGGTTCATCACTTTCCCTGGAGATTCACAACCTGAATTACTGAGAAGCTGAATGATAGGTAGGCAAGTGCCTATGGAGGAAAGACAAAACAATTCAAGAACTCCAATTCATCTTCTTTTGTCAGAAAAAAAATATTTATTTCAGAAAATAAGAAGCTAAAACTGTATTTTGGTTTGATATTTAAATCCCTGCCTTTTCAAGCTCAAGTGAGGCAAGATTATTCGCTTGTAAAATTAAAAAAGAATATGGGCATTGACATAACGTGTCCTTTGAGCTGACAGGCAGTGCCTAGGATTAGAAGGTAGCAGTGGGCCACGTATAAAATGAATGCAGGTAATCTTGAGTGGTTGGGGTTTTTTTCTACCTTGCCTTCTACTTCTTAGAAATGCCTCAAATTGACACTAATTTGATAGTTTCAACTCCCAAAGCCCCTTTGGATAGTGAGGGTAGAATGTAAGAAATTTTCCTTGGTGTCAGTCAGTCACTTTTGCTTTTCTTCAGGTTACAAAAGGTGATTGACAGGAATAGCACACTGCTCGATGCTGCTGTTGAGTTTGAACTGAAAACTAAACTGACAGGCAATGGATACTTCCTTTTCCTTTCTAACAGTGAAAAACAATGATAGTAAGCAGGATGCAAAGAGTTCTTGATGGACCTGCTGAACGATATATATATTTTTTTTAACTTAGATTAAAAAATATGTTGTAAGCTCAGAATGTCAACAGAATCTGCTAAACAAAATAATTCATTCCCACTTTTCTTTAATGTGTGTGTATAATCTCCCTCTGTGAGTTGAAGGAAATGGTTGCAAGTCATACATAGCCCATAGAAGTGAACAATTTATGTTGTGCTGTTTGCCCTCTCTGTTATGTTAATCTGGTGGTAGAGATCACACTCCATTTGTCCCTGTTCCTATATAGTGCAACCTGAGTTAATCTGCAGCTGACTAGGAGTGCTGCATTTGAGGAAGGAGAGCAGGACTGCGCTAAAGAGAATTTTAGGAGCAGCTTCTGTGTGGAGCCTTTTATGAACAGGTGCTTCACTCTTAAGGTTCTCTGATTATGCCCCTGTTGGTAGCACTTAACAGCAGCCATGATAAAGTATGAAACGTCAGGTTGAATAACAGTGAGTATGTTGGGTTGACAATTGGCAATAAGGATTTAGTCGAGCTCCACAAAGTGTTCAGGAGACAATATAAGCAATATACTGTGTCTGCTGATTTCCATTTTAGGCATCTCTCTCTGTGTCTCAAATTTAGGTGACTTTGTTAATGAAAATATGCTTTTTTTCTCTTTTTTTAAAAGAAATTAAAAATTTGTGTGTGGATGAAATATATAGCAATATCATTTGCAGTCAGGGATACTGTCCTCAGCTATGAAGTAACATTGGTACATCTTACCGATGTCCTATCGGTGGGTCAGACAATAGAGATCAGTCTTCCACTGGGCTTCCAGTGTTCAGTATCTGTATTGCACTTGATCTGTTATGTTACTAAATGCATTGGAGGGCATTTCTGAGATCACAGGACACAACTGCTGATGAGCAAAGACCCTGAGATTTGGTTCTTTCATATTTCAAAGTAATATTTCAGAGTGGTTTGTAAGTTACCTATGGGATCAGTACTTTGTCTTGAAGATTTTCTGGCAGATTTTCAATTTCTCACTAAGTTGTTATTTGGGTGAGGCAATGCTCTGCTTTAATTTAGAAGGGGTTTATGTAATTGTTCTCTCTATTGTGGTGTTTGTGCTCAGGTGAGAGCTGGAGCTCTTTGAAGAGTTCATTGTTGAGTCACTGATGACCTGATAGCACTGGCAAACACCACGTTGAGTTCAGCTTCCGTTTCTAGAGGAGAGCTCTTGGCACTGTTCTGAAAGAGTCTTCTCAATTCCACTTGTTGGAGGTGCTGCCTTTTTATAGCAATCGTCTAAGTAGTTACTCTTTTTTTTTGTTCTTGCTGAGTATCTGTCCTTGTAGCTGGAGTTCCACAGTCAGAAGTTGGAAGGTTTGTTCATGTCCCTGCATATTATGTCAATGCATGGTAAAGTGAAATTCTCTGAACAAGCAAGTTTGAAAATGCTGTGGTGATGCTCCCTTGCATACAGGTTCAAACTGCTCTTCTAGAATTAAAAATAAAATATAGGTGTCCATTGAGCTGTGGAATGATAGGGAGATGGTTGTGACATCCCTTCTTGCGGTTTGGGGTTTTTTTTAATAAATTTTATCCTCCCCGTTTTTCTTGCATGTGTTTGAAACAGCCTGTTTTCTTCTGGCTGTGTACAAACTTCTGTTCAACACACATTTTTCCTTCTATTACAACAGCCACAGAGCTTCACAAAAAAAATAGGATAAAGACATAGTCCTAATTCTGTCTCTAAGTGCTTACCAGCCAGCAAATGTAGTCAGGTACAAAAGGGAATTTGTGAAGCACCTGCTGAAAGACAACAGGAGCAGAGGTATTGTGCATGTGCAGATGAGTGCAATACTTCCTGCCCTTTATGAAAGGCTTCCTAAAAAGCACAAATGAGCCCTTGTCTTAGCACAGTAGGCAAAAATCAGGTGGGCATTCTGTTCTGCCTGATCTGTTACGTAGCAGTTATACCAAAGGTGAATGTGTCCAGCTGAAAAAGTGTTGCAAATGTAACAATTAAAAGTTGAATAATACCTTGGGAGCAGAGCAAAGAATTAGATATTCAAAATGCTTGAATTGATAAAAATTATGTCAAATCTTCTACTGTATAAACTGTCTCTCCATGTCCTTGGGAAATCTGAGACGAAAGAAAACTAACACAGGATGGGCTGCATACTGCAGGCTTTAGAAGCAAAGAGCCAACTTAAATCCAGTGAAAGTTTCATCAGTTTTTCATCAGTTTCATCTGACTAATGAGTCAGACTCCAGTATTTGTCCGGAAATAATTAGTATGAGATTGCATTCATCTATCTGCACTTGTAAACTGAACATTGCAATTAGAAGGAGGGGTGTGCACTTTGTGTGTTATGTTTATGCAAAATTATGTTCCGGGGACATACTGCTGTCTTTTAGTCAAGCCTTCAAAAATTCCTAAGTGTCTGAACTAGTGTTGTACATCTTTTCTCGGGAACTTTTAAATTCCATAGTAATGTGTTACTTCTTTTACAGACCCCTTCTTCATTTAGTGAGCAAAATAGAAGATGAAGTTTTTGCTTTATATTTTTTTTCTCCTTGAAGTTCATTTTGTGTCTCGTGTTGTACTTATTGCCCGCTGCTAAAACCCAGATCCAAAGTCAGAGTTACTAATTTTCTCATGGGCTTTTAAACAGTGTTTATCCTATTTATCACTAAGGTATCTGAGTGCTTCAAAAACATTAATGAACTTACATTCACGAAACAGGTTTGAGATGAATGGTATTATTATTTTCTGTCTTTTCAGTTGGGGATGGAAGTACAGAGAGATTAAGGCCAGATCCGACTATGGGTGTTCTATTTTAGACATTTATTACCTTTCTTCTGTCTGCCCAAAATATTTAGCACTATGTAGCAATTTGTATGTTTAGAACTCTGCTCCCATCATCTTTGGTGTACCTGTGAGTACCGGACGATGTGCACAGAAGTTGAGTATTGAACTATTTCCCTGGAGGGCAGAAACCCTTCAGATGAATTGTGCAGTTTCTGAACTGTTTGAACAAATCAATTCCATGAACATTGTGTACAAACTGTCAAAAAAAGTGAAAGATCTCAGTTCCTCAGGGCAGTGCCCATCTTTCTTGGGCATGAGACCATCCTCTTTTACCTACAATCTCCACCTTTTTTATTCCACACTCTCCAGCTTTTGCAAAAAAATTAAAAAAGGACTCTGTATGTAATCATGAAGCATGTCTTCTGTACTAAAAAAACTGTAATAAGGGACAAAATTAGTAGTAATGGAAAGGAGTTCACATAGATTTATGGAAGGAAATCATGCCTTATAAATACATCAGGGTTTTTTGAAGCAGCCAGAAGACGTGGTTGGGAATGACTTGGCTGGTGTACCATATGCTGATTTCTCCAAAGCTTATGAAAAGATCTCTTAGTACGTGCTTTAAAATCAAGCTGTAATGTCAAAAGAGACGTTGCTCCCACAGAATAATGTCTGATTAGAGAAAAGAAAGGCTAGGGAGACATGAGGAAGGTTTCAGATGGAGTCTTGTAAAAATTATTAAAGGGATCTCTGTTCTACATATTCAGGGAACAAATGGCAAGGTGGTAAAGTTCAGAAATGGTAAAAATAACACTCAGTAACAGCAAAACTAGAGCTTGCTGCCATAAGTCACCGTGCAAAAAATGGCAGATAAATTTCAGGGTTGCTAATTCTGAAATGGTACCTATATGCAACTTCAGAAACGCTATAGTTTTCGCTAAATTATTCAGAGATATCTTGGGTGATTATTGGATTATTCTGCAAAAGTGCCCACCTAATTCCAACAACAACTGAAAAAGGCAGACACATTTTTAGAAGGTGGTGTCCCTCTCCAATTTGGCAAGGTTATTTCAGACCTGGAAAAGAGATGGAGAAGAATAATGAGATGAGAAGAAGGTTGGAATGAATTCCCCATGTGGAAAAGTTAAATGGACTAGAACTCGGAAAAGAAACAACTGAAGCAAGCGCACGATAAAGCTCTCTGAATGAATGCAAGTAAGGAGTGATTATTCATCACCTCTCGTAACAGAAGAGCCAATGGGCAACCACTGAAACTCTCATGTAGCAAATTTAAACCAAAATGGTGTATTTTACATGCTATGCATAATTCAAGTGTGTAACTCGGGATTTTTAGGATATCAAAAGTATAAAAAGAGCAATAAGCAATTAGAGAAAATCATGGACCCATCAAGGGCTATTAAACACAATGATGCAGATGCAAACTCTAGCTCAGGAAGTTGGGACATTATACTGCCAGAAGTATCATCTGTATTTGCTGGTTTTATACTTTTTCCACACTTATAAACTGTTCTCCATGCTGAGACAGGATACCAGATTCCACTTTTCATCTGACCTAATAAGTCTGTTCTTATTTTCTAACAACCTTCCTGACTGAACCCCAAAGCAGGTTTGTCCCGTGCACTCAATAAGGCAAAAAAAAATTATTGAATACTATAACATGCAGTTACACATTTGCACAACAAGCCAATTTTGTCATCTTTTCAAGAAAATACTAAGAAATTACAGCACTGGGTTTCACAGATAGTTTCTAACAGCAAGGGACAGATCTTTTGCCAGGACTATTGCTTTCTACTCTGGTCCTCAAAGTCTGCTTGATATCCTTCTTCTACCTCCTTTTGCCAAAGTTGATGTCATCCATCAGTTTGTATCCCCTCAAATTTGTTCCCTTGTGCATAATTTTTTTCTTTATAACTCCTTAGACATTTAACTCAAAACCTCCAGATTCTGCTCACTTCCACATCGCATCTTCTTTACTAGCTCTGCACTGTTCTCCGCATCCTTGTTCTTCCCACTTTCCAAACCCAACCATTAGGGGTCCATATTTGATTTGTCTTTGTTTCCTGCAATCCTTTATTTTTGCAGATTCCGGTGTCAGTGTCTGAAAATCCTACTAGGGATGTAATTTTTCTGATAAATTCCCTGAGGAACAGACTCCTGTAAATAAATGTTATTCCAAACAGCTAAAGTTAGCAAATATTATAAACAACTGAAAACAAGGCAATTAAAAGCATGTCAGCTTTTACTTTTATGATTATGAATGTAGGTGCTATTATGTGTGTGTGTGACAGATGTTGTGGCCAGAATGCTAGTAATATGCAGCTGTTCCCCAGCTCATGGAGTATGCAAAAGGCTGGAATTATTTCAGATGTATTTGTTGCAGCTGAGTAGGGGCTTGAGTCAGCCTTACCTCTTGACACTTACTCTCGTCTGATCAGGAAATACTCAAAAGAGTCAGCTGCTTCTCTGACTGTGATTCCACCTTCCCCACATAAAGGCTAGAGCTACACTTTTTGAGAGGGTGGCTCGAAGTCGAAAGAACTAAAAGGAGAGAGAGAATAGACTCTTGAGTCTTCTTCCCTGCATCATGTCACTTCTGCCATTCAGAGATAAAACCAGAGAGGATGATAAGGACTGCTCTCTGATGCCATCCAACCATCTTACATCAAAGTAAAACAAGGAAACAAAGTAAGATTAAACACCAGCCTCAGAGATGTCATGCTGCCCATACTGTGCTGGCTGAACTTTTTATTTCAATCCATGAGAGTGTTTTTCAGAACCATCTGTACAAGGGAAGTGTTGTCAGTTCTTTCCCCACCCACACCGTTCTTTATGCGCCTTGGGCCTGTACAGTTATTGGCTGTGTTACACCCCAGGTTCTCGGGGGGCTTCCTTTTCAGTGGTCCAAGATGGCAATGGTTTTTGCTTGTATATAGTGCATTTCAGGAAAGCTGACGGAAGTAAAGACATTTAGCTGTCCTGCTGCTATGTTCTTCCATTAGATGAATGTATTACCATACACCCACCATAATCTGCTCCACAATATTTCATTTGCAATGAAAGAAAAAGAAAAGTTTTCATAACCTGCTGTCTGGAGCCAAGTTGTTTTGCAGTCTTAGAGTGAGTATGCTTTGGATATTGCTGTCTCTCCCCTGTTCAATGTGAGAAAGAAGCAGAAGCATGCTGTAAGGGTAGTGCTCCTTTAGTCGTGTTCCCTGGCTTCTAGCGGCCTCTACATAGGGAAGTGGCGGGTGGGAGAGAAAAGAGTGTTCCTCCTTTCTTCATATGCATTTTTAGGGCATGTTCAAGTCTTTGTATAAATTCAATGAATTTATGAAATCATCTATAGCCAGGAAAAGTGAATCCAAACTTTTTTATTGGGGGGAAAAAACCCAAAGAACATGTTCATAGGATTCTTGTTTTTAGAGAGCCTCCAGTTAAAAAGTGTCATGGTTTTCCTGAACCTGTGTCGCTGAATAAACAACTAAGAGAGCCTCCTGTTAAAAAGTGTCATGGTTTTCCTGAACCTGTGTCGCTGAATAAACAACTCAATGTATGGTGGAGCATCAGGACCAATCTGTAATCTATCCACCCATATATCCTACTGTTGATCCTCATCAGTAGGAGATTAATTTAAGATGAATCATATCAGCTGAGAATAATAGAGGATGAAAAAGAAAATTGTTTAAATTCTGCCAGTAGCTTTCTGAAGGATATCAGTTTGAAACTTGACAGTCAAAGACTCAAAATACTTGAAGCTCCCACTGTAATCTCAAGGAAAATTTCTGACTCTACCCCATGTCAATAATTTCTTAAGCAAAGATTGGTTAACTCATCAAGTACTGCAATTTGGATGTTTCTGGATGGATAAAAGGTGACTGTCTAAAATATTGTTTAGAAAAAACAATTTCCTCATCACGCTTGGTAGTTCTGGTTCAAGATTCAGCACAAAGGTGTCAGACAATAGCGTCTACTGGATAAGAGAAAAAGCCGGTGAGAAGGGTAAGGACGCAGATTTTGTACCAATCTAAAAAAGAAACAGGTTAATTTACTTGAAGTTGGAATTAACTATAGAGTGAAATGCAAACATTATGTGTTCAGGCTTCAGTCTATGCCTCCTTTCTACTAGGAGAGCAGCTATGGGATAGCTCTGGTTCTTCAGTATGTTGGCTTCTTACTGAAAGCAGAAGCTGTCTGAAGCTCTGTGGGCACAGATGGCATTGTATGGGGCTATGAGCTCCCCCCTAGATCCTGTGGAACAGTGAGACAGACCATGGTAAAGCGCAGGAAAGTCATAATCATGCAGTCTGGCATTTTCTGTACCAAGCTATAAGCCCTGAACCTAACTCTTCAGATATCAGTTAAAACTAATTCCTCTAGAAGTCTGAAGTCCCTCAGACTTTTTTTTATATATAGGAGAAAGAATTGCTCTTTCCATTTTTGAATATTTGGGACTGTGGTGGGTTGACCCTGGGCAGCAGCAAAACATCCACCCAGTCTCTTGCTCACTGAACTTGCTGTTCAGCATTTTTCAGTCAAAGTTCTTCCTAGGAAAACAAACCAGAAAGAGTTAGGGAAACGGGTATGCTAAAAAAATCCCTCTGCCATCTATTAACCTGTGCGTAGAAACAATTGACTGTTTCTGTCTGAAAAGCTTAAATTTAGCCTAAGACGCTGGAAGAATTTTGATAAATTGTTTGCCAGCTAGCCTGGACATAACAAATTGTTTGCTAGAGACCCAAGATTAGCTGCTTTGATACCACCCTTTGCTAAATTGAGGGATGGATTTCAGTATATTCTACTGGTGATAAAATTGGGAAGCTGTATAGAAGGTACTAGAAACTAATCAAAGGCTGAGACCAGGGATGGACTGTCCAAATGACTGGGTTCATCTCCTGGGTAATGGCTAGAGCTGACAGACTGATTGGATCCAAGTAGCAGTGAAATCCAGGTGGTAAAACCAGGTTAACCTGCTATCATTAGCTTTCCATTAGCATGGCATGTTTTGATTTATTATATCACCTAAAGAGCAGAGCTATTCAGAAGTGGATAACTCTAAAGTTTAATGGCCAGATTAACTAATGCTGATGCACAGAGGTTTAAATTAAACCTCTCTAAGCCATCTTGGGCCACTGCAGGATTCCACGGGAAGGATGCCTTTCAGACTCATTCTCTGCTTAGATTATGTCTGGGCACCTTTGAATTTCACTTTCTAAATGCTGTAAAGGAGATGTGCTAAATTGCCTCAGACAAGGTTACACGTTGTTCTTTTAAAGTGTTTATTTTTCTTTTGATCTATACAAGCTTCCTAGACGGTGTGGATATCTAGTTCCATGAAGACACTGAGTATTTTGCCTTTGTTTTCCTTTGCTGTAGGATTTCAGACACACTCTTCCAATAGATGGGATTTTGTGGCTGATGTTCTTCCTATTGCAATGTACACACTTCTGATTCTGCATTGTCCTTAATTTCAGACGTGCCAAAGTCACTTGAAGTCCAGAGCTGACAATTAATCTCTATCTTGCTATACAAACAAGGGGAAGTGTTTTATTTGTTTTTTCAGGTGAAAGGCAATGCTTTTGCATACTCTGTTTTCTTGTTCTCTTTGCAGATATTTGAGAACAAGTCTCTTGCTTTTCTTCACTTTTTTATTTCCAGTATGAAATGAAAGAAGTCCCCAAAAGCTACAGCACTCCCTTGGGTGCACAGTTATCTGAGCTAATACACAGATGATTTAGATAGTAATGAAATAATGATGTATAATGAGCGCATTTAGCATTTCATGCATGTAAAGGATCCCAACAGCTCAAAGGCAGAATTGATCTTGATTTTGTGTCTTTCACACTCTAAGAATAACCAAGCTATTACGAAGTTATCTGACGACCTGTGTAATTGTAAAAATTTACTTGCATAGTGTTTCTCCCCTGACAAATTCTCTTTTGTCTATTGAATGCATTGTTCTTTATTAAAAGGGAACATCACAAGAGAAAATGACAAATTTCTGTCTTTTTTCATTAAGAAACATTTTGTTATGCTTAATGTATTTGCCTTACTTTGTGCTGAAAAACTAGTATCCTGTATGGAGAGTATCACTGTCAACTTTCTCTAGACTAAACTGTAGAATTTCCATCCCTAGTGATTTTCAGGCTATCATTCAAATTGGGTACTATAATATTTGAAGTATACCAAGTGTAATTTAGACAGTTGTTATGCTTTTGACTATCGAAATACATGAGGTTGGCTTCTGAAAAAATTGCTGTGCTACAAAGTGAAAAATACTGAGTTGTAAAGCAGTGTTTGAAAGGCCAGATACAATTGGTTGTATGGATCAGTAAATGTACAAAAGAAAGGACTTATTATGTACTTGTAGGTACAAGAAGTGTGCGGGGTTTGGCCAGAATTTTGTCTCCTCTTTATGTGTAGACAAGCAGTCATTCCTAAACTAACAATTTAAGACACTGCCATCCAACTATGTCTCAAATATCCCTTACAAATCTCACAAACATAAAATCTGACAAAAGTTTATGCTCTGGTTGTGTTTTCTATTTGTTGAAGAATGACCTTTATGCTTACGAAAAGAACTAAAAGATCTATGAATGAACAGAGAAAAAAGGGATTGTGGAAAGAGGAAATTAAAGCTGCTCCTGAACATCATCTGATTCAATCCAGACACTTTGACTAAATGTAGCAATAGCTCTGACTAGTATAAAGCACCCCAAGTCCTGAATGAGAGCATCTCCAGCATTTGAGATGTTTAAAATCCAGAATAAAGGGCAAATTCTACACCTTGAAAACATACTTTTTTTTTTTTTTTTTTTTTTTTTAAATGATCTCTGGGAAAGCGGATATGGCTTAATCTGGTCCTTGAAACTGCAAGCATTTCCAGATAACTGATTTGGTTACTCAGGAGCCCTGAGTCTCAAGTAATATTTACAGTGCTGGAGCTGTGATGGTAAGATTGCTGGCCTGTATCAGATAACCCTGAGACATTGTCTGGGGTTATACTTTCAGTAAATAAGCTGAAAAGGAGAAGAAAGAGAACCTCCTATCCTCCTGCCCCGAGTTTGACTTCGTTTTTAGTAATTCTTCAGCTCTGAAAGTTTAGAGCACTGTCAAGCCTTTTTTTCGTCAAAACATGAATCAGTAAACTACTCGTACTTGTCAGAAATCACATGGAGTCAGTTAATTAGCTTCTGAATTGACATGGAGGCGGTACAGATCAGAGTCTAGCAAAACAGCTGGGGGTACCTTAACTAGCAGTAAATAGATTCTGTTCCTTACCTTCTGCCCTACTCTTACTCACTCACACAATCTCTCTTCGTATTCCTTGTATATGATGGTGATGTACAAGTAAAAGAATAACTGTAAAGAAACATATTTTATGTTTATAAATGCAGGAATACTGAAGAACTGGTAGGGGCCACAGTGCTGCAGTAGATGAAGGTGAAGATCTAATGGAATATGCAATTAATATATGTAGCATCATTCTTTCATGTGAGAGCACCTGATTAGAAAGAAATGATATATCCAGCATTGGGATTTGGAAGCAGTCCTGTTTATTGTCATGCTACCTGCCGATCATGGGCAAACCTCAAAAGGTAAAAGGTATGACTTCGTTTGTTTGTGCTAGGAAAAAATAGGTCAGTGACAGAGGTGGTATTTTAGCACCACTTATTAATTAAGGTTATCATATTTGCCAGTTTAAGAAACCTTGTCTCAATTACTTTTGATTTTGTTAATCACTAGCCATCTGCAATGCAATTTCCTATTATCGCCATCAGCTGAAATGCTGTTGGAATTTTGAGGTGACATGGCTCACTCTCTTAGAACTAAAGAAAAAAAACCCAAAACCCAACAAAATCCGCTCTTCTTCTTTACCATTTAAAACATTTAAAAAACAATTAATTCCTAAAATTTAATTTACAGAGTTATTTTTGTCCACAAATTCCTCACAGGTGCTAACTTCAGTGTCACTTTTGTGATATAGGTCAACAAGGAATATCTTGAGGTCATCTTTTCCTTAAGCTACAATGACTTAGTAATGATTTTAATTCCACTGAAGTATTTCAGATTCAAACAGTGCCTCACAAATGGAAGAATCTGTATCTCATGGCCCTTTGCTAAAAACTTGAGCTATACAATTCTCGAACGTAACCATTTCTCATTGTGATGTTACTCAGATAACTACTGTTCAGTGTGTTAGGAAAACAGGTTTTTGAATTAGGAGATAAGCTGAATTGGTTGCGCTAGCAGTGTGTATATTTTTCAGATACATCTAGCCCTCTTGCTTATGATTAGCAATGAAGAATTTAGTCAGATTTCACGATTGTGACAATTTTGGTCCCAGTCACAGTAAGGGGTTGGGCAGATCAGATAGCAGTGTGCAACATTTTGGCAAAACTGCTGGCATTGTCACAGGAGAAAACTATGGTGCTCCCAAATTCAGAAAATTTATGACATGGCTAACCTCATCATGAAACTTGTTTGAGCAGTTTTTAGTTTGTGGTTTCGTTAGTTTTTTTATTTTATACAAGTAGATTAGTTTCTGAGTATTAAGCTGTTTGTTCTTTCTTTGGCAACTGAACTTGCATAGAATTTTTCCCATTCCTTGTCTGGATTACTTGGTCTCATAAAAGGAATCCTCACTTTGTTTAATAACTGCTAATTAATTATTCTGCAATGAATTACCAGATGGATGATGGAAGAGCTTCTTCAAGTTGCTGGCAAAAATATTTCCACTGTGAAATACTTCTAGTATTGGTGATGGTTTCTTTACATGAAAATTTTTGTGCAGGTAATTTCATGGTTCTGAATATTCACAGATAGGGTCTTCGTGCTGTGCAGGGCTGGACACTTTACTCTTTAGTAGATAATGGATTTATTCCTATTAGCATGTCGTACAGAATGAGAAGTTCTAGAAGTTTGTATTTTTCTGTTGTCCTGTGCCAGTGCATTTGATACATTTTATCTTTAAACACTGATACTAGTATGAACATAAAAAGCTAGAAACATTTATATAAAATAATGAAGGCATAGACTAAATTCTAGAGTAGTGGTTATGTTTTAATAATCTCGTTTATTCTTCCATACAGTTTTATCTGTAACCCTTGGGATGTTGACTATGTAAATAGAGGATTAATGGTGTTTTATGACTTAGGTCATGTTTCTACACTAGGTGTGATTCTGCAGTTGTTCAGCAAGGCTCTGAGGTGCAGAGTATGCCACTCCCATGAAAGCCAGTAGGAACCGAGAGCTTCCTCTTCCTCTTGGAAATACTGAGCACCATGCAGCCTTTGGCTCACTAAGAGATGTTAGAGGGAAATTTATCTTTTGTATGTGCATCTTCTCTTCCCAGTGAAATTTACTGCCATATTACATCACAACACCTCTGTACTATACAGTACTAGAAAAGCAAGGGACCTCTGATCCAGGCTTCAAGTTTTTAGCTTATAGGAAGGAGGAGGCAAAAAGGCTTCAGTACCAGTGGTAGTTCTCAAGCTTTCTCAAACTGTTTAAGTTCTTAATCAAGCATAAAGCTGAGTGCCAAGTGCTTAATATTTCCCTTAGGAATAGCAATTTCCTCATACAATCAAGTTTCCCATTAGCAGATGCAACAAACTTGGGAGCAGCATCCTTTGGAAAATGAGTAGATCACTATTGTCAAAAGTTTCTTGTCCGTGATGTTCTCTGTTCTGTACATGCAGTCACAAAACTGGCACAGGCTACTATTTTTCCTTGTTTCCTTGTTGCTTAAGTTCACTAAAACAATGGCAATGTGATTGACAGCTGGATCAGCTTCAGTGTAAATATCAGCCTGGGACAAATTGCATTTTTCAGTGTTTAACACTTGCTATCGTGTTTATGCTTGTTATCTTTTCAAACCATACAAAATTGGACAAGAGTGTTCAAATTTCACAGTAATTCCTCTTTTAGTCAAACCTAGACTTCAAAGTGACCAGCATTGGAACTGATGGGAAAGGGATTCACTTTCATTTGCAATGAAAAATGCACAGGGCATGTTGCAGAAAAGAGATCTTTAGTCAATATGATAAATGGTCATTATTATACTATGACAAGACTGTGGAGGTTTGTGTGTGAACATGAGAGGAGTGGCTTCATTCCTTAGCCATTGGTCCTACAAAAATCTGACACCCTATAGCCATTTTGCTACAAAGTCAAGAGTTTGTCCAGTTTCTAGGTTTCCATGTGATATTTTGTGGCTCCATAAGTATCCAGCCATCCAATATGGCTTTTGCAGGGCAGCAGAGATGCTTTCAGGAATTGCTTATCCTGCCTTATCTTACCTAAAGTATCCTTTCTCCCCATAGTCCAAGCACCTTGGTGCTCAAGGGACTTTGAGATTTCCAAATTTCCCAGCCACTAATGGGGCAGTATTTGGTGAAGAGCTTCTTATCATTTGGGGGTGGAGGGGGGGATGGTTCTTTCCAACAACTCAGACCATATTAAGGGAAAAAAGTTGTAGGTTTGGGGTTTTTTTCTGAAAGGTTTGCTGACTTTTTTATCAAGGAAAGAGGCTGATAGGGTTTCGTATTAGGCACTAAAGCATAGGTTTGCATATAACCATGTATATGTATGTATATGCATTTCTGAAAAATAGAATACTAAAAGTTGCTCTTCTTTTTTAATAACTTTGCTTTAAGCCTTTCCTACCTGCTAGTAGTCAGTATTCACAGATAGGAGCATGGAAAATAAATATTATCTTCTTAAAATTGCTTCAAGTCCACTGTCTGTGAACTTGAAACAGCATGCATTTCCCATGTATTCAGTATAGCTTTTGTAATTGGTCATTTTATATACTGTTTGCCGATTAGATAGTTTTGCTTTCTATTTACTGTCAGCTTCACTGTATTGTTCCAATGGTATCATGACTAGCTTCCACTAGTTAATAATTTACCTAGGAATTTTTTACTTACAGTGAAAAAGAAAAGGCGGGGGGGAGTAGAGGGGAAAGCACTGTTATTCACGTGCAAAACTCTTTAGCAAGTATCCTTTAGGCCTAACTTCACTGCAAACCCTAAACCTGAAGTGTCAGTAAGGATTTTACAGGGGTTAATTAACTGTATGGAAAACTGGTAGTTTATCCAGTTAGTTACCCATTAGCCCGAAGGAGAAACTAGTACTAAATAGCCCTTTATGATGTAGAAAAATAAAACCATGTAGATAGCCAGTTCCAGAAGGCAAAACAGAACTCTTGCCAGCTGCAGAGATGGAGTTCCCCTTGCAGAGGAGGTGTGGTCCCCAACAAAAGTTATTGGTGCAAGTCTTCAGTGAGGAAAGCATGATGAGTTTGTCCGACTGCGTTTAAGGCTTGTCTGCATGCTGAAGAACAGCACAGCACATCCTTGCAGCTCTTATCTACAGAGTGATGTGGTGCACTGGTAGAGGGCTTTGTCTTTATTCACAACACATTCAGTGTGTCTCGGCAGGGGAGGAAACAACACTCTTGCCTGTCAGCCTGTCCTCTGCCACCGTCTGCAGAATAAACTGAACTCGTAACTCACCATTTAAGAGAAAGAGGGAAAGGTAAAGAGAGAAAGAGAGAGAAAGGGATTTGCTCTCTGGCTTATTCATACATTAGCTCTCTGCAAAGGCACAAAGCAGAAGGAGCAGCATCAGCAACCTTGCAAGCAGTGACTCTGTTTCCAATTAATATGGTCTGAGCTACTTTGAGAAGCCAATTTATTACTTACACATATAACACTTGAGCTTTGCTGAAAACTGGATGTGCCAAGCACACCTTTGCTTCTGATTTATACATAAAGACTTGCATCTTTCACAGAACAAACCTTATCAGGAGAGATTCAACCAAGGCAGGTAAGAGATTTCTACATAAGTGTCACCTTCTACATTGTTAACATATGTTAACAAATATTACTTCTGACTGCAATGCCTGGCTGTCGTTGAGCACTTAGAACTACTGCATTTGTCCTTACGTTGTGTTACCTTTGAGCAAGTTTAATCCCAAGAACATCTGCAATATACTTGAAAGATGCATTTTAAATTTTTCTTAAACATTAAATAGCAGTGAATTGTACACCTTAAAAGTTAAGTTTTGAGTGAAGTAATATGTTCATAGAATGTGTTTTGAGATATATCTCTTGCTGTTTCTATATGATGTTTAATAATGAATTTATAGCATTTAAAAATTAATTTCTTTGCTGTTATGTTTTGATGCATAGGATTAGTGCACCAGTTAGATTAACTTTTCTAACACATATTCCCAGGCAGCCATAAATGACCTAACTGAATAGTTTTAAGAGTTTAGTCATGCTTATCCCATTTGCAGAAATACGGTTATGAGCTTTTGCACATGGCATAAGTGATTTTTTTTTTTTATGGTCAAGTGGGTTGTTTCATCAACATGCAGTTCAGTAAAAGTAAGGAAAGTAATATGATGATAATATTACAGATATAGTCCATGCCCAACTATGTGAAACAAAACATGACCTGGTTATAATTCAGTATTGTATAAATAACAACACTGCTGATATTTAGCAGGTCAAATAATAACAAAGCACTTTTCTGGGCACAGAGTTAAAACCAATCTTCTCTGCAGTCTTGACACTGTCTAGTAGTTGGAGACAGAGAGTAACTGAGAAAAATATATTGGCAAAGGCTTCATCTTTATGAAGTTTGTAAGATAGTTTCTTAGGCACTGGCTGGGTCTAATCTTGTGTGTCATATATCATTTTTGGAACTCTGTGCTTAACATAAAAAATAGTCCAAATGAATCACTGTTGTAGGATGAGAGGAGAGAGCTAAGAAAACTGGAAAAGGATGGATAATGAAAACTGCTCTAGTGACATTGAACATTAAATTTAAACATCACTTATTCTAGTAAGTGCATAAATAAGCCTTTTCTCAAATACTTGCTGCTGACCTGTAACTTTCTTATTTTCCATTTCACGTGTTAGCAGTCTTTTACTATAGAGTTGTTCCTATCTAATTATTTCATATACACAGGATTTTCAGTGCTAACAGAATAAGGACTTTTGATGACATTTTCTGTAGTTTTTAATTTGACTTTGTCATATTACTGCTAATCAAAGTGGAACTCAGACCAGCTCTCACAGTGCACGTGGTCTTGGGTTTTATCCAGTAGTGACTTATTGAGAGAATGTGAGGAATTAAAAATGGATGAATCTCATTGCTTGTCTGGACTTGTGTAACTTTTTTCATTTGGGTTATTTTAATTCTGAGAAGATGTGGATACTCTGTGTAGAAAATAAGCTTTTGCATGAAATAGTGAGAGTTTCCAGATCTGTAAGAAGCCAAAGACTTTCTCTAGAACTTTTTCACATGGCTTTTCAAAATGTGGTGGTGTTCTGTATGGAGGAAACAGCAGCTCTGCATTTCTGGGAGAAATGTTAAATGTTAAATATGAGTAACTCAAAATAAATGAAAGATCTGCTACGGTTTCCTATTAAGTTATTGCCTAAATTATGCAGGCTCAGAATTTTTAGTTGTCCCAAAGTAGAAAAAAAAAAAAGGGAATAGTCAAAGAATAAAAAGTTTGAAAGTGCCTGATAGTTGTTTCTCACACTTTTAGACCTCTGGGCAGTAGACAGCTTTGGGGTAGAGCCAACAAAATTTTGAATTAGATCCCTTAAGTGAAACACATCAGTGTAGCTCCAGTGACATCGAAGGAGAAACACCTGTTGAGGATCTGGCTTTTGGAGAGCAAACAATATAGATACTGGGATGGTAATGCTGTCTGCATGGTTTCTACAGGGATGCTAGTGCTATCTGCATTGCTGTGCACTACAGGGCTGGGTGAACTGTGGTCTAGCAAGGATATTTGTGGTTGAAGAGAGTAGGGATTAAATGAGGAGTCTAGGATGGCAACCAATAAGTAGGTTTACACCGAACATCTTAAGACTTTGTGTCATATTCTGAGCAACTTTCTTTCCTTAGGAAATTGATAGAAAAGAAGCTAAGAAAGCTTGAAGGCACCTTAGCACAGCTCTAACAATCTCAGGACTTTCATATGCTCCCCGAAGGTGATCCCAGAATGAATGTAGTGATACAGGAAGGCTGTGCCATGTATCATTGTAGTAAAACGATGTCCTAGAAGAGAATCAAACCGGTCTGTTGGAAATGCCAGTTTGCTATGTAACCGCACCTGCAGGAGAAGTTTCTGGTCCTTGGTTAGTCCTGAAGCATGTCTCCTCAGCACCCTGATAGACAGAGCTAGGCCCGCAGAAGTCATAATAAAGACATGGCATAAATCACATTTGCAATGTCTGAGGGAAATGCTTATCTACTATAAAGCACTCTTATCT
Source organism: Aptenodytes forsteri (assembly GCF_000699145.1). Lineage (NCBI taxonomy): Eukaryota > Metazoa > Chordata > Aves > Sphenisciformes > Spheniscidae > Aptenodytes > Aptenodytes forsteri. The sequence goes on along the minus strand of NW_008796044.1, from coordinate 4,416,519 downwards.
CTCTAATTAGAAAGCACTGGAATAGTGACAGCTTATGCCAGGTTACTATTTGGCCCAACATTTTATGGAACCATTCAGGGGACTTTTGCTTGTACCAAATCTGATCAAACTTCCATTTTTGTCATTCCCCTCTGTGGTCTCTTAGGAGCAAAACTGAGCACAGTGCAGAGCACCATGTGTCTTCAAGTAGTTCTCTGTGCCTAGAGTGGGGAAATGAGCACTTTTGTCAGCCCTGCACCAGCCAAGAAGGTCCCTTTGCATAACAGAGACTGAGAATTTTTTTGCTCTCTCTTGTCTTGTCCTGTCACAGTAGGAGTAATGCCTACTGTTGTAGCCTCTGAGGAAATGCACATTCCTCTTGCTCACCACCTTCATCCCACCTCCAGGAGTTGTATTACAGTATTTGTCACTGGCATTTTTCAAAGTGCTGTGGTGCACTGGTCCATTGTTAGTGAACTGACACTTATTAATTCCTGTCACTTTAAGGTTTGCACTGAACAGCTTGAAAATACATTTTTTTCCTATACAGCCCAAGTTTGGAGGCTTTTTCAGCTGAATGCATTTATATAGAAAATACATTTGTTTGCTTGCTTACCCAAATGAACAGTTTATGTATACATAAAGATGCAAGTTAAGAAGCCCTTGATATTTCTAATACAGGCTTTTCAGTGTGATAGTAAATATATGAGTTTCCTGATCTCCTGCTTCTGTGAAATACAAACCATTCTAAAAGCTCACCTTTCTCTGTTACACTGTTTAAGGCATTGCAGGCACTTTGCCTGGTATTGCGTGGCGTTTGGAGTGTTGTAACTCATTCTTTGGGTGTACAATCCCATGTGTTTACCTGTTCTATTGTTTCTAAGTTAGATAAAGGAAAATAATAAAAGCTCCTTGCCTTCATATGCAGCTTTGCACTCCCTCAGTTCAAATTTGAAGCCTTTCAGGAATATTTAACCAATGAGGTTGATTGGAAAGCATGTCTATTCTAAAACCTATTTTACTTTCACCCAAAGGAATTCTGACTTAGAAAGCATTAACTTCCTATTTCATCATGAATTATATTCCTTCTTGAAGAAAAATACAACCTTTTAATTAACTGAGATATATTTCACAGAATGGAATCATTCAGCACCTTCAAAGCATAATTGATACAAGAATCTAGGAAAGGGCAAACTCTGCTGCAGTCACCAACACTGATAATTTCTTTTATAAAGACAAAGGACTTTCTTGAAAAAGGTATGTATGGCTTGTGTGAAGCATCAAATTCAGGAAAGTCTAAACTTGCAGATTACATCTGAATTTTTCTCTCATGCAGTATATTTTATTTACAGTTGTCTTGGAATTGCTTTCTTGTTTCCAGTACTTTGATGTTTTGGAATGTAATGATTCAGCTTAGACATGAAGGATGGTATTTATCTCACGTTTAGTCAGGTTATTATTCTAAGCTGGCCCTGTCGTTTCCCCTCTTTAGTCGATGGATAGAGGCATGCACCTCTAAAAGCAGTTTAGCAACAGGAGTCTAAGATACACGGTACGAATAGACTCAGGAAGTTCCCTTCTTCTCCAGTGACTAGAGGGAGCCTAGATGACTATAGAGGGCCCAGATTGTAGGCTTAGATTAGACATCCAGCTTTTAGCAGTCAAATAAAGTAGTAGTGCTAGATGTATGTCTGTAGGCCTGTGAAGAAAGTGCTTGGTCTACAGGGCTTGGGTCAGGAATAAAAATGCTGTAGTTGATGCAGATTCAAACTTTCAACACACCTAGGTCCTCCTTCAGTATATATCTCCTCTAAACCAGTTCTCATTAAGAACAGGCTAAATGTTAAAGCCAGGTTAAAATTGCAGTTTTGGCTGCAGACTTCTCACAACAGCATTCTGGGATGGTGCAATAGGTAAGATGTTCCTTTACCAAGGTAAGTTGCCATGAGAACAGCATGTCTTGAGAGCACCCATAGTGAAAAGCACGTATTGAAGTGGATGGAAGAAGTTGAAAAGTACAGTGGTTCATGCTAATTCAAAGTCATTTCTGAATCTGGCTTGAAAAGCTATGTTCAATAAAAACCTCAAAATGGATACAAGGTGCATTTCCTGGTTAGCAGGTAAGATCCTTTTAACATTAGAGAGGACCTGGAGAGAGTTTTTTCCTGTGATTAGCTTAAACAGATTTCAGCGTGAGCTGCTGCTGAAGTGGGTGAACCTTGTCTCCCCAGTGTTGTTCCACTCCAGTATGTTTCCTCCATGTTTTCTGTGTCAGCACCAGCAATACTGTGACGATATGGGAACTGGGATCAGCTCAGAGATCTAGCTGAAAGTTAATCCAGTAGAAAGAAGCTTATCCAGCTCCTTACATGTCTGCACATGCCTTGTGTTGATGCAACGGGAGCAGGGACAGGGTCGCATGGTCAGGAGCTCAAAAAGGATAGGGTTGTCCATTCTAGCTCTAGCGTGGCCTTAGATTCAGAAACTGCACCTTAAATAGTCTCTGGAAACTGTATGCAGTGGCAGTGTTTTCAGTACCTATATTCCAATTACTGCCTATGTTTAGATTATCAATCCAAAAATGATTATGTCACTTGATATTCAAAATTGGTGTCCCAGTTCTCTTTATATAACTTTATAGTAGGAACCCTCTTGGCATTCAAACAATTCACTAAGCAAGGAGATGGGAATGTGTTGGCTCTGAGTGCATTCACTGATACTCTAATTGACTTTTATTATCCAGTCAATAATGTGGATCTATAGTGCGTGATGCATACCGTTGTTAAGTATTCATTCCATACCCTCTGATAGCCCTAAAGATGTAGGTGCAGCGAGTGTTGTGATATGTATTAGACATAATCAGTGCGAGGATATAAAAAGTCAGGCACATGAAAATCATGAGTTTGGCTTGGTATCCAGAAGATTTTTATTTCAAAATAATGAACTTGGGATGGTTCTCCATGTTATTTGGGTTATTTAACCCGAACTCAAATCATGCTTTCAAGCATTTCTCTATAACTGCTACAACCAGGAATATTTGTTTGTTTGGTTGTTTTTTTATTTACAAAACTAGTCTTTTCATGCAATTACAGGCTTCAAGGAGTTGAGACTTTGAAACCTCCCCACTAATAATATGAAATAAAACTTGCTGTACAGACTGTTATATAAGATTTATATATGGTTCCTAATAAGCAGAGCATTGAGACCATAATCCTTTTACGCCAATGAAACCCGGTAAAATTTTCTGCAGAAGTTTCAGTCCATCCTGTCCTATATTTTTAGGTTGAACTTATCACCTGAAAAAGAATTAAAATTGTTCAATGTGTAGATGTGATAGCAATGAGTAAGGTATAAAAAAGATTAAGAGAAAACTCATTGCTGGGTGATAGAAAAGCTTCACTTCAGTTTGGGAACACAAGGAGATGGAGAGAAGTGTCCAGGTTGTATAAGTAGTTACAGAACTTCTTCCCTCATGTAGTTCTTCCAGTTTACTTGCCTGTCATCTGCCTTTAAGACCAATGTTAGATAAAGCTTTATATTATTGTCCGTCATTGTCTCTGCATTTGTGACATTTCAGAAAAATGATTTTCACATTAACTGTCTGTGTTTTCCTTTATTCTGTGGAGGGAAATATTACTTACGTTAAGGTTGCTTTGAGACTCTGATAGACTCCCAATTAATTAGTTGCTGTTGGCAGATACGTATGTTGTAAATAAAAGCTATAGGGTTCCTATAGAAAGGTTGATTTAATACCTAACAAAAAGGAAGGACTCCTGTGTATTACTGAATGTAAGTCTGAATGTTCAGGTGACCTAGAGTAGTGGATTTCCACAACACCCATTTCCAGTCTCTCATACAGAAATGGTACTTCAGGGAGGGATGTGAGGACAAAACACTGAAGTCCCTTACAGATTCAAGGATGCCTGAAGGCTGTCTTGGGATCACAGTTACCCACTAAAGAAAGCCCCATGCTGTCTTTAATTTGTGGAATAAAATCACCAAAAGACTCCTTCATCAGGTATGTATCACATCCTTTTTTTTTTTTTTTTTGTTGGTAAATTGAGGTGTTAAGTAATAATTAAATATTGATTATGTACAGATGGCACTGTAATGTTGACTCCTTCATCAGGTATGTATCACATCTTTTTTTTTTTTTTTTTTTGTTGGTAAATTGAGGTGTTAAGTAATAATTAAATATTGATTATGTACAGATGGCACTGTAATGTTAGTTAAACTTTTAATAAATGCAGACCCAGTTGAACTATGAAACTATAAACTACCTTGTTACAGACCCAGATAAGCATCTCATTTTCAGTGTATTCCATAAACTTTCCAAACACAACTTTTATATAACATTTTCTCATAATGCACTAAGCATATGCAGTCCAATCTTCACTGACCCTCTGTTAATATTCATAACTCATAAATGATGATTTATTTTCAGTAGGAAATGTGTGGTTGGTCCAGATGTTCAAACAAAATGACTCCCAACAGGCTGGCAACACAGGTTAATTCAAGAATGGGTAGGTCTAAATTTGTGTAGAACAAAATTTGCCATAATTCAAAATAAGGATGCAATGTAAGAAAGGCAGTAAAACGCGAAAGAACCAGAAACAAATTGTTTTGCTTCTAGCTTTTGAGTATGAGGAACATATTATGTGCCTTCTCTACATTATAGAGGTATAAAATATTTATAATTTATTTAATGAAGGTGATAAAGTAGTCAAACAGAATATATTTGTAATATCAACATTAATTTTTTTTTTTTTTTTTGCTTCATTCAGGAAGGAAACTTAGGGTTTCGCTAATTGTTGATAAATGCTATTTAATTGTTGGTTTAGTGCTATTTGCATTCCGTGTATTCTGTTTAATTTCTTATCCTGGAAGTCAACATTGACTATCACTAACACCAAAAAGTTTAATCTAACATCTTCCTTTGATTATTTAAAAGCCTGTTGTATAATCTCTCTGCCTTGCAGCCACAGATCAGGGATGGGTTGCAGGTAGAATGTTTTCTTGCTGCAAAGCTTCATGTGCATATTCGCTTAAAGCCTTTAGAAGTGTCTAGGCAAGGCTGTAGAAAAGGAGGATCTTTTTCTGTTAAATTAGGTGGGTTTTGATACTGACTGGTTAGCTATAACTTATTTATTCCTCAAGTTGTATTGTTTTGAGGCCTAACATTTGCTTCTGACAGCTCTGGACTGCAGCATTATCTTTCTCAGGTCTAGTAAGTTTTGTACCAAAGTATCCCATTAAAGAGTTAATCCTCATTTTTGTGGAGCCACATTTGGTATTCACAAACTGACACCACAAAATGTTAATAGTAATTGACAAAATCTCCTCTATTCTCTGACACCTATCTTCTAATGTGGAAGATATCACTCGCTTTGTGAGAAGAGCTTCCTATACCATTAAAAGTAAGAGGGATTTTTATGCTCAGTATGTTTCAGGAATAGGCATACACACAGCAAATACCTTGATTATTTATAAATAATAAGAGGATGCAAAAAAAATGAGCTCAAATTCTCTTTGCATTTTATTATTTCCTTATCCTTATGTATGATGTGGTAACTAGTAGCTCATATACACTTTGTAATATTTTTTATAGAAAGACACAGCATTTGAACAAAATAAATATTTTTCAAGACACCTTGTGAAGGTTTTGTTTTCTACATCTCCTATGTGAGATTTTTGAAGGACTTTAACTGATATATAAAGCATCGCCAGAGTGCTAGTATCTTTTTATTGTTTGCTTTCATGAGACCTGTTTGGGCATCAAGACCTGTTCCATTCTTACAGGATATTTGTAAGGTTGTCAAAGTTTCACTCAGTTTCAGCAAGCAAGCAAACAAATTGGTGAAGACAAGTTAATAACTGTCTCCAGCCTTGAACTGAACCAGATCTTCAGCTACAGGCACAACATAGCTATGCCAGTTATGAAACCCACTTGCCTTGTGAATGTAGAGGGAGCATAGTGCTCTTTGAAGGTGTCCTATAAAACTGGAGAATGTTGGCTGCAAACAGTCCTTGCACATAACCAGTTTACCCTCTGTTACCTTTCATTCGTATCCTTCATTCATCCTGTTGTCCTTCATACCAAGTTTATGACCAGGTACCACCAACCTTTATCCTATGCTGTACCTGATGACATTCTTTGTTAAAAAACAAAGTAACATTAAATGTCACATTCACAAATAGGCTAAGTGTAATAGAATTTTTCCTGGTGTTAACATTTAATTAAAATTTAAGAAGAGATAGTGAAGTATTCACTGGAAGCCTTGAATGAGTATTATGAACAGGTGAGTGCTTATTGGCACCTATACACATGCACGCACACACACACGTGTGAATTTCTGAGGTAATTTTTAATGTTAGTCTCATTTTCATTATGATCTGTTTTAAGCATATGTAAAAGTACAGAGTTCCTCTTGCAAACTACAAATGTTAAAGGTCAGTGTAGAAAGTCAAGCCATTTTCAACAGCTAGTGATCTTAGAAGAATTGCTGATGACATTTCACAGTTGTGGAGTAGTAAGGGATTCAAAAATTCATTTTCATTGTTCTTCCAAAAGGGAAGTCCTCTATGTTGCAGGATAGTCCCAAAGTATTTTCACAGTATAATTTTAAAGGAGGAAAAAAAGTAGGGGGGAATATGATAAATGTAGAGGTTTTAAAGTGAATGAGAAGGATTTGAATTTTTTTAATTTTGTGAGAGAGTCTGGGGAGTGTGAGTTTGGATTAACCAAGACAGGAAGTCAAGGAAACAAAATCTAACTGAAATATTTTACTGGTAGGCTATTTTGAATGTAAATCACTTGCAGCTTCAAATAAGACTCAATATACTTGTAGTTTGGGAGAGGTAAATGGAAAAGATGATAAAAGTGATGTTTTTACTTTGATAGAGGAAATGTGTCTGGCATTTGCAATTAAGATTCTCATCTTTGGATTTCTAGAGAATCTTGAGGTGCTCTTAAAAGACAAAGTGGTGGCTGTATTTATGTATAATGGTTTTGTCTCATTTGGGCCATGGAAGTATGTAATTTTTTCCCATGAAATTGTAAATTTGGGATGCAGTAACATTTACAGGCAGATTACAGAAACTTTATAGTATACCTCTGCAAACTTCTTTACTATGCTATTCACATAAACACTGTTAAGAAGTGATGCATTGTTCTGCTTCACATCTGAGAGAATAGATATGATGGGCAGACAGTCAAAGTAATACTGTAATCTGTTGGGGAATGCCTTGCAGATAGGTTCAGGAGCATGTGGAAGAACACAGAAGGGTGCGCAAGTAGTACCATTGTATATGAGGCTTTCTGCACTACTGAAAAGAGTTCAAATTTGAACATACAAGAGTTTGAGAAGAAAAAGTGGTTTTTAAAAATCCTAAATCCTCTAAATACAGACTTTCCTGTTGTGTACAATTTTAATTGCAGTCTACAGTACAAACTAATTAGTGCATACGTTTCATGGTTTAGCTAAAAGTTTGGGATGATGCTTTCCTCAGATAGAATAACCTGTCAGAAAAGACATGTAAACGTAGTATTTACAGTAATTACTCACTATGCATTTAGTAGTCTCAGGTGTACTCAGAAGCAACTACATCAAACCTTGGTTCCATTTTCCCTTGCTTGATTCCTCTGTGGGAAGATGTGGGGGGGATACACTCACAGTCTCAGTACAATTGCTTGCTGTATATATCTAATTACAGACACTGTAACTTACCTGCATATCAACATTTGAAGGGGAAGAAGGCAACCTTCTTGCATGGTTGCCAGTGTAGTTTGCATGTACTAATAACTAGAAAAGCACAAGTAGTCAAAATTGTACTTAGAGTATCGATGGGTAATACTATCAAAAGGATGAAGTGTTTTCAATACAGAAAGAAACATTTCTGAGTTACTGGGAAAAAGAAGCTGTCAGCCAGAATAGGTGCTGGGAGAAGTGTGTTTGTATGTGATTTTGTGTGGAAGCATGCAAGACGTTGGCTTTTGAATGCTGTAACTGGACCTGTCTCGTTCTAGATGTCTGTTGGACCTGTGGAGGACATTTCGTTAGAAGTGCTGCCCACATAGTCCTGCATGTTTGCTTTGTGTTTTTCACTGGGAAAAACAAATGTGTACATATTTAGGTGAACAGTACTTCAATGCAAAATTCTGTGGCTTCTTGTTAAAGGAATATACAGGGTGTAAAGAGTCCTGAAAGAGTTGCATCATAAATACCTTTTGTCTGTGAAATGTACTATCAGTGTGTCCATTGGTCATACAAACTCTAAGTGACTTTGATTTAAAGAGCAATTCCAGCTTTTCTCAAGGGATGGTGAGAATAATGGCACCTAGAATACCACATGCAAACCAGAAGATAATTTAATTTACCAGCCTATTCATCACAGCCGTCATTTTCTTCGTAATTAAAATCTGATCTCTGAAGAACAAGCAGCTCCTGAAGATCAGCAATACTGCACCTTGCTAGATTGTGTCATTCAGAAAAAAAGTCAGTTTAAATGTCTAACATGAATTATGATTTGTTTAAGAGAGTGCTACTCCTGGCTTCTGTGATTTAATGTGGTTAGCCTTTCAGAAAATGAAAGCTATATTTTAATAGCTCAAAAACAGGATATGTGATGTGTGGGACATATACAGTGTAATTATGAAACTAATGAGGGGTGGCTTACCAATGTGATTGGTGAAGATCTGCTCCAGTAGCTCCTGTTAATGAACTGTCTGTCTATGCCAACGCTAAGCTTGGAAGGGTTTATATACTGGACGGTTGGTTAGATTGGAATGAGAATCTTCTCATGATCCCATAAATGAACTGGGTTTTATGGCAGTTATACTTGTCTTCAAAACTAACTTGACTGAAAATCTATCTACTAATTCTTCTTTGAGCGTTAAAACACATCTAGCATTAACTTGTGGTAACTATCAGTATTAATACAAGTTAAGAAAGCCTCAACTGTGTCACAGAAACAAACAACAGAACCATATTCCTGATCCAGCCTGTGATTGCAGCAAGACCGTATGTACTGACACAGTGGAACTACTGGTGTACTTACATGCGAAAGGAGCAAAAGTCAAGTATACCAGTGATCCAGCTATACCATATCTGACAAAGAAAAAGTATTTCAAGGGAACACATAACAAAGACTGTGATGAACCATTATGAAATTACTTGACTACAGGAGAACTTGACTGTAATTTCTTTAGCTCCAGCAGTTAGTCGTTCTGCTTTCTCCTCTCACTTACACTAATGCAACCCTATTGATCTTGCTAACTCCAGGTTAGCTATTAGCAGCCGTTAGGTACGCAGCTTAAGTGTTTGACGTACTATGGTTATAGGCCACTGGTTATCATTTACAGCTTAAAATATCACTAACGATTATCAAGGTCCAATGTATGCCACAGCAAGCTGAACCCAAATTTTACAGTAAAAATAATGTAGCAGATTGCAAAATGTATGGCCACTTTAGGAAAATTAAAACAAACAGATTTTTTTATGGAAATTAATATGAAATGAAACTGTAATCTGTAAGTAGTCTTTAAGCCATTATGTTGGTCTTAAATACATATGCATTAGTGTGTCCTAAAATTTTTAGCAATGAAGGTGCTAGAAATTTCTGTACTGACAATTCATTGCAGAAATTGTTGAAGGGAGAATACTCATCTGAAGGTTCTTTCACCTTTAGGATATAGCTGGGTCTTTCCCCACATTGAGTGATATAGCAAGTAACTTAAGTAGGTGGGAGAAACCCATGACTTTATTCTTTCTTAAGCATCAGCAGTAAGTGACTAAAAAACTTGAATCATCAGCTTTAGGTTATGTGCTTTTCTTTACAACTGCAAGTGTTTAAATGCAATTATTATTGTTTTGTTAAATGAAAGCCTAAATAACAGAATTTATTTCTGTTGCAAAGTTTCAGTTTTGTGGCAAATACTTATACATTTGACTTAAATGCTAAATTAGTGACAGAATTTGGCATTCTCATCTGAGGACATGCTATTTGGAAGCAAAATTAAAAGGAAATTGGATTGCAAAAAGCGTTTCAATTACTGGCTAATACAACTGCATGGAATGTTCTTCTTTCCCTACTGAAAGAGATGTATGTTACCCATTAAGTAGTAAGCAACAAGAACCTTCCTTATCACTGAGGAGAATAGTGTCCACTAGAAGTTAAAGACTGGTTAATTTGCTTACCTTAGTTGGATTTTAGCTGGGGTCATTTTTATTTCTGGATTTATTATCCATCAAAAATTACTGGTTTCTTTAGTTGTTCTGAGAACCAATCTGAAAGATGTGGCTGGAGTCAAGGCATTGGAAGTAATGAAATACTGACATAACAAAAAAGCACCGTAACTGAAAATTAATGGATACCTTTTATTGGATTTTTCTACAGGGGAAAAAGGGTAAGGTAGTTGAATGATTATCTCACATTAAGGATGCTCCATTCCAAGCCAGAGTTGAGAAGTGTTGGCATAGGAGAGCATGGGTGGTTCCAGTGCCAGTAATGCTTCTGACGTTGTAGTATGCTACATCTCCCTCTTCACAGGTCCAGATTCTGTTGTGTTATAAAGGCAAAGCTTCCCCCACCATTGCTGTATCTTGTTAGCATATGCAGGGATGTTAGGCTCTTGCAGTGATATTTAATTCCTGTGCAAACTGCCAGAACAAAGCCTATGCATCACATTACAGGCAGGTAATCCTTTGCATTTCAGCGTGTGTGTTAGTAAGAAAGGCAGTTTATGGTTTTATTTTAAAAAATGGTTTAAATATAAATGGATTTGAAGTATATACAAGTTTTTTAAGAAGAAAAGATTATTGAAAAATACTTTTTAATGTAATTTTTTCATCTGGACTTACTTCACCCAAAAGTGAAAATTTTTGAGGAAATTTTTCTTCAAGAAAAAATAATTTCTTAATAGGATATGCTCCTTCCCTGTGCTGCTTTACCCCAGCCGCCTTCATGGGCTGGTTGTCCCCCGTCTGAGTGTGTCTTTTTCTTGGCACTTCCCTCATGCTTCCAAACCTGAGGCTGTGCTGTTCTGCTGCTTGGGTGGTTTGCACTGGCTGATGTTAAGCATTGCAAAACAGGCAGCTGTCCTTAAGGGGGTTTCTCTGCCGCAGCTCTCATCCTCAAGTGTCCCTGCTTCCACTCCCAATGCCCTCCCTCCCCCCTCCATTTTTGGGGGTTGGGGGTGTCCCCCCCCCCCTTTTTTCAGCAAGACTCCCTCTCCATTTGAGGTGGCCTGTCTTACTGAGACAGGTGAGGGACTGTGTCCATTTTCAAAGGCTGCGTCTGTCTTTCCCAAGAGAGGCTAAGCCAACCAGCAGTTTTTGCATACATTACATTCACTTTTATTTAAAAAACAAACCATAGAGGAAGTCCAAAGCTGATTGTATTTGTCCTCATAGGCAGCAGTTAACATTGAAATGAGGTGAATTACTTACACAATTAAATGTTATTTGAAGCCGTAGAGATTTTATTCATAAACATCATCCATGCTCACTGTTGTTTATCTTGCTTGGGAGAAGAAGGAACTGGGCCTCTACAAAAAGAAACTGGGCTTTATGGAATGTATGCAAGTTACGTGTATGCGTGTGCCATGTTGTCGTGGTTTTTTGGTGCAGAATTAATACAGTGCATTACAGGTAGTAGCAGTGACTATCTGTCACAGCAGAATTAATTACTTGGCTTTAATTAGTGGTTCTGACACTTCAGATGCTAATTTTTTTGATGGGTCAGTTGATTTGTTTATAAGGCCTCAATATTTTTCCCTAGTAAAACTAATTTGATGAGATTTATTCCACTTCACCTGAAGCCCTGCAGAGGCAAGCCATCCTAGGAAAGAGCAAGAGCAAGTCACCGGGAGCCTTTTCCCTGGGAGGGCTGCTCGGGCAGAGGCTCCCAAGCCCACTGGCCTTCAGCAGGGGTTGTCTGTGCACGAAAGAGAGAGTGCACATGCACGAAAGAGTACTCTCCTATGGCCTGTGCTGCACAAAGGCTGTACAGCAGCACTGCTGGTGATGTCTCTTGAATGCAGGTAATTCCCTGCTCCCCCTTTTACACCAGGCTTTGTCAGTTAGCTCCTTCTTGGTTTGCGCATTGCTTTACCAGCAGCGTTTGCAGTGTAGCAAAAGCAGCATGTGAAACTGAGGTCATTTACACAGATATTCATCTGGAGGCTCTTTATTTAAACAATATGCTGAGGAATTGTGTCTGGGCAAATAAGATCACGTTCTGCTGCATTTAATATAGAGAGAATAGTATAGTCAGTTTGATAAGAGTTTTCCTCTACTTTCCGCTGCGGAGAACGAGGAAGCTGGTGAAGCCTAATTGCTCTACAGTAGAAAATATGCACATGTATGAATTGCCAGACACGGTTCACTGTAAGTAGTTTACTTATGTAACTTGACATTTAAATTTTTAAAAAATATTTCCTTATCTTGTATCTTTGCCTCATCCTCTGGATGAGATAATACTGTTCTGCTTCTGAGTACATGAGCTAAACTCTTGTCTTTGTAACAAAGGGATAAAAAGATTTATCATTAAAAAAATGGAGCATAAATAAATGTAGCTCATCATTTTAATCATAGGTCAGGTCATCAGATCTGCCATATTTTGGCACAGCCATATGCCACTTAAACCTAAGTGCTTCCTCTATGAATTAAAATTAGAAAGTATTACTTATTCTTATGTATGAAGGCAAAAGTCTGTTAAATGTTTTAATCCAATCACATGAATTTGTATCTTGAAATATTGCTAGACAGTTGACAATGACTGATTTGATTACCCTGGTTTCATTAGTCACAGAGAGAGTTAGACATTTTGGGAAGTTTACTTTCATAAATGTGCATCTTTAGCTTATAGTCTTTTGCATATCATTAAATTTTCTCCCTATTTCCTTTGCTGTTGTATCATTAAAAATGAAAGCAGTGATGTGACAGGGCAAACAGATGTAAAGGATAGAAAATACGATTTTCTCAGAGATCACGTCCTGGCAGAAGTAAGGTGGAGTTGGTAACACAGTTGGTACAGGTCCTGGTGTTGGCTCTCGTACTGACTGGATCTCACTGGAGCTTAAGATATGATTAAAAAAAAAAAATGCAAACAGTGTTTGGAATTGAGGTTAAATTACGCTGCTGGTCAGGCTGGGACAACCATCAGAACAACAGCCTCAAGTGCTTCTGAGTTTTACTCTGCTTGATCCAGAGCCTTTTAGGGGAGGCTTCCAGACACCAGTAATTTTCTACAGGATCTCATGGTAAGCTTCTGAGCGAGTTATAAGGGATCTGCCAAACTCATAGTTGGGTCATTTGAAGGTGCAATATAAACAAACATTTAAAACATTAATTCAAAAAATAACTTTGAAAGGTGAGAGATCATACCAGTGCAGGGCAACAGCTTTCAAAATAGTTATTAGTCTCCACCTTAAACAGCCTCTTTTTGTCAACTGGAAAAACACATTTGCAGTCTGTTCCATAATAGCCCTTTAATCCAACCAGTCTGTCTCAGAAGCCTGTATACAAACAAAAAATCTAGAATTAATAATCTCAAATGTATGCAGACTTGGAATTGAAATCTTTTTCTCCTGGCTGCATGGCTCCCATATACTACCCCTATTGCTTTTCTTTTTTGAAGAAGAAATTAGTTTGGGGGTTTTTCTCTCATTGTGGAAGAGAGGAAAGTTTTCCAGAGACTTAAATTAGGTATGCAAAATGTGGACATCACTCAAAGATGACACCATATCAGGAATTTTAGAATTTTGTCTGATGTAATAAGTAAGCATTTTACCATCTGCTGTAAAGCTACTCTTTTTTGAACAAGTGTGGCAAGACATTGAACTCAATTTTCTGAGACATTGGAGAAGTAAAGTTCTACTCTGTTATTACAAAGTTTCCTTAAAACTGTCTTAAATAACCACTGGAAAATTTCCTCATTGTGTGGGCTTCTCCCAGGAGCTTCAGCCCCCTTCTTTTACAGAAGGTTTTGTCGTGGCCTGGGGTTCTGTCTAGATTCACACATGACTGGAGAGTCCTTAGTTGCCTGGTATTACTTGTTATATGATATATGTTACATAGTCTTTCCTGGGAGCTGGGCTGGCACAGGTCTGGTTCTAGAGTAGAGAGATGAGCAAAAGGCTACTCAGCATTGTCTTCTCTTTTTGTTTACTGCACTGTTGAAGTAGCACCAAAAGCTTTTCAAACTCTATTTAGAATTTAGTTTACTGTGGCCTTCAGGAATTCCCTGAGGAATTCTTACTCTAATGGCATTTTATTCCGGAGAATAGTACATCAGTTATCCCATCAGTGGGCACAAGCATGCTTTGTATTATCGTGATCGTTTCCCTTGACTGTTGGTCTGGTTGTAGCTGTAGTGATGTCCCTGGCTTAGAAATTGATGACTTACTGAAGACAAAAGTTGTGTAACATAGATGACTATTTTGTTGCAATTAAATTCAGACTGTTAATGATACATGGAGCCCAATTCAACATAATGTTTAAGATTAATTTCACATGTGCTTAAGCCTTGGCATAAAATCGGGCACATGCTTAAATGCTTTCCTTAATTAAAGCTTTATATTTGGACTTACAAAATACTTTTACCTACTTTTCTTTGGGTTTATGAGCTTTTTTTTCCAGTTTGGCACAGAGTAAAGTTAAAATATTGCAAATGAAGTAAAATTGATGGAGATAGGGACACCAGGCTGGCAAGCACATGTTCATTAAAAACAGATTAGCTAAAAACAGACTCTGATAATCCTGTACTCAAGACTTGATACACAAACCCATGGAAATGCTAAACATGTGCTGTAAATAAATAGATTATTAATTTCCTTTATTCCAATATGTGTGCCCTAGTGAGAAATTATATTTCTCCTAAAAGATCATTTTCTTATTATCTTAAGATTGCGCCTCCTTTGCAGCTGTGTGATGTGTAGGAAATAGAGAGATACTTAATAGTATGAAGGTAGAGTTGGTCCCCTGAGAGAGAGAACTTCACACCACAGTCTCAGGTCTGTTAGTAAATACTGCAGCAATTGGCAGATATTGAAGCTGAGGGACGGAGCATTCCTTTAGCCCCCTTTATTCCTAAAATCTTGCTGGAGGAATAATGGCAACACATGGGAGGAGTGGAAATCTATATACAGCAAAGATTGATACCTCATACCACAATGGGAATTTTTAGCTTCCTTCCTAATAAATTTGATTAAGTTTCTCAAGAAGCATCTGAGGTGGAATGAAAAGGGGGAGGAGTGTTTTGTATGAGAGATTTGAAAAGATTCATTACTAGGGATTACGCTTAATGAAACTCATCCTGAGTGTGAGGCCGTGTGATTGGTGTGCTTGATACATACAAATTAAATCTTCTTCTGGAAATATACTAATAAAAAACAATGAATTAAACATCAGGACTAAGAGATGTTGGCTTATTAATAAAATGTAACCCTATTTAGAGAATTCCAATTTACTGAACACAGATGTTGCCAGTAAAATAATTAGAGGAAAAAATTTAGCATCCAGCAGAATATCAAATGTATTAAATAGCAAAGTTTAATGAAGATTTAAAACCGTATTAAAAGTTAGGTAAAAGGATTAGTGGAGGGAAATGTTAGACAGTTTTATGGTATTTCATGTAGCTAAACTCTGGAAAATAAAATTTACTGTTCAAAATCAGTGTTCTGAAAATACATATCAAGGAACACAAAGCATTGCTCTTTAGCTGTAATATATTTATATGTTTGATTTTTAATTTTTTTAAACGAAGGTCTCATGAATAATATTCTCAGTGGGAACTCTGGAAAGTCATACTGCCACAGGCAAAACTGTTGGAGACCAGGCGCAAATTTGAACTGTAGAATGCATCGTAAGAGGGGGATTGTCGGGTATACCCCATCGAGCTCGCACTTTTGCTGCCTGCCTTCATATTCACAGTTATACAGACCATGCTCTTTCTAGCAGACCTTATCACAGTATGTTTAACAGCCACTGATATTGAAGATGTCATTGTAAAAATAGTATGTCAGGAAATATTTTTTTTATATATTTGGGAAGTAAACCTAGTGCCCTGAGCCTTATCTGAATTTCCTGTGTACTGTAGTTCATAGGACAGAATTAGTTGGATGCTGATGCAAAGGTCTAATGAGTTTCTTTTGATGTTTTGAGTGTTGCTTGTTTTACCCTTGTGTTTTCTGCAGAGTCAGTATGCTGGAGGAACTCCTAGGTAAGGATAGCTGGTATTATAATGTCATATCTTAGAAAGGATGAGAATACATCACACCTCTGTTTACTCCTGCTTCTTTTTAGAGGATCTTTGGTTGCTTCTTCATCAGTCTCTCTGACTATACGTATTGTGTCTAACCTTCTTTTGTCTGTGAACACGTTCCCTACTATATTGTAGCTAGTACAGATTGTTGCTAGTGTAGAAGACACAAGTGGCATTGGACTGGCTACTGGGCTCTGTTATTTGTAGCTATACATGCTAGTTGCTAGATCATTCTGAAGTCCTTACACCATGTTTTATTGCTCTACGGTACGTGCACTAACTGGATTACAACTAGTGGTGGTTACTCCTACACATGCTGTCATTGCAGCTTCTGTTTGCCACACAGACGCTGACATTAAGAGTTTAAATACTGATTGACTTCTGAGTTTTGACCACTCAGCGAAGTGATGCTAGTAATCTTTTCAACTGACATGTCTCACTCATCAGACATCCTGTCTCATGGATCAGACTGTTTTAATCAGTCTGTCTTTGCCTGTATTTAGGGTGATTCTAAATAGCAATATCTATATGTTCTTAAAATGTGGGCAGTTGGAGGATGGACCTTTCATTATAATTCTTTTTTGAAGGATATATTATGTTACTTTTTCTCTTAGATCTTTGGCAGACTTGGAAGCCAAAGTTGTGGGTTTGACCAAGCTTTTGCTTGTCCCTGAAGGCAGAAACTGAGGAAATGTAATAATAGTCACTGGAGAATGTTGTCACTCTCTCTGGACATAAGGATTGCTGGTATAGTGATGTTACAGAAATGAAAATTAGTACAATGAAAACATGCAGGAGGCATTGCAAGGAAGAACAGCAATGCAATTCTTGACAGAAAGGCATGGAAATAAAACAGGAAATTAAACAGGGATTGGGAAGAGGACTCTGAGGACAAAGAAGTATCAGAATATTAAGTCTAGCAAGAGGAGAGTAGCAGGAAGTTAGAATGTGGAGAAGAGAGGTCTGAAGAATAGAATTATGTGCTACAGAAGGACAAAGAACTCAGCGTATATTAAAAATAGTGCTACAAAGCATCTTCTGAGCAGTGTTCCATCTACTTTCATAAAATTTTAAATTTTCTTTTTTTGGTCCTAAAGAGCACTGTAACTTTTGGAGTTAATCTAGGGCATAAATATGGAAGTTCATGATTTAAAATCCATAACCTTTCTAACTTTTCAGCCCTCAGAAGCCTTAACCAGCATTTACCAGTAAGTAAAGTTAATTTTGTCCCCTTAATAGAATGGATGACATAATGAAGTTCCTTGGGGAGACAGTTACTAAAATTTGAGGCTGTAGCAGCAAAACTCAAATAGAAAGAATTAATTTAGACTCAGTCAGGACAGCGCCATAGTATGAACTGTGCATCTTGGCAAGGCTGTGTGGATGGGAATAGGTAGCAATGACTGCAAGAAATTGGCCCTAAAACTGCACTGTCAGCTCTGAGAAGTCCCCAGACAGAGGTTTAGGAAAATGAAAATGTGTTGCTGGCAGGAATACTCATCAAATTGGAATTAAGGTGCATTGTTATAAGAATAGAAAATGAGCTCGTGAAAGAAGCACCGCTGGAGTTTCATGCCAGTACTGTGCTGTTTACAGAAACAGGAAAGCCTCAAATGAAGTTCCAGAAGTTGTCCAGGTGCCAACTCTGTTATTTTCTAACTATGTTTGACATAGCAGCATTTTGATTAAACCTCCCATATCAGTTTCCAAATACTTGCCTTTAAACCTTTGTTTCTATCCCTATTTCCCAGACCCATCTCTTCATTCTTCGCTTTGGAAACGTCAATATTTTCAGCAGATAATGATGAAGTCAGGAAAAGTATTTAGGGTCCTCTTTTAAGAAGAGTCAAAATACTCCAGCCTCACACTAGAGAGCAAGGGTTTAAATTGCAAACTTATGTTAATATCATTTTCTTGTGCAGGCCATTAGCAAATTCGTACCAGAAGATAAACTTCACTCATTACAACTTGATATGTTATTAAGATTGTTTATATATTTAAAAGTGGGAAAATGTATTTGTTTCCTCATTACTGTCATAATTAATAGCATTTACACTATAAACAGGAATTTTAACACTGGAAGAAAAAAATGGAACTGAAAATATATTAAGAAGATTGACTGACTCAGGAGATTCCCTGCATTCATTAGCATTCTTGATTTAACTGTGTTAGGAGAGCTAAATATATGGACTGCATAAGTAAATAAATGCATAAGTCATAGAGTGATACATTGTCACTTGGCACTTGTATCTCTAGCTGGGCTTAAAGGAGCACCCTGAAGTTCTCAGAAAGATTTTATAATTTGCACACCCCAGCTAGGTAGCCCAATTTTCTTGAAATATTCCTAAAAGGTTTCCATTCACTCTCCCTTTTCTGAACCGGATTCTGTGCATTGCAGTGAAAGGAAATGAGTGGTCTGAAAAACAGGCTTTTGATCTGCAATTAGTACATTGACTACAATAAGCTTAATACCCTAAATGCCCACTAGCTTTTTCACCTGTGAAGTTACTATAAGATTTAGTGACACACACTTTGTGTTTTCTTTGGTGTACAGGAGGATGGCAGTGTAAAATAGAAAGATTAATCTTTGAATTTGGTTTGCTCCAAGTATGACCCCATTGCAGAGGGTGAAGCAGCTCTAACTACTTTATTTTACTCTCCCCCTTTCTCTAGAGTGTCTCCAGCCTCTGGCATCCAAGAATGCTGGCAGGATACAAAGCTAATTTTCTCACCATTGTAATGCAGTTATTTTGCTACATTCCCTTTACCAAAGTGTGTAAGGGATTGCACATATCAGCCTGAAGTTGTCCTCTGTCTGCCAGGGACGATGAGTTCTGTGTATTTGTATGTGTGCATGTATATGTATGTCCTATTTATTTCTCCCCTCCCATATACAGGACCTGTAGCAAAAAGGAAGAAATCTGCCTGGTTTTAAAGGTTGACAAAGATTGTTCAAGGTCATATTTCAAGCTAGCAAAATTAAGATTTCTCTTGCTCTGATTCCCCCACTGATCCCTGAAGTTATAATTGTTGCGTTTCCTAACATGGTGGTTGTACTTTCATTTCCCAGCATGCCTTTCAGAGGCTGGCCCTGTAACTTTGGCTGAACCAGATAAATGAGATAAATGCAGTCTGATGCTGTGAGTGAATTTTTTTTTTTTTTCTTTTCATGTGTTCTAGCTGATGGACACACTTAATTTCTATTGTGGTTTTCCCTTTTCACAGTCTTCCGGAAATGGTAATTTTTGCAACATTCACCTCTACTTTGAACTCCTCTGTAAGAGTTATTTTGTCAGTCCTAATAATATCAGAAAGACTAATAAGCTGTGCTTTCTAGGTGTTTGTGCAAAATAAACGGGAGATCTGAGTATCAAGCAAGAGTAGGTGAGGAAACTTCAAAGGACAGAAGTGAAGTGATCATTATCACACTTCCTTCGAAACTGTGGAGTTGAAAGCTGAAGCCAGATTAAGACAATCTAAAATACTCCTATGTCAATAGAAGTTATTGTGCTTCATAAAACCATTTTGCTCTGTGACGTATCTTCTTGGAATTACCTTAAAGGTTAGCAGACACTTGTTGTGTCCACCATTCTTTTAGAGGAAAATGCAGATCTGCTGAAAATACTCATTATCCTTTGTGGAAGATGCAGATCTAGTGAAAATATTAATTAACCTTTGAAAAAAATTGTTTCATGCCATCTTGCTAATACCTTTTTTAGTGTACTCTGCCTCTGTTCTAGGTTTATTATGATGTTTGATCAGATGCTTGCCTCAACTTTTGTATAAAAGTGAATGTCAGTTAGTCAGTAGCCTGTGTAATATTTGCGGGCTTTGAATTTCCATGGAATAAAATTAGGCTGGATGATGGCTGGTGACTGTGAAGTTTACTGTTTTTTCCTTTCTAACAATAAATTGTCATAGTCCTGTTTTAAAATAAATAAATAAAAGAAACAAAGGAACTACAATAACCTGTACAGCTCATTAAGGTAGGTCCACTGACATTTAAGAGTCTTTTTCAAATTTCTCTTTCATTTTCAAGTGATAGAGGAAATAACCCTAAAATGTACACGTTTTAGAGACTCGGCGTCTAATTCTGCTAGAATGTCTCTATTATCTATCATGCAAAGAACCACTGAGTCATCACCCAAAAGCTTTTAAAATGAATGGCACCACTGCCATTATATCATTTTATCTTTTATTGACATTCAGGTGTAATTGTTCTTTGGTGGGACTGAATCACTTAATGCTCTCAGAATAACAGCAGTGCATTCCACAGTGAAAGATTCTGTATCCCAAACCCTTTCTTCTTTACCATCTCTAGATATACAACTGGTGAGCGAGTCGTCTGTCTTTGCAAAAAATGCCAAGTAACTTCAGTTCGCTGAGTTGAGTGGAGTAGATTCAAGTCTTCCTAGCTAGAGTAACTTTCAGGATTAGGGCTTGGAGGGAGTTATTATTTAATGATGTAATGGAAATATGAATGACAGGTTACACTGTGCTAGTGCATGGTACAGCACATGGAGAAGGTCAAATATAATTTTTCAAAGTGTGTTGACAGCTGTGGAGCTAAAGGACATTATTTCATAATAGTAAGACAAATGCCATTTTAAGGATTTTTGGAGGTTTTTTTTTTCCCTTTATTTAAAGACAGGTGTTTCTTAAAGGAAGAATTGAACCAGTTGTCAGTGGAGATTTACAAAGTACTTAAAAAAATGAAATTGTACTCTCATCAGGCACTCTCCATGTATTGAGCTATAAAGAAGTGGCAAAAAAATGAGGACATTCTTTTTAAAATTGCTGCTTCAGCTCTAGTGAGACATTATATTTCAGCTGATAAGTGCTAGGAATAATGTTTTGCATAAATATTCCACAATATTGAGCAGATTTTGTGTCTATAATTAGAGCTTTGATTTACTCACAGACAGAATTAATTAGGGAGTAATAGTTGTACTGTAATTCTTCTATTATAACCCAAGCTCATTTCTTCTTCCTCTTGTTAACATCAAAGGTATACAAATATTTCTTTAACCTTCCTTAAAACACTGTAAAAATAATTTGTTTAGAAGATAAATATCCTGGTACTAAATACAAGAACATGTGTTCTGCTGTCCAAACTTAATTTTGTACTCAATTTACACTTGATAGGGTCTATTCCAAGAGTGCTAAAACTCTTGAATGAGGAAAGATATGGAAAGAAAGTGCCTGAGCAGATTGAAGCACAGTTGAATGAAACACAGTAAATCCTGTGGTTATGCTCTGCCACTTTCTTGCATCAGAGTCCTGGGATAAGGAGAGAGGAAACAGGCTGCCTGTAACATCTTTCTTCCAAGTGCCTTCATGCAATATGCAGTAGATTTTGTGTATCATTCACAAAAAAATGTTCCATTGAAAAATGGGAGTTGATCAGTGTAAAGGCTAATGTAAAAGACCTAAGTATGGGAACAAGAGCTACTGAAAGTCATCTGATCTGTTCCTTAGTGCTTACTCTTGTGCCAACTTGCTATCTGTTTGCCTAAGAGCAGCATAAGAGCTCAGCTGCTGGAATTCCTCAGCACATTGTGTCCCCTGTACAGGAGCAGGGCAGGGGTGAGACTTCTAACTACGAAAGAGAGAAGTTTGTGACTTGCCCTGAAATGGCAGTAATCAAAGCCAGATTGCAGCAGCAGTTCCCAGGGGCTTTGGAGGATCTTCTCAAGGTCTTCTCTTCAGATGACAGATCTTCTCTCCAAGCACAGTTAAGGGGACAAGTGCTGGCTGGCCTGGGAGCAAGGTCGAAGAGAAGAGAGCTCATTTGTGGAAGACAGAGAGAATTGAGGTGCACTGCTGCAGCAAAAAATGGGATGTGGCTTTAAACCACCTGTTACCTCCAGAAATTCATTTTACCAAGCTATTATATGCTATGATAAAACTGAGCAGCTGGAAGAATGAAAGGCTGGAAGCAGCTTGTATGATAGCCTGTCCAATATATTACCACCGTGATCTAACAGCAGCCTGACAAGAGATGTGAGTGGCCCATTCCCTGTTCATTTGTGTGAGGAGCCAAGAACTTCTATTTTACGTTTACACCAGCTGTAATAATCGTGGTGATGCTCAAAACAGCAATTACCCCCACTGTTGGGTCATTTTCTCCCTGAGAAACTTTCTTTCTGAGTCATGACCTGGGCAGGTCAGAGAGCAATCCAGGTGTTAACAATTCTCCTGGAGGAATGTGCCTTTTACTGATTTCTACAACCCCAGTGGATGCACTTTTAAAAGCAATTGATGTTGAAGGAACATATAGTTACTGCCGCATTTAATCCAAATTCAGTTATCTTAGACATGTAAGTAAAAGTATTGATTGTCATTTTGATAACTTTTGGGGAGCAGGTCAGAGAGCAATCCAGGTGTTAACAATTCTCCTGGAGGAATGTGCCTTTTACTGATTTCTACAACCCCAGTGGATGCACTTTTAAAAGCAATTGATGTTGAAGGAACATATAGTTACTGCCGCATTTAATCCAAATTCAGTTATCTTAGACATGTAAGTAAAAGTATTGATTGTCATTTTGATAACTTTTGGGGACTTTTTTTCCCCCTTCTCCTCCTGAACTGATTTAAGTTTCTTGTACTTGGAAGTAAGTGTTTTCAGTTGTCTTTGTTAGATCCTTCTCTAACAGAAAAAAAAAAAAAATCACTTTGTAGTTCAACTCTTTGCTCCGAGCACCAATAAACTTAGCACGGAGTCTTTTCACAAAGTCCTTTAACTGACTTTTCAAAGTCTTTAGTGTTTTTGCCTTCCCTATGGAATGAAGTGGACAACTAGGTCCCGGAAAGGAAAAGTAAAGAGTATAATTGTATTTAGGAAGTCAGATTCCTATTCAGCTGACCATCAAGTCATCTTTAGAGGTGAACAATGTGATGCATTTTAATGGGGTGATAAATTGATATATTAGTAGATACATGATCCTCATTCATGTCAAGAGCAGCTTGCTCAGCAGATGTCCTATTTTCAAAAGCTGATGCCTCATGAAAATACACACCAAATGTGCACATACATCTCATCTGACATAATGAATTAGCTTGTGAGCAATGTTTTTTCTATGCAGTCTTTGTACATGTAACGTGTATGTGGGTTTTGCAAGGCATGCATTGGTAGAAACTTCTGAAAATCTACCCTGAATGTCCAGCCTATCTTCTAGTTTCTTTTCATACGTTCTCAGTGTTGTTTCTTAAGCTATAGACCCAGGAATACTAGGTCAGCTGTTGCCTGAAAGTGTAATCACCCTTCTAATATTTAACACTGCAGGTTTCCTTGGGGCAAGTGTATGCTGAGGCAGTGCTCAGTGCTGACAAGCTAGAGGCAAATGACCATTGACTGTTTTGTTTCTTTCAGCCCACTTTGTTTAGCTGGAGAAAGGCACGAGCCAAACTGGCTGAGTTGTGCTCATTGCTTAGACAAAGGCCCCACATGGTGGTAAGCAGCACAAGGCACGCGGCTTGTGTGATTATCTTCTCAACAGTTTGCCTTTTTCAAGCTGCTGCAGCAGCCACGTGGTCTCTGCTCCAGAAAGCCCCACTGAGGAAAGCCATGCTAGCAGAGGGCTGAACAGGATACAAATCAGCCTTTTAGATTTAAAAAAACCCAAAACATACATGCCAATGCGAAGTGCTTCCATTTGATTAAATATCCATTAACTGATACGTTTGCAGGCTGCATCCTCATTTGCTGGTGGGTGGGTCCCATGGCCCAGTCCCCCAGTGGAAATGATTCAGAATACTGTATCAGAGAATTGCTTTGATGAGTCACAAGTTTGCCACTTTGACTTTAATAGAAAAATTGCGAGAAAGTATTTGAGTTATGATTGTGCTGGGCTTTTAAGAATGCATGAGTGCAATTTCTATTCTTCACATTTAATTCAGGTTTTGAGAACAGAGAATAGTATGAGAAATATGGGCATGATTTACTAGTTGCTTCAGAACAGTGATGAAAATGCAAGTGGTGTACCAGTGATGTATTAGCAGAAGAGATTCAGTCATAAATAATAAAGAACACCTCTGAAGGTGACACAGATTCCAGTTGTAGCTCAAATATTTGATGATCTTATGAAAACTGTTTCTGTTTAGATTTAAGAATGGATATAAAATTATACTCCTAAAACATAATTAGCAATATCTCCTTATGGGATTACAATTTATCTCTTAAATGTGAATGTATTGGAATGCATCAGACTGACAGCAGAGTTATCACTACAGCTTCTTGGCACTGCCCTAACAGTTTATCTTGGGATTAGTGGAGAAGTCTAAAAGTCAGTCATTGGCCGCTTTAGTTATTGCTGTTATTCTGGAAATAGGGAGCAACCAAACATACAGAGCCAGAACTACTAGTTCATTTGAGAGTCTTGGTGGCAAGTTCAGCTTTTGTGACAGTCTCTGAAGGGTCTTCTGACACACTTATTTTTGTAGACATTTGCGTCCACACAGAAATGTAGTTCAGTGGGGTCTGTAGACTGTATTTGTCAATCCTGAATTTCAAATCTGAAAGTTGACGACACATGTGCTAGGCGTGCTCATATCAACTCTACCATGCTTGCTCTTGGCTGTGATAGTTGTGCAGCTAGGTCCAGCGTCCCCTCTAAGAACTAGATTTTCTGTGCAGGCTTCCTGGGAAGGCTGGACTTTGTACTTGCACAGGGAAGTCTTACACAGATAAATCAGAATCAGATAAGCTGTTTCAGTTACATAGTAAATTTCCCTTAACCTAGGGACAGGCTTCTGTTATATTATGTGACCAACAGTTTTGAACTTTGATCTTTTTTTTTCAAGTAGTAAATCTACAAAAGCAATTTTCCTGAGGGTGACCAAATATATAAGGTAGCAAGTTCTGATCCCTGTGGAGTCCAGTGGCTTGGAAGAAGTCAAGAAAGTCAAAGTTCTTCGTGGAATACCCGTTCTTGTCACCTTTTTCTATTTTTAGATTATTTGCATGTCTCAACACTGAAAGGCCACTACCTAATTTATTGCTTTCCAGACTTCTGACCATTTGAGAGGCAGAGAGCTCCTTTTGTTCCCTACTATTTTCTGTACCAAAGGAGCTCGATTAAACCATAAAAGAATCAAACTTTAGTAATTAATTAAAAAAATGTTTGATATGCAGTTTATCTTACGATGTTATATAGCAGGTAGAAGGTTGTTTGGAATACAACATGGTATAATCCTTGCTTGTAAGGAAGATGTGGTAGAATAATAATTTTTCAGGAATCAAACCATTAACATGGCAGCTAAAATCAATCAGAAAATTAAACCTGTTTGTGGGGTTTACCAAAAACCTGTGCTTCAGCACCTGGAAAACATTTCCCTAAATTAGTAAGCCAAGTCTCTGAATTTAAAAACTTGTGCTGTCCGTCATCATTTTCTAAAAGGAGGGAAATAACAGTTTCTTACAATTTACCTGAAAGACCATATACTTTGTTCATAATTTCTCGTGTGTGTGTGTGCATGTGCGCACGTGCAATTATACAGCAAATTCTGCAGTTTCCTTGCACATAAAACAACCAGATGAGGGATACTGTTGTTAAGAATTGTGGACTTTTCGGTGCTAATCAAGGAAACTACGAGACAGCTAGTACCAAAGAGTAATGTGAAAAGGAAAAGGCTCTACACCTAGTTCTTAGGCCTACACTCATGTTTTCATGCCGAGCAGCTTCCTGAAGTTTTGAGTTATTCAGACAAAATTCACACGTGAATATTAATGAGAACATGATATCCTCACCGTTACAAGTGTTCAGACCACAAAACTATTTTATACTGAATATTTAATGGCTAATCATTCATCATCTCTTTGTGATGATTCAAAATGTGACTACATGGCAAATGAATTCTGCAGTGGTTGGTATGGTGTCAAATAAACCACGTTCTTTACATCCTCCAAGAAAAGTCGACCATGGGCCAAAATTTCTGCTGCAGTATATATTTATAGTTGGTAGAGCTGCTCAATTATTGTGATCTGTAATTCTTGAACAGTCAAAATTATCTGTAGGCTCACCAAACAAAGATTTACAATCAAAGTGCATCTAGCAGAAACCTGACAGTGTCCAGGGTTCCCATGCTAGATGGAGTTTGAGCTGGAGTAAAATTTCCTGAACCTTCTTTTGATGTGTGCAAGTTTCTTAAAAGAAAAAAGCCCAGACTACTAAAGCTCAGAAAACCAAAAGCTTTTCTTGGCTTATCAACCCAAGACTTAGTGTAATAATGAAGATACTCACTGCATACATTTATTCTAATCACAATTCTCTGCAGGGTTCAATAGAGCTTGATATATTTCCGAGCTTTCCTGGAGCAGAGCTTGCATACCTTTAGACTGAAGTACTGCAGGAAGGACAATTTGGATTATAACATTGCAAACAGGTCTATTTGGCATCTGGTTTTGATGAAGTTTGGTAATTATGTTTTTGCAGTATAAAATTCATACACATGCTCTGCTGCTGGATTTGAGGCCACAATTGTATATTGCAGTTATGTAATTAGTAATATGTAATTTTGTCTCCAGACCTGAAGTGAGTTCTTTTGGAAGAATGATTTCTAAGACTTTGGTATATGAGGTTGAAATTGCTGGAATTTTCAAATACAACTGCTCTTAGACCTTTTAAGGCTTTGAACCTTGGGCTTAGAGTATTCAGTTTCAAAGATGAGTGCCTCTTATATGTTTAGATGCACAGTATATTTGTAGCACCTGTGATAACGTTCGTACTGGAAAGATCCTAATAGATCTGCTGAAAATGCCAAGATGAACAATTTAGAGAGAAAGAGTGAGAACTGTGCTGGGCCTCAAATATGCTCCATTTCTCAAGTTTGTGAACTTCAACGGTAAAGTGTACATATATGAAAGAGAAAGTATCACCATAAATATATTGCAGAAATTCACACTATGAATCTTATCCTGGGGGGGCGGAAGTTTCTTCAAATCTCTTTGTTCTAGCCAGACTTTTATGTTGCTGCTATGGTTAAGAGATCTGCAGCCTTTACTTTTCCACGAATTAATCACCTTGCAGTTAAAATCCCTCATCAAGATTGCATGCCAAAAAGGGCAATAAAAATAATAATAAAAAACTCCAGCAACAAACAAACCTGAAGAGACCGTAGCAAACCATTAAAACTGAGTCGATTCAAAATAAATCTTTAAGCTTTCCCAGTACCCAGTCAGAATGAAGAAACTTTGTTTTCTTGCCAGCTATTTCTATGGCTTATTCACTGTCGTATCCAGCTGCCTCACTAATGTCAGTTATTTGCCTTCCCAGTTTGCCAGTCTAATTCATTGCAAGGTGTATAGCAACTTGCCAGAGAAGTCTCTAGCAGTGTAGCATACTGAATCTGTGTGTTAGCCACCGGGTCACCTTACCATATTGACATCTGCAGAATAAACAAGGTACTAGCTATTTGCATGTATTTGGGGAATGTGATCTCCAAATTGGATTTTGGCAATACAAGTTGCATTTATTTAATGGCCCCAACTTTATTACTCTGATTTGAATTGACATGACATTCTAATATTTCTGAAGAAGTGATTTAGGTGCTGAAAGATAGTTGTGGTGCCGTATTAGACACCTGATCCACTGAGATATCCCTGTCAAGCCAGCAGATAGAGCACAGGACTGGCAGTAGACCCATGCCCTCAGGAGTGGTAGGGGGATCCATAAGGGATCTAAAGTGGTACTGGCTGTGTGTATTCAGACAAGGGAATTCCACCTTAAATGTCATTAAATTAAGGGTCTTGATTAAATCAGAGTCCAGTTAGGTACCAGAAGTGTCAAAAGCGTTAGGAAAAAACCTTCTGGTCTGAGTTTAGTATAGTTGCTTCTGGGCAGTGCTGTTTTGCTAAAAATCCTTCAACGGGGTCATGTGTGTGTGCAGTGTAAGACCTCTACTGGGATGTGCATGTGTGCTGCCTAAGGCTTCAGTTCGCAAATGAATTCACAACTCCAGGATTTTAATTTGACACATAGTCACAGACTTGAGATACCGCCTCTAAAAAGGGGTCTCTGTGGAGGAACTTGTTTTCATTTCCATTTACAGAATCAGAATTAATGAACTGAAAGTGTTGGTAGGCATTAATGAAAGGTGCTTCTGTTAGAGTGAAATAAAAAAAAGGCATAACTCCCATGCAGAAGGATAATGCTTCAATTTTTACTTTCTAAAGAAATTTACAAAGCTGCTATTAGTACTGTATGGAATGCCTTCCTCTGGATGCTCTACATACAAATAAGAAAATGAGGTCCCTGCTTACATGAAAAGTAAGCAACATGTAAATAAAAAATGGGGGAAAGATGCAGCAATGAGGAAATGAGCAAACTGGAATTTAACAGGCACCTTGCAAGTCACGCTCCTTTCCTTCTTAGTCTGTTGAACACTTCCATGAGAAGGGATTTATGGGCTTTCTTGAGGAAAGATATTCTATGAAGCAACTTAACACAGTGCTGAGAGGTGTTTCACACAGATTTGGATGGGAGTTTTGGGCCCAGGTGACTCAGCGGGAGAAAATTTAGCAGCCTAGAATTTCAATGAGATAACTGCCTTCCGCAGAGTTTCTTTGAAATTTAAGTATTCAGCTCCTTGAGGTTTATAGAGACAACAGATGGAAAAAGAAAGAAGAAAAATGTAAGTTGTTTAGTGTGCTTTAGATGGGGAGAAGGAGCTGGCCCAAAAGCATATGAAAATCATTGGAAAGAAAGGGGGCTTTGGGAGGAGGAATAGCTGACTTGAGAAATATAGAGGTTACAGTGATCGTGGAAATGCTCTCTGTAGAGTGTAAGCTGAGGTTTTCAAGCTGAAAAACATTTTTCCACAGGAAATATGATATGAGTCTTGAAAAGTCGTAGAAAATTATATCTTAAATAAAAAACACAACACATCTGTTTGTGTGTGTTTTTGTAAATGATCACTTTCTGGGAGTCAGGTACAGTGCTGTATGTTGTAGTCAAATACACAGATTTTTTTTTTTCAATATATCAGCTTTTCTAGACATGGAGTTTGTAGTTAACTGAACACATAAAAATGACTGCATGAACACTAAACAATCTCCTGAGCAAATATTTTTGATTTGGTTCAGCAAGGAAGAGTAGTTACATTCTATAACAATGAGTGAAACCCTATATGTTGCAATATAGTTTCTTTAGGCTTTTATCTACCCTTTCTTTATTTCACTCTAAAATGAACATGACAGGACACAGCCTTGAGATCGCCAAAATGACAAAACAGGGCAATCTGTTTTAAAAGAATTGACATTACTGAGGGAGTCAAATCCAAGAAAGGATCAACCATTTATTTTCACTGTTGGCTAAAGCAGGAAGGCATTATGGTCTGTACTAGTGGTCTCTCTCTGCAAATAGCATGTAATTGAAGACTGAACATCAGTGTGTCACAGACACAGGAGATTAACAGCCCCAAAAATGACTTGTATCACCCACTTAGGTGGGTTAGTGCTGGATTTATCTTGTCCTTTGGCACAGAACGATCATGAGGATGTCACTGGACTTGATATTTGCTTCTTGTATGAAAACTCTGCACTTCCTTCCTGTACTGGCATCTGCTGTAAATGCTATTGATATTAAAGATATTGTTATGCAATGGTACAATAATGTAATGTAATGGTATAATAATACCATTCTTACATAATGGTATTAATACTTCACCAGCATTAAAGGATGGCATTTTAGCAGTTCATTTGGCCCTGTGATTTATGCATTGAAATCTGAATGCAAGTTTTTTGTTTGTTTGTTTCCCAAAGCTGGAAATATTTTCCCTAGATGTGTTTATCTTGTCTAATTTACTATAGCATTTCTGTCCAGAATTAACTGCCAACAAGGACCAGCATTAATTTGTCAACAGGTGTGGGTGTGTAAGCTTATTATAAAATGCCTACAATCCAGCATTGATCAAAAGATTACAGCTTTCATCTGTAAATACAAGGGATTAATAAACTGATGGCATTGCATCTTCCTTGTCATTTCTTGATTTCACACTGCTTGGGGTGCCTATGCTTCACGTCTTTGAAGGAGATAAGCTAGCAAGTGCACTAGTGGGTGCAAAGTGCTGAACCTCTGTATTCGTAGCAGGAACGGCTTTCGCTATTCTCTTTGTGTTGTCATCTCCCTTAGTAGTCATAAAATGCCAACATACAAGGGTTATGGTCTGTGTATTTATAGGTATGCATAAGTTGAGGTCAATATAAAATTAGAAGTGTAGTTCAAGATGCAAGGATAAGAAGAGAATCGTAGGTAAAGCCAGTGAAATGCCTTCTCATGCAGAAATTTTGGAATAAAATGCTGAATAGATTTCACATCCTAGGCTGGATTTTCTTTATTTCATACATAGTATGCCTAATATACCTGCCTGTGAGGCGTACACAGAGAGAATATACATATGTCTGTGAGCAGCTGTTTTAATGCTGGAGAAAGAACTACTGTAAGGCAGCATCAGTTATTCTGATACTTTACAACACTTTACATTTTTAAATGGTCTTTCCTCCCACTTATTTATTAATCACTTCTGAGTTAGATCTCACAAGCCATGTATGTAACAGGAAAGAAATAGCATGCTCTATGAAGACTGATAACTGCCCAAGCAAACTGAAAAGAATGGTTGAAAAGACATTTGCAGGACTTTTCTTTACTAATTATTCAGAAAATAGAAAAGTTTCAGGCCATAGCTATTCAAGACAGCACTGAAGCTATTTTAAGTAAAGATATATTCCTGAGTCAAGGTCTGCAGTGAATTAGCAGCTGAGGTGGCATGTAAACCATTCAATGCTAATTTCTACTTAAACAGTCTCATTGTGGATTGTGCTCATTCATTCTTATGAATTCTCTTTAGAAAAAAAATATTCAAATGCCTTCTGTTCCAGATCGGTATGACTTATTTAGGTGTTACTTGCTAAAGATATGTTACCTTTCAGGCAACATCTGTGCAAACTTTCATCAGAAAAAGGCATTGGAGTCCTTCGTTACCTGTGCAGGCCATCTTTTTTGACTCTTAATGGGATGCTTGAGTCTCAAATCAAATATAGTTACCGAAGACGGTAAAGTGCAAACAACTGTATGAAGTACCTTTGCATTTTGAACATGAACACCCAAGTCTTGCGTCCAGTTCACTTTGATGTTTGGATGCATTTACTTTCAAATAGAAACCCTATATGCAGCAGAGCATGATCTTTTTAGGAAATTAATTACCGTTCAGTTCCTAAGAGATCTAAGTATCAGGATAGTTATGGGAATTTATAACTGGCATTAATTTCCATCCTTTTTGTGTGGCATCTGCATGTACACATAAATCACTCAGCTTTGGGTATAGTGTGGCATGCGAAAAAGCAGCTGTGAAATTCAATAGTTTCACAGTGCAGGTTTGTTTTCATTGCTGAGTTCTGAAAAATGCAAATCTATGTGAACTCTTAGTTCTTCCATGTTCCTGAAAGCTGAAGATTTGAAATGGAAGTTCATCTCATTGCTGTGTATCTCAAAATACTCTGTGTAATGCACTTTCTCAGCAGGGCTGTGTAGGTGGTTTGGTGTCTAGCAGTGATGCAGACAAACTGCTACATGCTTGTCTGTGCTATAGTGGTGATCTTTGAAGCAACCCATTGATAAGATCAGAAGGCAGTTTGCCACAGTATTTATGATTGCCCAGGCCCTGTAGATTAGGTTATCATGTGATTTATGTCTAAGGAATTGTATTATGTATGAGTTCAAAAGATATGTAGCCAATTTATATATAGCTACTATTCTTGTGTTACTGGACAGATTTCCCACCTCCAAGCCTTGCATACTTACGCAATTGGAAATTATCTTGTCTTTTTTTCCAGAAAATGTGTCTCACAAGAATGAGGTGGATATCTGGGACTCCCTTGATAGCAAGAAGCTTGATGCTGTGTGGCTGTCATAACCTGTCAAGATAATGATTCTTTGGCTACTGTGTTACTTTTATTTACTTACTTTCCATTATTACTGTTTTGCATTAAATGCATGCTTACCGTGTTACAGGTATACTTTCACTTCTACTCAAGGGATCCCATGAGCTGCATCAGCTCTCCTTACATACAATTTGAAACAACTGATTTTCCCCGTTTTTGACTTGTCATCCCCAATGTGTTTTTCCTAACATGAAGGGCACAGTGCAATTTGTGCTGATGTCAAGGGAAAGTGTGTAGTTATACTATCCTCCAGAAGCAGTGGTTCAAATGTAAGTCATTATTTTCTTCTGAAAATTATTCCCCCTGAGATTCTAACTTTTTGGTCTTAGTTCTTATTGCCTAATTCTCATATTCTGTTTATGGCCAGTGATTTCGGAATTCATTTCTAAAGATTAGATGAGGTAAGTGGCTAGCCATCTCATAAGGGGTTGGGAATAAAACCTGCTGCTTTACATGTCCATGAACATTGAAGGTTGAGTGAGATGTTATGTACATCTTTTGAATTGCATCATTTTAATACATGGAATTCCTCAGGAAGCTGAATTCATGATACTTGTTAAGTGAACAAGTGAAGCTGAGTGAAGGGAGACATTTTAACAGAGGTGAGCTAAATTAGAAATTGGATTTTGTCTGTGGAAAGCTTGATGAGGCTTGGGATAGAAAGAATTGGCAATACTTGAGTAAGAGAAAGCCAACAGGAAGACATCAGACTACACTAAAGTGAAAAGGAAGATGTGACTATGCCCAGCTGTTGGACAGGTATTGACTCAGAAAGCTATAAGCAGCCAAAAGAAAGATTATTTTCTAACCCCTCCTGGATCAATGGATGAAATGCCACTGTGTCTTGCTTACCAAAAGTTTGGAGCCTATGCCGGTAATCCAAAGGCTGAAGGCCACTCACCTGCCAATAATAGTTTCTAAACTTATGACAAAATATATATATATAAAATTAAAATTATATCTGTCATATATATACTTGAATAACAGAAAACTTCTTTCAAACAAATTCATCATTTTGCAACATACAAAATGATAATGAAAAAAGTTACTTTGAATGTTTAGTTCTCTGCTTGTATATAATTACAACATTCCAATTACTGAAGTGTCGTATCTTTACACTATAAAAGCGTGATTGCCACTTGAGAGGTCACATGAATTAATGCTTCTATAAAAGATGGGTTTTATAGTATGATAAAATACTTTATAGATGTTTTAGAAAAGAAGAAAATTGTGGGGAGCCTTTTTATTGTTAGTAAGTACTTATGTGTGTGTGATGTAATATTATCTCACATGCTGTATATTGCAAGAATTCCCATAGATAGGGAAATGGTAATTTGGAAAAAAGAACATGCATCTAGTATATATAAATACTTGTGTTCAAAAGCATTATCATCTTTGGTTGTTAATTTGAAGAATAACTGAAAAGCATGAGGATTTTTCTTTTTCTGTGTCTTGATACCCAAGCTTGCTTGACCTCCAGTAAGAACAAAAGTCCTACAGTCACTTAAAAGTAACTTGTTTCTGATAAATAAAAACATCAGAATAATATTTTTCTCACCCAAAATGTTTTAAATGTGTTTTTGTTTCCTTGCTTTTATTTTAATGAAAATACCTTTTTTCCCTAATTATTGTTTTTTAAAGTTCTACAAATATTTCCATTTCCATTTAGTTTTGCTTTTACAAATGTCAGTCTGGCTGTAGTTTTAAGTATATACATTTTCTCTATCGTCCTGCCTATAAGATTGCGAGATTGGTACAAATGTACTTAACTGATGAACATATAGAAAAATGGGTATTCTTGGATATTTTCAGTCATTTCATTATGTCTGTTTATATAGCAGGCATTGTTTAGGGTTATAGTAGTGTCGAAGAGCATTGTTTCCATACCTGCTGTTTGTCTACAGCTACCTTCATACAGCTGCTGAAGGTAGTCATTGAAATGAGCTCAGTTTTAGAGAGAGAGTGAGCAACCCACTGCTACAGCTCCCCCATGCCCTCTCACATTGCTGAGTGAAGGAGGTTAAATGATTTTCTTCCATCTTTTAAAGCATGTTAAAAATTACGCAGTCTTCTGAAAGGAGGTCCTATTTAAATCTGGCTATTTCTTAGTGAAGCTAAGAAATTTGATTTTTATTTGACGCTTTTATGAAAGTGTTGAATTGATTGGTTGCAAGCGTGATTGATTTTAGATTTAGCATAAGGAAGGCTACGGAAGTTGGACTGCCCTCCCACCTTTTCTTTTTCTGGACAAGGACACAAGAGGTGATATGTTCTGGGCTGCTCTGAATAACTAAGATGTGATTTTATCTCAGCAGTAGGCCTGGTGAAGAACTTAAACGTATGTTTTCAAGAAAATTTCAACATTAAAAATTATTCTGCATTAGAATGTAATATAAATATGAAAAAAAAAAGTTGATAAAGGTCAACCCGACCAATTTATTTAATGAGCTACCCAGTATTTTTTCTACCTCTAAACTTTAAATTTTAATTGAATATAAATTTGTGCTTTCTTATACACATATGAGAGACATTTACACATGAGAGACATTGAAGATTGCCCCATTTAAAGACTGTTGAGTGTTCTCTCCTTGTGCTACTTTTTCAATTGCCTATAATTTTACTGGTGTCTGCCACTTGGGGATGGAATTTTCTATACTTGTGGTCTGCTCCATTATTGTATCAGATCTACTTTGCCCTGCAAAAAAAGGTTCAGAATGAGACAAGGGAAAGTAATTGCTTTTCAGTGTTAGATTTCCTTTGAAAATTTTATGGTACTGCTATATTTTAGAGCAGGACTTGACATTTCATGAGAAGAAAGAAATGCCTTTTATATTCTGCTTAGAAATCCACACAACTTGGATAAAGTTGTAGATATCTGAAAGTTACGGTTTGCACATGCTCAGGAGACACTGCTTAATTTTCAGGTGGGATACTCCATTTTCTCTAAGTAAACCGGAGTTACTTGCAGTTCTGAGTTTGACTTATTTTCCGTATGTTCAGAATTGTGACACTGAAACTGGACTTTCTCTGGAATAGCTTCCCTAAGCATTCAGACAGTATGGAAGATGAAGGCGCTTGATTTCAAAATACAAGAGAGAAGAATTCATAATGGGCTGAAGGTGGAAGGCGAGGAGAATGTATTGGGACGCAACTGAGTTGAAAGGACAATGAAAATAGCCATTACTGGAGAATCGGTTTCTGTGCTATATTTTCTCACCATTCTGTAGCTTCCAAAATACTGTCTGTGAACTTCATCCAGCTGTTTCCAGTCACACTCTCACTGCTGTGTGAAGAGACAAGTGCTATGCAGATCCTTTAAGCAGTGGTCCCTCTTAGATGCCTGAACATCACAGAAGTCCTGTTTGTCCTTTCTCCTCAATTAAGAGCCCCATTTGTTCCTTCAAATAATGACCGGGTTGCTTGTTTACATTCAGTTTATTGGAAGAGGCAGGAGGCCCTGATACGTTTCCATTAATAAAATGTCCACCTAGAAAGAAAAAATAGGAAAAGTGGAGAGTTCTTTGCATTCTGTGTGGTTGCTGATGGCACGAGTAAATCTTCTGCAGGCTTCAGTCATGCACATTCTGTATCAGGGCAGAAGATAAGGAGGGTATTTTAGTGAATTTAAGTATAGCTGCTAGCTCAATTTGAATGTTTATAGTAGACGTTTATTTGTTGCTGATG
This sequence comes from Aptenodytes forsteri, assembly GCF_000699145.1. Taxonomy (NCBI): domain Eukaryota; kingdom Metazoa; phylum Chordata; class Aves; order Sphenisciformes; family Spheniscidae; genus Aptenodytes; species Aptenodytes forsteri. The sequence continues at coordinate 4,380,656 of NW_008796044.1, read as the reverse complement.
TTAGCATGGTTGAGGCCTGCTAAAACTATATTCTCATTTTGCAAGTTTGCTAGTTAGAAAAAATTGGTCTCATTCTCAGCTCTGACATTTTTCTTTCAAGAAGATCAATATTTTGAACAATTCATTTCAGTAGTTGGTTTTTGCAGTTTACTGTTGCTGTTTGGGGAATTGATGACATCAAAAATGTGATGCTCTTCCTCCTTTTTGTAACATAACTTTCATGAGTTTTTCACTTGTCCTCATTGCCAAGCAAGAAAATGGAAATGGTAAAGCCATACGATTAGCTAAAAGATTTGGGAATTTTAGACTAATATTTCAATTTTCCAGAGTTTTCTATATGCTGGTATTTAAGGAAGTTGTTGCATCAATATTGCAAAGATACATTGGATATACTTTTTTTTTAAGTGATAAAAAAAACTTTAATGGATGAAACTTTTATTCTATCTATCTAGATGATCTGTAACTTTCCCCAGTCTTTGCTAACTGGCTACTTCCCGAAAAAGCAAAGCTTCCTCTGGTTCAAATTTTAATGTGAGATTTCTTTTCCAAAAACTGTTTCATTTAGTTTATGGCTATCAATATCAGAATTCTGGAAATACTGAGCACCATTATCTGTGCTTGTAAAAACACATCTTGTAAAAGTAGATGTTTTATTTGGTTAATTGCTTTAAAGACATAAGTATTTATTCTCTTCATTTTAATAAATATTGTTTCTCACAAAATGATAAAAAAGGCTACTGGGTATTAAAGTAAAAGCAGTTAAAAATAAATACTGAGTTGTAATACTTTAAAATTAGTTTCCAGATTCAAAAAAGTTAATAAAGTATGTGGAAATCATACTTCATTATAATAATACTACTGTGTTGTAGAAATACAATATGCATTATATCTAATTATTAGACTTTATTAAATGTTTTCATTTTTTGACCAGTAAAATTGGATTTTTAGCAGCTAGCACTGCAATCTCCAGATACCTGAAATCTGTAGTAGTCCAACACCTGTTTTATAGGTAGCTGACTTTTCACTCACTGCTGAGTTCTCAGAATTCATCCGTGCAAATAGATTTTTCTAGCTGGACTTCCATCAGTTGAACAATCAGCCTTCTGCTTTGTTTCATGGATTTCAAACCAGGAAGAAAAGAGGAGATGTGTGGCTTAATGCAGACTTCTCTGATGCAGTAAGAATGCTTCCACGGGATTTATGGGCCTTACCCAAAGCCCGTTGTTAAGGTTTAAAGCCATTCAGCACCTCTTGGTTGAGATTCATTCAGATTTATATAAATCCCTTCTCTAGATTCCTCCATGCAGAATTATTCTCTTGACACTAATTTTGAGATATTGCAACAAGAACAGTAAAGTGAGAATCTAAACAAGAGGTTAACTACCAAGTTAAAAGAAAAGTCTCAGGGATATAAAAAAAAACCCTCAAAAAACTCCTGAGTTTCACTTAGCTTTAATATAAAAAACATAAAATAGTAAAAATTTTATCAAAAGTGAGTCCAGTTTTTTTCTAAGGCTCTTCAGTCTTTGGAATTTTGGAACAGAGTTTTAGGACAGAAAAAAGAGTGGAATTAGTTGTGTTCCGTACATTTTGTTTACTTCCCATTGTGGCACGTATGTTAGCATTTTATCTAAAGAACACAAGATTTTTCAGAGGGCTAAAACATTTATTTTCTAAAAATAGAATATTAATAGAAAAATGTAGATAAATAAGCAAGTCAGAATGACAAGGCAGTTATTGAATAGGAAACCTTTGGATAACTGAAAGAAGAAAAGCATTTAAGTCAGTGGAGCTTTTTCTTGTACATTTCTTGTCCAAGTTTTGTTTATCTGGAAAAACCATGAATTCTTGAGAGGATCACCTTCTGTTGTGCTGCTGATATTGCTGCTAGTCAAAGAAAATTGAATGTCACAAAGATAAAAATGCATAGTAACTCCACTTCCTAGGGAAGGGTAATGGCATAAGTAAGAACTTTTTCTTTTAAAGTTACTTTGTTCATCACATTTCACCTCCATCTTTTCTCCTTTGATTTCTTCTCCTCTGATAATCATCTGCAGGCTTATGAAACCGTTTATTTCTAGAAAGCAGTCATCAGTTACGTAAACTCATGAGGTGACACATTTATAACTATAAACTTCAGTGTATGGCAGAGTGCGTGGCACAGCTAGAGTAGGAAGGCACTGTTAAAGAAGGAGATGAAATAAGTTTCTTTTTGTGAAGTATGTTTTGTTGTTACAGTGTGGAATAAAAATTGTGGTTCTCTTAAAAGTACTTGCCCACCTTCCAACTACAGTTGTCTGAGGGAGCAGGGAGGTTCAGAAGGTCCTGGTCAGCACAGTACATCTGTAGTAATAAACTAAAAAAGCCAGTGAAAAGCTTTGAGTGTTTGTCATGTCATCATCCATTCTGTTAAAAGATTGTTGTGTTTGCAGGCATGATTTTGAATATGGCCAATGCCAAGTGGCGTACTTCCACATATTTCCTGAGATCTCTTCAGGAATTACATGGGCCAAAGACAACTTCCAATAAATGGTTCAGATGGGGCTATGCTGATAACTTTGAAGAGAATGTTATGTTTCAAAAAGTACTTTCCAGTATCAATGCCAATGCTGCCAATGAATTTGAGATATATTTTGTCTTTTTCATCAGATGTAGTAAATCCCATGTATCATTTTCCTCTGCTTTGTCCTCAAAGATTTAGGAGCAAAGGGAAGCTGACTACCATACTGTCACTGTATTTCTGCAGTGACTTTTTACAGATCCATTAATAGGACACCACTGTAGTTTAGGTCAGCAAAGAACATGCAGCTAGGTCTCCTTTGCTGTGTAGATAGATGATCATTGCTGCTTAGGTCTAAGAAGGCTTGAAATTCATTGCTTTTCCCTTTCCTCCAGCTACCCTTGTCTTTAGCTTTTTGAAGCAATGCTGCTGTATTTGAATGAAGCAACTGTGAAAGAGTTAGGAAGGGTGAGTCTGTAATTCCGTGGGTTGGATTTTTTGAGGAAATGGGGTTATTCTGATCAGTGCTTGGCTTCTTTCTATGAAAAGGGAAGGATATGCTTGCTGTTCATAACTGAGACAGTATTTTTCAGGTTTTCTCGTGGGAACGTAAAGGCTGGTATAGAAAGAAGAATGGTTTAGTGAATAAGACATGCCTAGGACTTAGGTAATCAGAGTTTGCCTGTTTGGCATTAAATTCCTGTGGATGCTTAGAATATCTCTGGTTCCAGCCTTAAATGAAGACAGTAGGACTTGATCTCTTCATTAGCTGTTGTGAGGAAAAATGAATATTCTGAGGTGTCTTGATATTTGGACACTGGTAGTTCAAAAGTATAGTATGTAATATTTTTCTTTATGTTGAAATAAAACTGTGTCTGTTTTGGAATTTTAAACCTGTCAAGAACATAGGCATCAAAAAGCTTAAATGTTATATTATATGGACTTAATATGGCTGGCCTTGATTTTATCTGTTAGATTTATTATGGAGTCAAGATCCATTACCAGTATTTTGTGCTCATATTTATTCATGACCGTGGCATTATGTTAGTGGACATTCTAATGTTAAATTATTAACCTACTGTAAGCACTAATACACTAAAGGATTCTTTGAAGGAGTTATAGCAATCACTGTATCTTTTAAATAATTGACTAATGGAACCGGATAGTTGCCCTCTTGTTAAAGGAAAAACAGTGGGTCAGTTATTTCTGCACTTCAATCAAACACACACAGAGGGTTTAATTACCTAATGCATAGTATGAATGTCAGTCTTGCAGTACAGTATTTCATTCCTCACCAGTCTCTATTTTACAGTAGTTATCCCAGAAAACATATATAGAGACCATGAATTTCAACTCTTGTGTTTACGAAAGAACAAACTAGTTTTCCAGACACCAGTTGATGGTTTCTTAGGTGTAAACTTGAGCCATATTGTAGGACAGATCAGCCAGGACGGTGTGTTGTAATAAGGGTGACCAAGAGTTCAAGGATATTCCTAAGGGAATAAATTTCTATATTGTCATCTGTGTTCTTTCGTTTTTAAAGATCAACTACACATTCCTAAGAAGATGTTCTGGTAGATGGCGCTGCCATTTTGAGAACTGAAGTAATTTTAATTTCCTACAATATTTTTTCTTCTCTTTCTTTTCCTTTAATCTAAAAATGGCTATTCTGGCCCCATATATGTGTGGAAAATAGAATAAGATTTCAAAAGGCTACAAATTCACAACGTATCTAGGACTAATGGAGCAACAATTGAAATTTAAATGAGAAAGAATGCAGAAATCGGCATATGTATTCTCAAATCAGAAATGAAACAAAAAGGGATAGGAACGCTTATCAAATAAACAGCTTCTGGAGTGTTTCAGGCAACATGTTTTCAATAAAATCTTTTTGAAAATTTATCATTCCCTGGACAGTATTTCCTGCCTTTTTAATTCCCTTTGGTTCTGAACATAAAAATAACCAAAAGGTTTTTGTCAGATCTTCAATAGTAAACTTTAAATACTTGCAGGACTTCATGTAATGCTTCTGGTCAGCAGATAACTAATGCATGGATATCACTGAATTTAGCAGGATAGTCTGGCAGAAGTGCATGTTCTGTTACAATTATTTCACTTTTTTAGAAACCAGTATTAGAGTGAAATTATAAGGCAGGTGGAAAACTCAAAAGGATATAATCTGAAGTCTTCTGATACTTAAGACATGTCCTCGGTTGCCTTCAGCAGGCCCTCATTTTGGCTTATACTGCAAGAAAAGTTTATTAGTGAGCAGGTAATCTTTAGCTGCAATTAGAGGGAAAAAAGGTAATTAAGTCTACTATGCCAAGGAAGAAAAGAAGTTCTTAGCGAGTCTCAGTTGAACCAGTATCCCTACTATTTGATATGTGGTGCAGTAACAAACAGCAATAAATACAATTATGCTATTCCTTATGGTAGTGATTTTCTAAAACATGCACATCTGCTACTATGGAGTGATCTGCCAGCTCTGGGGAAATATCACTTAGCAAAACATGCAATGTGCACAAAGCAATTTCCAGAAAAGTTGTTTGCTAAACTAAATCCAACATGTTGGATATAAAAAAGCTGTAGATGAGAAAATCCTAGCAGCAGTAAGAGCTGATGTACCTTGAGAGATGGCTGATACTGTTTTATGTTATAATTCGGACATTTCCAGTGGTGAGAAGTTGTAAAAACGACCAAGAGATTTTGAGCGGGATGGAACCAGGTGAACAGCTACAGGAGTGTCTTAAGCACACACATAACCACGTATTGCTAGTTTGTCATGGTTTGTCTCTTTACACTCTCTCTATGGCTTCTTAATTGATCTTTCTTGAGATCTATAATATCACTTAATATCCTTAGATTCAGCACATGCTTGAAGTTAGCCAGAGGCTGTGGAACTTCGGTTCTGTGAGGCCAGGATGCTCGTGCCACGGGGCGGTGCATACAGTGTGCCATGACATAGGTGTGAAATCGTCAGTGCGGTTCTCCGAACACCGTTAGGATCTTTAACCCTCCTGGGAATCTGTTGGCTTTTTTTAAATGGATGCCATCCAGAAAATACTGCTCGGCATTGCTGTTTATTACACTGACAGCATTGCAACGAGTGTTTCAATAAGCGTTGCAGATGAGCAAAATTGTAGCTGTGCTTAAGACTGTACCCAGGTTTTGTGATAAAGCTGTGTGTGGGGTTTGACTAGGATAAGCTGGTTAACCTGACACTGCCACATGTATTCTGAAGTCAGGGATATTTCCACAAGCCCCAGAGAGTGACAGGTTATTGAATGTATCCTAATGTGAGGTGTTGTTTTTGATTAACTTCTCATATCTTTCTTGTGCAAAACAATGTCATGTAAAGCATTGCTAAGCATCTGTAAGCTATTTCCATTAGCTGGTATGTCTGCCCTGCAGATAGAAGAGGCCTAGGGAAAGGCATGCTTGTGTTAGGATTTACATGTACATTATTTCCTGGTTGCAGCTGATGGTCGTGCCCTGCCTAGCATTATTTTCTGCGATGTGTTTGTGTGAAATTCCTGTACCTGTTTGAGTCAACAGTGAACTAGTGTTTAAATAGGTCTTTCTTAACAGAGCTAATTTTGACGGAATGCAACTAAGGAGCATTTCTACAACTGGTCTGCTGAAATGATGGGGTTTTGTGATGAGAATCTAGAAGGATGTGACCTCTTGGGTGGCCAAAGTTGTAACTGCCAGGACAACTCTTTCAGCACCTCTGGGGATTAATTGGTTTGGATGCAGGGCCCTGTGAGGCTCTGATCTCTCTGCTCCAGAGCTGGGCTGAGGTACCACACACTGTTGTGCAATAAACAGAAAGACCTTCTGTCTCCATCTTTCTCATCACCTTCATACTGCTCCATGCTTTCTCTCCTAGAAAGCTGCCTTAAACAGAACTCTGAAGAGTTGTTGTTCACAGTATTTTCATGTAAATGTTATGAAAAAACACTCCTGCCAGAAGTTTTTATGTATGACACAGTCCAAATCCTGCAGACATCCTGAGCTTTTTTCCTTTTATCAAGTGAATATAAGGCTTCAAGTATCTCTGGAAGAAAAATGGTAGCTAAAGAAGTAGTATTTTCCACAGTCTATATGTTACCCCGAGGAACATCCCCAACAGAATTAAGAAGCCCCGAATGGGATTTTGACAGAGTTGCTATGTTACTATGTTTATAGTCCTGAAATTTTTTGCTCAGCTATCACCTAATGCTGAAGGCAACTTAACTGTACAGACCATTCATTATTTTCCTTTAAATTCCCCAGATATCTTCAGGTTTTGTCTCCACATGTGCCCTTGAGTGCTCCTGTTTCTACAAGGCTGATCAGCAGAGCACCCTCATGTTGTATGGGGAGCCTAGGTGTTACGCTGATGTTTTGGGATGCCAATCTGGAGGCTGAAAGTCTGAAAATTAGATGTGTAAAGTGATAGGGTTAGTTAGATATAGTACGTCTGATGAACTGAACCCTGGTAAGAATAATGATATTATTATAAGTAGAATTTTCTAGTGCTTATAGCATTAGCATAATTGTGTTTCTGTGTTTCTGTATGATGGTGACATGGTGACGTTCACATATACTCTAAAGGAAATCTGTTCACTGCTAAACATCTTTGAGAATGCCTGCTGCATGAAAAATACTGGCTAAACTATTGAAGCTACAGTGGAGCCAGAATTTCTCCCGTTACTCAACGGAGGAGAAAACTGTAGTGTTAGATTGAAGATCTCCTTGCCTCCATTTGCTTTCTTCTAGGCTTTTTTAGGGAGTAGGAGGAGAAAAAAGGGAAGTGAAGGAAAAGGAGATAAGAATTGTATTAGTGGATGTCACTGGACTCACAGTGCTGGCAGAAAAGGATGAAGAAACAGGGTGAGATTTATCACAGTAAACCAGTGGAAGATCTAGACTAAGACTCACGAGTTTTCCTTGAATTTGGAGGTAGTGCTATTATCAGTTCTTTCCATAGTATGTTCCATTTATCTAGTCTGAAAGGGAAAGGTGAGATTTAAGTATCTTAGTAAAATATCATGAAATTCTGAGTGAATATTATGCATAAAGTTCAAATTTCTAGATGAATATTATACTAAAGTACAATTTGAATCAGCTGTGCCATAAGCTGGGAGTTTCCTCACTTCACGTTCCAGTTCATGCAGCTGGCTTTTCCATGTGGATTGAAAACATCAGGAGGAGGTACTGTTTTCTGACACTGAGGTACGTCCAGGATCAAGAGCTATGACAATCATATTTTTCATGTAAAATACCTGATTGCAGCAGGTGTACTATATGATAGGGAACATGGCAAAGCCACATGGACTTAGTCATATGCATCAGATTTCATGACTGCCATGAAACTACTTCTTTTATCCAAACCATATGGCAGTTCAAGACACATTAAATAGCCTTTTTCTTCTGCCAGGATTGGCAAAAGCCCTAATCGAACAGCAAATTTCTATACAAAATCAGCAGGCTCTAACAAAATGACACAGTCACAATTCAGCATGGTATCAAGTGATGGCATTATAGCCATCCATCTGCCATACAACAGGAAAAAAATTGTCTTAAAGCAACAGCCATCATTCTGAATGACTCCCGTTTTATTTCCTGTAGAACATGGCTAAGTCGATAAATGAGATATATTTTAATGCAAATGAACTTGCATGAAAATACGTAACTATATATACATGCCTATGTATATACGTGCAGTAAGTTAGTCTGCACACTGCAGAAAAATAAAAATTGTATTCTGACCCTGTGTAAATTCCAGTGCAAGTGCAGATTCAGAAGTGTTGCTCAGAACATAATCTAAGAAGAGCCGAGCACTAAGTCATAGTAGCATCATAAGATGCTAATGAGCACCAGCAGATGTTTGTATCAGATTAACTGTTCACCTCTTCAGCATGAGTTATACAAAATAAATAGCCTAAAGTAATGCTAGATCAAGGGATATTGCACAGGTTTAATCAACCAAATCACTTATTCTGTTAAACTGGCTCTGTTTAAATATATGTTTTTATTATTTTCATCATTTCATCAATAGGAGACTCTGAAATGTGTTGTCTATACTACGTGGGATGATTAGGCTGCCTATAACCCCATTAGGCTATTGACATTATGGAAATATTAATACAGATTCCTTTGGGAATGCTGAAGCTGTTAAAGATGGCCCCTGCCAAAGTCCTAAACTCCACTTCAGCTACTGCCTTAATTTTAGTGCTCTGGAGGTTTTGATTAAAATGAGCATAGAAGTTAAAGTTACAGTAACCCCTGAAATAGCATTGGTCATCAGCAGAGATGTGTTTGGTATGCCTCATTTTTTTATTAAGTATTGTAGGTTTCTGCAAAAATGGGTTTATACAACACTACTGAGAAATGTCCGTGTGTTCTAAATATTTGGTGTTTGCAGTCATGTTTTTTGCATTTTTATAATGCCACAAGGCTCTAAATAACTTGATATTTGCTCTTCTAAGAATTTTTTAGGCCCAAGATGTATGATGGAGAACAAGATTTCATCTTCTGTTGTCCCATAAATATTTCTATATAAAAAAGAAAAAAGAAAGAGTGTTTTCATGCCATTTGGTTCCCTGTCATATATATATATGCTAAATTTAATAAGAATTTATGAAAGGCAGGCATGTGCTAAAATGTCCCATGTTCTGAAGAAATATGGGAAAGCCCCTGACATTTATAGTCTGAAGTCTTGATTCATCAAAGAAAAATTTAACAAAAAGAGAGGCTAAATATTGCTTGCTCTATGCGTTTCTTCCTGGGCGGGAGATTTCTCACTGTAGCATACTCCTTAATGCTGTACTCAATAGTATAAAATGATCCAAAATACGAAAGACAGCAACAGAAAAATAGACTTAAAACAGGTCTAAAAGTGAATTAAGCTCTCTTAACATAATGAAGTCTATTTCTTGAAGTTGTTACTAAAAAACTCTTGAAAAAGCATATGGAATTGTAGTAGGAGTCATTTAATAAAATCATATGACCTGTTTTTTCTGGGATATTGGGTAGTATGAGCATCATGTTTCCTTCTGACTGTGAAAGACTAACAGTAAATTTTTCTTACACAAAAAAGAGCTCTCTTGTAGATTGTGGACAGAGGAGTAATGTTAAACTCAGGATTAACACTACTGAATGATACCTGAATAATCTGAGTAGTACTGAATAGTGCACCATCCTTTGCACATGCACAAAACCCCCAGTTACTTATCAGAAAGCTGCTCCCTTGTTCATCTACACATATCCAGCAATTTAAAAAAATCCAGACCAAAAAATGTAGTGTAAATTCTGGCAATGTGAAACTATGGCTTTATGCCCGAATGCATCTGGAATAATGAGAAATAATTTTAGAAACTACCTACTTATTAATAATAATTACACTCATTCCAATAGCAGCAAAACCAAATAACAATTGCTTTTAATATTTCATTTTCAAAACACTCTTCTGGTGCCAAGCCTGTAGTCTGATTTAAATATTGTTTCCCCACTTTTGCATAATTTTAAAGCTTGTTCTGGGGTCCAACTCGTATGAAATGTTGGCAATGGAGTACTAGAATACTTTAAAAGTAATTTTGAAATGCTCTGTAAATCTGTTAATTCAGTCATTTGTGTCTGTTTTAAGGCATGGAAGTTTAGTAAGTAAAGTGAAAATGTTGCTACTGGATCCAGCGAATCCAGAAAGATTGAACAATGGCTACAAAGGAGTCTCCGTAGTTCTAGTAACAGGATTATGCAATTCTGGAGTCTATTTTCAGATACGTTAAATCAAAACACGCACAGACACAGACACACCCCACCCTCAAAAGAAAAAAAAAAGGTAAGGCAATTTCTAGTCATTGCAATTGCTCAGCATATAGCACCTATCTGAAATTATAGGCCTGTATAATACTTCCCATCCTTGAATACATGAAAAGGTTCAATTTGGTTTATATCAAGGACTCATGATGTCTGTCATGCCTTCAGTGACATGATTTTAGTGAGAGACAGTAACTGATTCTGGTCTGAGACATCGTAAAGGCTTCTCAAAGTTTTTGTAATTTTAGTAAGAATTTTAAGTACCATTTTGGAGTGTTACTTTCATTCTGAACCATTTTCCAGGTTTATGTGAGTTGACCATGTAGTAATATTAATATAGATCAGTACATAAACCAGTTGCATATCTTCACTGTGTAGTAGCAACCACATTCAATTATGAAATACTGATGAAGAACTATTGATACATTTTATACCAACTGTGCCTTCATTTGCTGTCAACATACGACTTGCAGCCAGCCAGCCGTATGTGATCAGATTAGATAGGACCAAACCCTCAGAAATGCTGTGTGTGTTTTCTGCTTTTCAAGATTTGTCCTTTAATGATAACCCAAGAGATGTGATGACCCAGAGCTCTGAAAATGCATGTCAGTTCATAAGGGCAATACATAACTGCAAAGTTCTGGAGTTGAAGGCGGGCACAGAATTTGTGGTATATTGTGTCGTGTAACAAATTGCCAAAGAGTTTAAAGCTATACCATAGTTGCTGATGCCTCATCTTCCCTTCCCTTCGTGCTACACCCTCATTACCTCTTATCTGCAGCGTCTGCTTTCAGTAATCACAATTATTATCTAAATAACTCAAAGCATGCAAATCCCTGACCGGCTGCCCATCACTGGTAGTCACTCAAAGAGCAAGGATTTGCATGGTAACTCTGGGCTTGTTTCTCAAGAACTGTATTGTAAATATGTAAAATTACCTACTCTGGATGCTACAATCATTTTTTTCTGATTGGCTTCTGAATTCAGATTTCTCAAGCTACTTTATAGCGACGTAAACACAATATTAACTTCTTAGTTAAGGCAAAGAATTCCAAAACTTACATTAAAAAAAAGGAAAATCCAAAAAATAAAAAGAGTTAGGGTCGAAGGGAGGTTATTGTGTCTTGGGTGATTCATGACTCATTTCTTTGTTTTCCAATCCGTAATAGAGTACAGGCCATCAGTGCTCTTCTTTCAGGATTTACTACCACATACATGTTTTCATTTATAGTATTTGTTGACTTGTCTCTGTGTTCAGTACTGAAATGCTACAGATACAAAAATAGAGTTATCCTTTAGAGAAGAGCCTTGATCTGTCAAGGAAAGAGGTGAAAGGCTGGGAAAAGGGAATGACAGGAGACTGGGAGGAAAGAGCAAATTAGCAGATAAAGGGAAAAAAGTGCTTTCCATTCTTTCAGGTTCTTTACAGGTATTTTCATTTAAAGTGTGGATTGTTTAGTTTCCCATGTCATGATAATAATTTCAAGCTTCTTCCATTTTGTAATAAGGAAGTCCTGGGCTAGCAAGGGTGGGACCAGTATCCAGCACGTTGTTTGCTGTGGCCCAGTTCTAGAAAGGAAATTAGTTTTCCCATTAACTCTTTTAAAGCAATAGAAATTTCTTTCACGTTGCTTTCTACTCTAAGTCTAGGTGATAGCTATGAAACTTGATCTGCAGAGGTAGAACTAACCTCAACTTAAATATTACAGATGCTCAGGATTGCCTGTAGGCTGAATCCTACATGCACTTAATGACTCCTTCATGTTCTATATGTAATTATTTCAGTATAATTACTCTCATAAAGAAAGCTGTATTTGCAGAAATAAGGAATTCATGGATTATTTTTCAGACAAAAATGAAACAGTGATTACTTAGAAATACCTGGGGCTCTCATCGTCAGACTTCAAGCAGTAACATTTTCCAGATTGTTTATCGCTTTTTTCATTAATATCAGTGTGGTGATAGAACCTGAGTCTTGCAATGGTGTAGTATCTGGGAATGTAACAGCTAATCAACTTAATTTGTTCATCCTTCAGAGTCCAGTTTACCAAGAAAGTAGGATCTTTTACTGTGTTCTAAATACCGTCAGCCCAACCTCAATGCTACAGAATGGAAATACTTATGCAGAAAACCTGTGCTGATTTTCTCCTTGATGAAACCTTTCTCTGTGTGTGTTTTTGTTTTAAACACTATGGATGATCTCTCAAGGTCAATCCAAGGATTCCCATGCCCTATATACTACCTTTTTCCTTGTAGTATTCCCATGTAGTAGATTTGTTTATGTATCCTGGATTAAGGATAAAGCATTTCAATCTGATGAAATCTTGGTCAGATGCATAGGGTGTATGTTGAAGTTTGCCCACTGCCACAGCAGTGAGGTCTTCATTCATTTAAAACCTTGTTTGTTTACGCCCATGTAATAAAAGATGAAAAGCAGACTTTTTAGTCAGTGGGGGATGTCTCTTAAAAGAATTCAGGATGTTTTTGATGTTCTTGAAGTTACAAAGTCGCATTCAACTTTGCATGAGCAAAAATCTGCTGAAATACTGGAAATGGTCAGACTCTTCCTTTCAGTGTTAGGTTCCTTCCATGGCAGGTACAATCTGCATGTTTTCCCTGTTCTCAAAAGCAGGAAAGGAAGATCCTGTCTCCTCAGATGAAGGAGTGTTCGCTGAACATGGGGCAGAGTTGTTTTGTAGGGGTGGCTTTTGTTTGCTGGTTGTGGCCTTTATTCCCCTTTGCTTCAGTATTTGCTCCACCATTTCCTTTTGCAGAATCTCTGAAGGTTTAATCTGGAAAACAAACAAATATACACCCAAACCAAATTTACTTTGACAGAAAGCTGAACAGATGCAGCAGGGTCGGTGATGAAGGCCTGCCTTGGTTAGGGGATGGCAGCAAGTCTTCAAACTAAATCTACGGGATTTTGAGGCAGATTCACACACTATAGATGTAGCCTGAAATTGTAAGTCTGGCAAGCTCACCCTTAGTGAGTCCTTGTGAGCCTGCTGCCTGCAGTCCTACGCGTTATTCAGGTGCCAAAGCAACTCTAAGCCTCCCTGTTCCTCATAAAAGGGAAAAATTCAGTTTACTAAGCTGCATCCCTGGCTAGCTTCTCAGATTTATATCGTCAAATAGGTTCTGAAGTTACAGTGACACTGTTAGGTTTCCTTGAAAAACAAAAAATCTGGCTCTCTTTGGTGGTTTCTTTTTTTCGATATTATTTTTCAGGAGGGCAATATTAATCTAAAATGTTTTTTAAGCCCATGTTTGAGGTTAGCCAAAGAGAGCTCAATATGACTTACATAATGTATGGGGCAGTGGCCTCCTGAGGGCATTGTTTCAAGCACATCATTTTTCAAGAACTCCGGAACACTACTTATTGATATTTTAGAGGTGCACAAAAGCTTGAAACTCTTAGTGTTTTGTAGCTAATATATTCCCTTGCTGCATGCTAGCCTAGCAACCATACTGACTGAACTGGTCATATTTTTCACCATGGGTGAAGCTCAGCTTTAGGGAAGTGTTCGTTCCAAATAGCCTGTTCTGAAATTCGCTGTGAAAGAAATTAAACTGCAGTTCATGGGAGCAAGCTGCTTTTCCTAAAGCCTTCAGTGGGCTTATGCTTTAACAGACCAAATAACAAATGCGCTTTTTTGGAGACAAGGGAAAGTACAGTAAGTTGAGAGGTATTTGGAGTTGCTGAACTGCTGCTTTTTAAAAAAATCCATCCCTCCTAGACCCTCTGCCACATAGAATCTAAAGGCGTTTTTCTTTTTAGCAAGGAGACACAGTTATGCATTATTCAAACACTGGGGCTTTGGTTGAAAACCAAGAAAACCTCATGAACACCTTTTGGTTAGGTTTTTAGCAAGAATATAGGCAATCCTATCTTTACAAGACTTAAGTTACAGTTTGTCTCCTAGTTCTGAGTAATTTGGTACAATGAGTACAATGCAGTCTTTGGCCTTATAAGTGCTATTAAGATCAAAATTATTCATGCTTATTATTTTCTGAATTATTTCCTTAATGGTCTCCATCTTTTCATAAATCCTGTACAAAATATTTATAAAGTACATTCCAGTTGCCATTTTGCCAGTAAACATATCAGAACAATTCTTTCTAGTGTTGCAGACTAAGCCTGTTGGATTACAGAGGAGACAAACCTGCAAAATCAATCCTGTATTTTGAGGGTTTGCTCTTTTTCTGGGGATCTTTAACCTTGAGAATTTTTTTCTGCAGCGATACCATGTAAGAGGAGAAATAGGCCTGAAGTTTATACATGAATTTGCAATGTCGGATATTAAATAACATCTAGCTTTCAGGGTACTGTTCATCTTGTGTTTTCTTCCATGTGGAGGCATCTTCATACACATGTACAGTGCTATTCTTCTGACTGTTTTTGGACAGTGCTGTTAATTCACAGATCTCAATGCATGTTAAAGAGAAAAATATTTATTGTTACCTGTTTTTAAAAGACGATGGGAAGATAAGGTAGTGAAAAGCCAATGTAAGGAAAAAAGAATATCATCCACGCTCGAATCATGTAGTCCACCCTGCTGGTGCTATCAATCCAGTAGTGCGCACCAGTGGAAGCGGCAGGGCAATTACGGCATTAGTCTCACTCTTGCCTGTTTTAACAATTGTTTCGGGAACTTACTGAGACACAGATTTAATTCAGGTTTGGGATCTTATGCTCCTTGATGGACATACTTTCCCCAGATTTGTCTAGATTTTGAACATGTATGTAATTTTTAATTCACAATATCCTGTGATTCTGAATTCCACAACTTATCTGTTGGTTTTGTGAAAAAAATACATCCTTTTTTTTTTTAAAGTTATTGCCTGAAAAGTTCCTGGGCCACCACATGGTTCTTTTGTATGGGGAAACGGTGAGTAATCACTCACTATTCACACAGTTCGCATTATATAGCTCTCTATGAGATCTTCCTTCCCTCTTATTGGGTCTTTTCCAAAGGGATGCCTATTATTCAATTTAGTCTTTCCTTGTATGAAATATACTCCGTTTTCCAGTAATTTTCACAAATTTTCTCTGTGCATTTTTCTAAAGAGTTTTACTGTATCATTCTGAATTAAGTGAGCGGAAGTTCTGTTTGAGGGATTTTTCAGAGCACTGAAGTGATTTCTTCCAGGTGAAATATTCTTACATAGGAAAGGCTTTTTCATAAAAAATACACATAGAAATATAATGTCTGTAAGTGGAGGCCTCTCATAAGTTTATGTACATTCAACATTACCCCTTTTGAGGTACTATCTTATTACATATCTTGGAAGCCTAGCCATTGGGACCAAAAGTTTACATGCGGTTTCCTTGACCAGAACAAGAGTATTTAGAGCATTATTCATAAGTGTAGCTGGAGGAGAGGGTTTTCAAAAAATGGAACCTAAGGGAGCAGCAGTACTGACATAAATTTTAAGGAAAAAGATATGAATTTTAGGTTACATTTTTTTGCCATGTGAACGGTATCTTGTCTCTGGCATGGGCACCAGGCCAACACCATTTGTTTTCATACTCCTCTGCCAATCAGAACTTACTGCAACTGTTACAAAAGGTACTCACACTCTTCTTTGTCAATTTATTACTACTCCTGAGATTTTATCCGTAAATTTTTTTCTTCACTAAAAAGATAATTCTCACAAAGAAAAAAACATTTCTGTTATAGATATATCAGGCTTAATGGTTTTCTAACAGTTGAATTTATTTATTGCAAGTCTTCCACAGCTCTGTGCCTAAGCAAGTTGAAGTGTAAAGATGTTGCTAATATGGAAACACTATTGCTATTTCTTATTATCAGCATATATTACTTTTATTTTAGAGCTTTAGACCACTTCCATGTGTGTTTGTTGTTTTTCATTTTTTTCCATCATGCAGAGAGTATTGCTTGATTACTTAGATCTGTAACAAGTGAAACAGAGAAACAGGAGCCAGAAGCAGCCATAGCACCCATCCGTTTTCTCCATCACCATCCCAGCAGCTGGGCTGCATCGGGGGTAGTCCACTAACACTGCTGAAGTACTTTTCTCTAACATAGTTTCTGGAAACAAAACACAGGAAGAAGAGTCTTAAGAAGTATTGATAATAATAAGCTGTCTTGCATGGTTTTGTTATTAGCAGTTAGTTGGGCTAGATCAGTCCAAAAAAGTGAGAAAAGTTTTCAAGACACAAAGAGTAGATAAATGCCAGTGGAGTCAGATAGTAGTTAGGCTTTGTTTCCTTTTTATTCCTTAAAAACTGCCCTCTGCAGTTCAGGATTTTTTTTCTATTCTGTTTTATGTCTCTGCATAGTTACGTCTGTATATTCTCACATACATTGCAGAGGTATGGGAGTTATGCATGATGTCTCAAGGACTTGAGATTATCTCTAGCTTCACCTTATTACATCCCATCCTGATTCATTTCAGGGCACACTTATTGTTTCCCATTGAAAGCTGGTTCCTTACTAATCATCATGCTCAGACTCTAGATACAGTGTCTTCCTCTGATAAAACAGTGTCATTCAGGGGAAGATGAAATGGTAATTACAATCAGAGTTCAAGTTGGCAGGAGATGGAGCAAAAATTAAAAGTGCTAAATCTGTAGCATTTTGATTATCTGAAAAGTCCCCAAATTTCACAGCAGAGCTGCATTTAAATACGTAGCAAAGTGGCTCCTTGTAAATCAAGTCATAATTGTTCAGCTCTAGGTTGCAGGAGCCGATTTCAATTTTCTACTTCTATGCAGAATTCTCAGCTTTGATTAAGAGCAGAGGTGTGAATAATGGGCTTCCCCCCAGTAAATACACAGTCAGGAGAAAAAAGAAACAACAAAATATTCAAGATGCGTTGTACAAAGTTGCAAGATACATATAACATTTCTTTTAAAATTGGGATTAAATTCCAGTCCTATAAGTACACAGTCTCACTTCTTAAAGTGTGAAATGAGAAGGATAATGACTCTCTGTAATACTGATGTCCACCTCAGATATGTCTGTGGTGTTCAGTAACATTCCAGTAGTCACTATAGGGCATTTGAAAATTATTTAGATGAAGCTACTTCAGAAGATATCGATGCAAGGTTTGTCAGTGAAAGGGACTGATAAAAAGCATTTTACCAACAGAAGCACCCATTAAATGGCATGTAAAATGTGTGATTTGTTAGAATATTGGCTAGTGAACTTTGCCAGGATCTTTACTCTTTTACAAATGGAAACTAGCCACTTCTGACCACAGGCCAGTATATTTTCTGTGCAGACATGGCTGTTCAGAAACTCCAGCTATCACGTTTATCTGGTCATTGTTCTGGTTCTGTATTAAGTATGGATTATGTTTTCATAGATACCAAAAATATATCTGCATGGCTTCTAGTGATTCTATAGTTTTGGTCTTACCTATTTTGAATTTATAGGGGAGACCTTATTGCGCTCTACAACTACCTGAAAGGAGGTTGTAGCGAGGTGGG